>NC_072392.2:68215937-68532656 GCF_028885625.2 Pongo pygmaeus | reverse complement strand
AAAAATACCTCTGAAATGGCCATCTGAAAATGGGGAAGACTTGCAACAGAACTGAAAACTAGCCATCCACACCGAGGAAACTGGAGGAACTTCGACCAGGCTGTGACTATGGGGCCAAATGGAAGGCATCATTGAGAGAAAACAAGCCGTCACCCTGTGTGTTCAGGTCAAAGCAGGAAGGCCGGGCACGGTGGCTCACGCCTGTAATCCCAGCACTTTGCGAGGCCATGGCGGGTGGATCACCTGAGGTCAGGATTTCGAGACCAGCCTGGCCAATATGGTGAAACTCCATCTCTACAAAAATACAAAAATTAGCCAGGTATGATGGCGGGTGCCTGTAATCCCAGCTATTCAGGAGGCTGAGGCGGGAGAATTGCTTGAACCTGGGAGGTGGAGGCTGCAATGAGCTGAGATTGTGCCACTATACTCCAGCCTGGGCAATAGAGCAAGACTCTGTCTCAAAACACACAAAAAAACACGAGATGCCAGCTACCCCAGGGAGTCCCCTGCACTCAAGGGCAAGGACTAGAGGCCAGGGTGGCTGGAGGGATGATGAGGCAAGGGCGCCCCCAAGGTTTTCAGACCGCCCCAAGTGCACTGTGGGTGCGCTTTTCTCTTTGAGAACCAGGCAAAGCAAAGCTCACAGGATCTGGGGAAAGATTCTGCAGCTTGAAAGATAAACATCCCTGAAGGTTTGGAGGAAGCTGCCTCTCTGTGGGGGAGCGAATTTACTACAGCACAAGTTTAAAAAAAAATCTGAATATTTAATTCAAATTCTCAATAAGATTCCATGGGGTGCTGGAAAAGATCTAGAAACTAGAAAAGATCCTAATAAAGAGGGAGACATCTGAGAGCAGGAAGTGTAGCAAGGAGACAGAAACCACAATAGCCTGGTGGGAAACCATGATGGAGGCTGTAAATAGCAGACAAGACACGGAGAAAATAAAATTAACATGACCAAGGGCAAAATGATAAAAAGACGAAAAGAAAGAGGCAGGCAGTCAGACACAGGGGATATAACCTGGGAATAATCGGAATTCTGGAGAGAACAAAACAGACATAGGGAAAGCAGTATTCAAAGAAATGGGAGGGGAAAACTTTCCTGCTGTAAAGAAAGAACTCAGCTGGAAACTGACACCATGTTCTGACTTCCCAGCAAAGTTAATGAAAAGAGGGCCCCACTTAGACACACTATGATGGAATTCTCAAAGTTAAAAAAGTTAAGAAAATTGCCGGAACATACACACAGACACACCCTTGAAATAGGAAACTGAAAGGGAAGAGAGATTTTACTTTACTTCTTTTTCTTTTTCTTTTTTTTTTTTTTTGAGACAGGGTCTTGCTCTGTTGCCCAGGCTGAAGTGCAAAGGTGCGATCTCGGCTCACTGCAACCTCTGCCTCCCAGGTTCAAATGATTCTCGTGCCTCCCCAGTAGCTGAGATTACAGTCATGTGCCACAACACGCAGCTAATTTTTGTATTTTTTTGTAGAGAAAGGAGTTTGCCATGTTGCCCAGGCTGGCCTTGGACTCCTGGCTCAAGTGACCTGCCCGTAAAGTGCTGGGATTATAGGCATGAGCCACCATGGTTAGCCAGAGATTTTACTTTTCTATCTTTTGTTCTCCTGGATTTTTTTTTTTTTTTTTTTTTTTGAGACGGAGTCTCGCTCTCTTGCCCAGGCTGGAGTGCACTGGCATGATCTCGGCTCACTGCAACCTCTGCCTCCCAGGTTCAAGCAATTCTCCTGCCTCAGCCTCCTGAGTAGCTGGGATTACAGGCATGCGCCACCATGCCCCACTAATTTTTGTTATTTTTAGTAGAGACAGGATTTCACCATGTTGGCCAGGACGGTCTTGATTTCTTGACCTTGTGATCCACCTGCCTCAGCCTCCCAAAGTGCTGGGATTACAGGTAGGAGCCACTGCGCCCGGCCATATTTTTTTAAATAGTTTTTAAAACAAATTTAAATGCAGGCAGGGGTGGTGATAAATAAGGATCTTACAAACAAATGGGAAAAAATAACAGAAAGCTTAAATTAAAATGATCTCAGACTTCCCTTGAGCCCAAGAGTTCGAGGCTGCTGTGAGCTATCCCTCCTGAACACTCTTCTTGAATAAATCACTGTCTTCTGAAGACTACAGCATGCAAAAGAAGAAAATGTCAATTTCTTTTTATCTCAAGTCATCATTAGAAATACATTTTACTTTTAGACCAGGCGTGCTGGGATTACAGGCGTGAGCCACTGTGTGGAGCCTTGTTTTTCTTGTTTTTCTGAGACAGGGTCTTGCTCTGTCACCCAGGCTGGAGTGCAGTGGCATGCTCATAGCTCACAGCAGCCTCAAACTCTTGGGCTCAAGTGATTCTCCCACCTTAGCCTCCCAAGTAGCTGGGACTACAGGTGCACATCACCATGCTCGACTAACTTATTTTTATTAATTTTTCATTGAGACAGGGTCTTACTCTGTTGTTCAGGCTGGAATGCAGTGACACAACCATGGCTCACTGCAGCCTCCCAGACTCAAGCAATCCTCCCCCCTCAGCCTCCTGAGTAGCTGGGACTACAGGCATGCGCCACCACACCTGGCCAATTTTTTTTTTTTTTTTTTTTTTAGTAGAGACACCCAGGCTGGTCTCAAAATCCTGAGGTCAAGCGATCCGTCTGCCTTGGCCTCCCAAAGTGCTAGGATTATAGGTGTAAGTCACCATGTCCCACCCCCATTCTATGTTTTTAAAAATGTAGCCATAATCCTTTAAATTGAGTGGGTTGTGACCTGTAGTTTGAACTACACTGATCTAGAGAAACCTAAAGGAGAGGCCATGTTGTCATTCATGTATGAAGGCAACAAAAAGACCTCAGGTGTGTAAGTTATTTTGAAAAGAATCCCTCCTGAATACTCTTCTTTAATAAATCACCTGAAGATGTATGCCAGGACAGGAGGGAAAAAATCAGATGTAAATACTCAAGAATGAGAAAAATATCTAGCTTGAAGCACCTGCTTAGAGGTTTAGGGGAAGGAGAGTTTTCATGTCTTCTCAAGACTACAGATTGCTAGCACCTTTTTGCAATGTTCTGGCAATATCTTTTAAAAGTGAAATGTACATACCCACCTCACTCTTGGAAATCTACCATACAAAAATAAAGACACCGGTATATCAGGTGATATGAACTAAGATGCTTCTTGAAGTCATATGTGTAGGGGCAAAATAACTAGCAATGACCTCAACGCCCAGTAACAGGTGAATGGCTTAATAAATTATGGTGTATCTATACTAAAGTAATAAACATTGTGTAGCTATTATGTATTAACCTGGAGGGGTAAAATGATGATTTATTTAAAAACGCAGTGTTGGGTAATTTCCATATCATCTTACTTCTGTAAAACATGGAGTGGAAACCTATCAAAGTGTTGACATCTGCATATATTTATATGAGCAGAGAGAAGAATGTGGAAGCAACAAAGCAAAGGGGCCAGGCTGGTTAATTCTAAGTAGAGAGCAGAGGGGAAAGAAAGGGAGATCATTGGCTGTTCTGAAACAGTTTTTAATTAATTCGTTGCCTTGTTTTTGAAATTTTTGAACTATTTCTTTTGAGACAAGGCCTTGCTCTGTCACCCAGGCTGGAGTGCAGTGGTGTGATCATGGCTCACTGCAGCCTCACTCCCCTGAGCTCAAGCAATCCTCCCACCTCAGCCTGCTGAGTAGCTGGGACTACCGACGGTAGTCCCACATCTGGCTAATTTTGGTATTTTAAATACAGATGGGGTTTTGCCATGTTGCTCAGGCTGGTCTCAAACTCCTGGGCCCAAGCTATCTGCCTGCCTCAGGAAGTAATTTTTTAAATTATCTATTTGGCAAAGGGCATTGAACAAGTTAATATATATGCATTACTCTAAATATTTTTAAATAGTCTCAAAACTGAAGATTAAAAAAAAGAGATTATTCCCTTAAAAGAAATTAGCTACATTATAGACCAAAATGACAAAGTTCATAACCCCAGATGAACTTTTAACAAGTGAGAATGATCTTTGTTCACATAGTAGAGAGAGAAAAGAAGTGGGGATGAATAGGGAGAAACTAATTTTCTACAACGCGAAATAAAAATTATAGTTCTATGTGGACTGTGATCATTGAATATCTGTGAAGGCTAAAGCAACTCCACATTGGAGGCTAAGCCGCCATGATGACTTCTGATTAGCCCCAGTTCTGGGAATTCCTCTAAGCTTTCCAGTCTATCTGTTGTTACCTGTGTAAGAACAGGTACTTACCTCCCTTAGGTCAAAACAACTTTGATGTTATCATACTTCAATTGTCCTTCACCTGCCTTCTGGATCACGTATACCCCTTCCCTGTGGTAGATAAGCCCTGGGTCTTAGGGGGTAACATCTTGTCTCCCTGCCAGCCACTGCACAAGACACAGACCTGGCTTCTGTTTCTAATTTCCTATTGTGTATTTCTAAGAAACTGAATTTGTCAGCCTTTTTAGCCTTTTTCTTCAGTCTCTCAGTTTCCTTGGACTTTGGGGACAGGTTTGCACAGGCCTACCCACTGAGGAACGATGTCACATTAAAATTATCTGAAAAGTTGTAAGTAAACACAAGTAGAATTTTAAAAAGAATTCTAGAGCTAGGCACAGTGGTGCACACCTGTAGTCCCAGCTACTTGGGTGGCTGAAGAGGGAGGATCACCTGAGTCCAGGAGTTCAAGGCCAGCCTGGGCAATATAGTAAGATGCTCCTTGTCTAAAAAAAGAAAAAAAAATTTTTTTAAAGAATTCTAATTCTTGCTTTCTAAATTATTAAGGAAGATTATAGCAGACGAACAGTCTATATAGCCCTGAAAGGAAAATTAACAGCAAAATGCGTTTAAGGCCTAAAACTCAGGCCCAATATTAAATGCTGATGCTGACTTTATATGCGGTGAAATTGGGAGGCTTTGACTGGCCTAGCCACAAGTTCACCTCCTCACTCTGCTCGCTTGGATAAGGTCCTCCAGCCAAATAACCCCCCTTATCAAGGGGACCAGGAGCACTTCCTGCTTATTCCTGAGTAGTGGGTTTCAGTTTCCTGCCAGGCTGCAGCCTGCATAATTATCCACATAAGCCAGTCACATCTTCCTGCTGAAACTAGGGCACATCTCATCCTCTCGATACTACAAAGCCTGCCTCCCACAGCCCTTAGTTGCTCACTGTCTCTGAGTGCAACCCCTGTGTGGCCCTGCATGGTGTGTGATATCCTGCCCTGGGCTATGAGTATATGTGACTAATACACTGCTGTCAATCTCATCCGCCCAGAATCAAATGTCATGTGTTTGGCCATCTCTGTAAACCTAGGAGGGGAATCCCTCCCTCACCAATGGAGTGAATAGCACAGAAAATATTAAGGAAAGCCATTAAATAAGTTGATAAAAGCTGTACCAATCCTGGTACTGCTGGAAGAGAAAAAGGAGAATAGAAGATTTTACCAATCCAACAGAATATAGTAGAGGGAAAAAAAGTGGAGAAAGAAGGCAGTGAGCAGAAAATGTGGAATAATCATAATCAAAGAAAATCCAAATAATCCATTAATGGCACTAAATGTAAACTGATTAAAGAAACAGTAAAACATAGAGTATCAGATTGAGTTTTAAAAATCAAAATCCTCTTGTATGTTACTAATATTTTCCTTGAATTCTGAAATAATCTCAGCTATCATAGCTTCAACATTATTTCCTTGCCATTTTCCTTATTTTCTTACTCTGGAAATCCTGTTATACATAGTTTGAGTCTCTCAATCTATTCTCCTACTCTTCAAACTGTTCTTATTTTTAATCAAAGTACCTCTTTTTGCTGCATTCACTGTCAATTCTTTAGAGCTATCTTCCAATTCATTAATTTTATCTTCAGCTATATCCAGTCTAAAGTTCATCTTATCTTTTGAGATATTTTTATTGCTTTACTACATTTTTATTTCTGAGATGTATAATTATTTATATTTCATTTGTATATCTTCACTTCATTTTCATCTACATTTGTTTCATAATTTGTCAGATGATTTCTTCATTTACTTCTTTGAGCATCCTTATTTTCAAGTCTTTGTCATATGAGTCCAAGAGATGAATTTCATGTGGAGAAAGTTCATATTCCAGTTGTTGAATTGCTTGGCTATCTTTTTTATCATTCCATTTCTTCATGTCCTTTGGAATTTGGGTTTACAGGCTCATTGTAGCTGAGAATTTTTGTTTTTGCTTTGTGCTTTTTACTCTCTCCTTTTTTGTCTGGTGGGTTTAGTTTTGTCATGGCTTTCACTGTGCCCTAGTCCAGAAATAGTTCTGTGATGGTGGTTGGAAACTCATGCTCTTCACTGATATTGGGAGATGTGCAGACCCAGAGTTAGAGGATGGCTTGACCTAAGTCTTGGTTGTGAGGCTTTTTTTATTCTGCAGCCTTCCTAGGTCCACCATTTGGGCCATAGTTCCTGAGATCTGGTCAGCTGCACTTTTTGTTTTCAGTCTTCACAAGCAGGGTAGCCTCACTCTAGTCTGTGGCTGCTGCCAGAGTCTGGTTCCATCCCCCATTCCCTGTGCAACATTTTAGCTCCCATTACCCCATAGGCCCTTGGCTTTGGTCCTACTCACCACTTTGTTTTCCAGTTTGTTCTCTTTCTTATCCACCTAAATGTATGTCCTGTTTTTAAGCCTATATATATCTTATCAATGCCTTTAAAAATTTTATCTCTCATTGTTAAGTATTTGGAGAATAGAGAGTGGGTCAAAGTATGAACTTTCCAACCTTCCTCTCATTTTATTTATTAATTTTTTTCTTTTTTGAGACAGAACCTAGCTCTGTCACCCAGGCTGGAGTGCAGCGGCCTGATCTTGGCTCACTGCAACCTCCACCGCCCAGGTTCAATTCTTCTACCTCAGCCTCCTGAGTAGCTGGGATTACAGGCATGTGCCACCATGCCCAGCTAATTTTTGCATTTTTAGTAGAGACGGGGTTTCACCGTGTTGGCCAGGCTGGTCTCGAACTCCTGACTTCAAATGATCCACCCCCACTTGTCTTCCCAAGTGCTGGGATTACAGGTGTGAGCCACCGCACCTGGCCTCATTAATGTTTCAGTCACTTGTACTGGAGTGGAGACGGAGTTTCTACTTCTCACAGTGGAAATATACTAGCCAATAGAATCTGGGGGTGAAAGAGCTGAGCACTGAGGCTGCAACCCTGGGAGTCCAAGTAATGGGCACTTTGTCTAGGCTTAGTAAGCAGGTCAAGGAAGTGGATCAGAGGAGCAGTGAAAGCCCGTATGGGCAACTTCTAATTATGGACCAGCTTCCTATAGCAACCCCATGTAGCAGTAAGATGATTTGCAGGAGCACAATGTTCCATCACCAGTGCTCTTCAGCCTGGGTGTGGAAGCCCAGTTCATATCCCCATGTGAATTACACGTGCCTACCCCACAGGCTTAACTAGAGGACCAAAGAGGAAGCGAATATTGCATATGGGCTCTCGGCTGGCTAAATAGAAAAATGAAAGATATGTGGACCTTTCATTTTTGGAACACTTCATACTGTTGACATACAATATAAATAAAATAACTGCAAAAGAAAAATAAGAGAGATGCAGTGGAGTGTTTACATTTTTCTCTAGAATAACATTCATAATGACGATGTTGATTGTTTAGTAAGAATTATAGGAGGCTGTTGTTTTGTATTGAGCTCCTGCACTAGGCTCCAACAGACCAGACTAAAAATCAAAATGGATTCACTCATGCTGGGGTTCCAAAATTGATGTTTTGTCCTTTAATATCTCTATTTTTTCCCCTATTGGTTATTGGTCCCATTCAGAATTTTCTGCTTTTTTTTTGGCAGGAGATCGGGGGGATGGTCAAAAGTCAAAATTACAACAAACATAGTTTAAAGATCTTAATTGGCTTTATATGTGATTCTAGAATCAGGCAACACTTCATCCATAAAATAGAAAAGTGTTCCAGGGAGCCCACCAGAGGAGGTTGGGCTTAGAGACAGAGAAGGGCTGAAAACAGCAGATGCAATGAGCAAAGAGCATCTTCATTAATTTTCAAAGTTACTTTTTTGTGGTAAGGCAGGAACATAGAGACAGAACAATAGAAAATAACTGATGAGCGAACATCGGGTTACTTCAGGCTACCTTTGTAATGTAAGGATTAAAGCAGAGGGAACTTATGCCAATTAAAATTTTAAACTGGCCTGTTTGGGAAATTGGCCATTATTTCTCTCTCTTGATTTCTCACAAGGTCAGATAGTGACTCCATTTTGATTTTTAGTCTGGTATGTTGGGGTCTAGGGGTCTAGCACAGGAAATTAGCCATATGTATACATACTTTTTTTTTTTTTTTTAAGACAGGATCTCCTTCTGTTGCCCAAGCTGGCTGGAGTGCAGTGGCACAATCATAGCTCACTACAGCCTCAACCTTCTGGGCTCAAATGATCCTCCTGCCTCAGCCTCCCTAGTAGCTAGGACTATAGGTGTGCACCACCATGCCTGGTTAATTTTTTTTTTATTTTTATAGAGACAGGGCCTCACTATGTTGCCCAGGCTAGTCTCAAACTCCTAGGCTCAAGCGATCCTCCTGCCTATTTCCCAAAGTGCTGGGATTGCAGGTGTGAGTCACCATGCCTGGCCCTCCTATAATTTTTATTTAACAGAAGTTACCAAAGAATTAGCTTTCTAAAGGGCTCCTGTTAGATGCTTTTGCTAGCAAGGCTTTTCAAATGCTTAAGGAATAGCAGTGTCTATTGTTACATAAATTATTTCAAAAACAGAATTTTAAAAATGCTCCTCAACTTATGTTGTAGACTGGAATAACTGATTCCCAAATCTACCAAAGCTTTAACAATGAGAAAAGAAAACCACAAACTGGGGGTGTCTACAAGAGCCAGAAAATAACATAAATGGGTGCAGCTGATTGGGTATGAAATGAAAGGAAAAGGTGAGAGCTGCAGGCACTGGTGAGTGTGCACCCCTTCTTCAGGAATTCAAACTCGAATGCTTCAAAACCCTGTGCTGGTCAAATAAACAAGGCCTACAAGTCACCTCTGATTTTGCAGCTTCTGGTACATCTCCATTACAAACAGAGATGTAAACATTCTTAGGCCGGGCATGGTGGCTCATGCCTGTAATCCCAGCACTTTGGGAGGTTGAGGTGGATCCCTTGAGCCCAGGAGTTAAACAGCAGCCTGTGCAACATAGTGAGACCCTGTCTCCACAGAAAATTTTTTAAAAATTAGCTGGGCATGGTGGTGCACCTGTGGTCTCAGCTTCTCACGACGCTGAAGCAGGAGGATCACTTGAGTCCAGGAGTTCAATGTTACAGTGAGCTATAATCATGCCACTGTACTCCAGCCCGAGTGACAGAGTGAGACCCTGTCTCTAAATAAATAAATAAATAAATAAATAAATAAGACCAGGCGCAGTGGCTCACACCTGTAATCCCAGCACTTTGAGAGGCCGAGGCCAGTGGATCATGAGGTCAAGAGACTGAGACCATCCTGGCCAACATGGTGAACTCCCATCTCTACTAAAAACAGAAAAATTAGCTGGGTGTGGTGATGTGCGCCTGCAGTCCCAGCTATTCGGGAGGCTGAGGCAGGAGAATCGCTTGAACCTGGGAGGCAGAGGTTGCAGTGAGCCAAGATTGTGCCACTGCACTCCAGCCTGGCAACAAAGCGAGATTCCATCTCAAATAAATAAATAAATAAATAAAATATTAGTAAATCCAATTGAACTTACACTACAACTTAAAGAAAAAAAAAACAGCTGCTAAGACCAAGTAACATTCATTCTAGGGATGCAAAAATGTTTTAATATGTGGAAATTATTTTTAAAATATTTCATAATCTCAATAGGTCATGCTAGAAAAACCCATATGATCCTTTCACTAGGTGTTAGAACTTCCTGACAAGCAGGGACCCAGGGATCCAGAACTGGCGTGGGTGTGGGCTGGCAGAGGGTACACGCAAAGGTAGCATCCAGAGGGAACGCCAGGATCAGGGCCAGCAGACAGCCTAGTAAAGTGTCAATCAGAAGGAACTGGATGGATAAGCAGAAAGCAGATAAAGGCCATGGGACAGAGCCCAAGGAGATGCTTGGAGGCACAGCCTGGAGGTTTTCCTGCAGGGACCTCCATGCCTGCTGGTGTTGGACCAAATTTGGACTCTAGCTGCTGCAAATGCATTTGAAAACATTCAGCATACATGCCTCATAAAATAGCCCTAAAAATGAAGACTATAAGGATCATTTCTTCACATGAGAAGGAATATATCATGCAGGCAGCCCAATTATGACTAAAGACTGCTTTCCTATTCTGCTTTTCTGAAAACCATTTGGTACTTTCAAGACTTTTTACAATAAAAGAAAAAAGCACAATGGAACCTATTAGAGAACCAGAAGAGGAGACAGAGGGAAACAATGATTCTTGCATTTTATATGGTCAAATCTAAGCCAGTCTATGCATGCTATACCTCAATAACAAATTTGGGATTTTATTTTTAATTATTTTTTAGAGACATCTTGCCGTGTTGCCCAGGCTGGTCTCAAATTCCTGGACTCAAGCAATCCTCCTATCTCAGCCTCCTGAGTAGCTGGGAATTACAGGCACCACAATAACCAGATAACAAATTTGTTTAACAACAACAACAACAAAAAAAACAGTGGGCTGGGCTCGGTGGCTCATGCTTGTAATCCCAGCACTCTGGGAGGCCGAGACAGGTGGATCACGAGGTCAGGAGTTTGAGAATAGCCTGGCCAACATGGTGAAACCCCGTCTCTACTAAAAATACAAAAATAAGCCGGGCATGGTGGCGCGCACCTATAACCCCAGCTACTCGGGAGGCCAAGGCAGGAGAATTTCTTGAATCCGGGAGGCAGAGGTTGCAGTGAGCTGGGATCGTACCACTGCACTCCACCCTGGGTGGCAGAGCGAGACTCAAAAAAAAAAAAAAAAACCCAGGCGTGGTGGCCACGCCTGTAATCCCAACACTTTGGGAGGCTGAGACGGGCGGATCATGAGGTCAGGAGATCGAGACCATCCTGGCTAACACGGTGAAACCCTGTCTCTCCTTAAAAAAAAAAAAATAGCCAGTCGTGGTGGTGGGCGCCTTTAGTCCCAGCTACTACTTGGGAGGCTGAGGCAGGAGAATGGCATGAACCCGGGAGGCAGAGCTTGCAGTGAGCCGAGATCGCGCCACTGCACTCCAGCCTGGGCAACAGAAGACTCCGTCTCAAAAAAAAAAAAAAGAGAAATGGAAAGGAAGGGAAAGGATAGCCACCAAAATGTTAATGATGATCATCTTAAGGGGTGGGATTGTAGGTGACTTTTACTTTTTTTCTTATTCGTTTAGTGTTTAAATGTTATATAATGAGTATTACTTATATAATCAGTGAAAAATAAACCTATTTTCATTGTTGTGGGGGTAATTATTGGCAGGTAGAAGTCCCTAGAGGATCTGATTTAATGAGCACACAAGATCAATGTTTAATTAACATATCAATTGCTGGGATGTCAACTGATGTTTTCCAAAATCGTTGAAGTGTAGGCTCTCTTAAGTAGCCAAACTGTCGTCGGAAACATGGTTTACAATTCTCCCATTTAACAAACGCGGAGGAACAGAATGATTACAAATGCTAAAGCGCAGGAGACAATTAAAGTAGGTTTATTTATGTACCATCAAATGCTTGTGTATCCTGTACACATCAGTTTAGAATTCTCTCATCAACCCAACCTTCTGGCAACTTCCAAACCCCTCCATCATGGCCTTCTAACTTTTCAAACTTTTTTTTTTTTTTTCTGTAAGCCACTTCTCTTTCCAGACCTCTCTGTAGTGGTTCCTAAAGTCTTCCCTTTAAACCTTCTAACTTGTGTTTGCTATTTTTATGACTTCCTCCTCCCAGTGCCTGGCTTCCCCAGCTGGGGATTCACCTTGTTTTGGTGGCCACTGTTTTGCTCTTCTCGCCTTCCCTCTCTCCATGGGCCTGCCAGGCTTAGGGAAGGCCGCAGGTGCTTAGACCTTGTCCAATGCGGTGCTCATTGAACACGCCGGGTTCTCAAACAAATGTTAGGGACAGCTGGTTAGACGGGAATCTGAGCCCCGCCTGCTTGCTTTCCGCAACATTTCTTGAGCATTGCTGGGTGTCCAAGGCAGGGCGAGATCCCAGAGCAGTCACGACCGGATGTATGATTGGTGCTCACTGCACAGTGCTGGGGACGCACAGGGAGGATGCCACTGATGGTGTAGGGGGTGGGGACTTGGCAGAGGGAGCAGCATGTGTCGAGGTCTACTGGTTCTCCAAGTTTGGTCCCAGAGCAAAGGCATCAGCATCACCTGGGAACCTGCTGAAAATTCTAATGCTTAGACCCCACTACCGACCTACCAAAGCAGACACTCTGGGGGAGGGAGGAGGGGCACTAAAAATCTGTTTTATCAGACCTCCAAGAGACTCCGACACACACTAGAGTAGTTTGAGAATCACGACTCTGGGAGCAGCCTGAGGATGCTTAGGATGAGTGCAGAGCGGAAAGGAGGATTCGTGAAGGCTCTCTGACGCCAGTCAAGGGGTTAGACTTTGCCCCGCAGGTGCGGCCTCCAGGTTTTTAAGCAGAAGCCTGTGGCTCTCACACGCCCTCTCCAAAGGCGGCGTCTCTGGGAGCCCCGGCGTACCCTGGGTCCCCAGGACCGAGCGCTTACCCGCGTGGGACTGAACTCGCCCACGACCCCCGACACCAGGCAAGAGAGGTTGTGCCGCAGACCCTCCACTCCCCAGCACCAGGCGCTCGCCGTCCAGGTGGAGGGGAGCACACGTGGCAGCCAGGGGCACCGGCGGAGACACCAGCGCAGAAGGCACGCGCTCAGGCCCACGCCCGCGGCTGCCTGGGCTGAAGGTGTTGCGAGCCCCGGCTCCACCCCTAGCCTTCGGTGCCCCGTGCTTTGGCCCCGCAGGCCCCGCCCCCAGCCCCGCCCCGGCGCGCGCCCAGCCCGCCTCCCTGGGCGTGGAGGCGGGGGGGCGGCTCAGCCCCGCGCCCGTGCGCGAGCACGCGGCCGGGTTGCAGCGCTGGGCGCGCGCCCCGCGTCCCGGGCAGGAAGATGGTGGCGAGCGCGCGAGTGCAGAAGCTGGTGCGGCGCTACAAGCTGGCGATTGCCACGGCGCTGGCCATCCTGCTGCTGCAGGGCCTGGTAGTGTGGAGCTTCAGCGGCCTGGAGGAGGACGAGGCGGGCGAGGTGCTCCGACGGCCGGGCGGGCGGGCAGGCCGGGCGCGGGGGCGCGCGGGGTCTTGGCGGGGCTGCGGGCGGCCCCAGCCGGGGAAGTGGGGCACGGGCGGCGTGCGTGCGTGCGGGGCGTCGGCGGTCGCCCAGAGCGGAGCATCTGGCCCCCGGCACTCCCTTCCCCAGCAGGCCTAGGAAGCTGCGCGCGGGGGCAGTGCGTGACCTGGAGACCCGGGCCCTGGTGGATTGGGAGTCGGGCGGGAGGAGCAGGTCATGCTGGGGTGGTCTCCGGCCAAGGGAGCGATGAAGGTCAGGCGCGGCGAGCGGGGCTGGGAGGCGGGGCTGGGCCCGAACCTGTTCGGAGGTGGGGGGCCCCAGGCCAAACTTTCTGAAGTTGGGAGGGGGCGGGGATATGCGCGCCGTGGGCGGAGGAGTAGGGCCAAGGGACTCAGGGCGTCCTTCCCCAGCTGAGCCCGAGGGGCAGCGGCCGGTGAGGAAGGGGAGCTCGGGGGTGGAATTCAGGCCTGGGACAAAGTGTGTACCCGGGAACTGAAGGAACAAGGAGTGACCCCGAGGGAGAGAACTGGAGTCTTCCCGAGGTGTGTGGCTTCCTCAGCCGGGGGTTTGAAGAACCTGGATGGGTCTTCGGAGGGCAGGGGGAGGAGGAACTGAGCTGGTGAGTGGCCTCAGGACCTTAGGGAATTAGGGAGGGGCCCTCTGGCTTTAAGGGAATGGGGACTGTAACAGAGCCCCAGCCGCAGAGCAGGGGCAACCAACAGCCGTCTCAGCCCCCAGGTCCCTGCCTCGAGGGTCTTTCTCCCTCTTCCCCGATGTGGTTTCAGCTGGAGGCTCAGACACCTCAGCGGTGTGGTGAGGAAGGGTCCATTGGGTCTGGGTTCGTGCTGCGGTAATGGAGAGGACAGGCCACACCACAGCCCTAAGCTGAGGCCCAGAGGTCAGGACCTCCCTGCCCCCAGCGCCCCTGTTCTGCTGCCTCCAGGGCTCCGGATCAGAGACTCTGTCTGCTGCTGTCCTCAGGCAAGCCCCGATACCTGCGACCCCTTACCGCATCTCGCCAGTCTGGAAGGCCTGGTGTGGAGACAGAAGAGCTGCCCTTGCCTTTTTTTGGGAGAACCCAGAGGGTGGGATGGTGACGGGGGCTGGAACAGAGTCACATGAGACCATAACTCCAAAAGGAGGTGGGGCGGGGGTGGGGCTGGCTCCGTGACATCCGCGGGGTGTGGACCTACAAGTAGGACGAGTAAGTAGGAGAGTGTTTCAGGCCCAGTGTAAGAAGACTTTTTGGGCAGATGGGACATTCCATGATGGAATGGGCTGCCAAGGCAGTTAGGGAGCCCTCTGACCCTGGAATATGTGACCACTCTAGGCTACCGCCCCCATCCCCCACCTCCTCCTCCTCCAGCTTCCCGGCTGAATGAATAGGGGAATCCTGGACTGGAATGTTTGAAAAAGCTTGTGCGGTCCAGGCACCCATTGCTGCTTGGACCCCCTCAGCTGCTCCCTCACCTGACTCGGGTTGCCAGGCAGCATAACGGGGTGCATGGGAAGGTGAGTGCTGAAGCTGGACCGCCCACTTCACCACTTTCTTCCAGCTCTGACCCTGAGAAGCCCACCAGCAAATCACTTTGCCTCCTCCCTTATCCTTATCAGTATCCCTCCTCAAGATGGGGATAATAATGGCACCTCCATGTTGGGTGATTATAAAGATTAAGTGAAAATGATGCCTGTGAAGCACTTGCAGGAGTTCCTGGCACATGCTCAGCTGTCAGTAAATAAATAACTCTTATTATCCCAGCACTGTGCATTGGGAATACGATTCATTCATTCATTCATTCATTCCACAAATAGGTATGAAGTCCTACTTTGTACTAGACACTGTGCTAATACTGGGGATACAAAAATAAAATAGATGAGGTCTCTGCCCTTATGGACAGGTAATCTACAGAGAGAGACAGCGAAAAGGAATTTAATAGAATTACAAAGGGGTTGGGTTAGATCAGGGGGTCAGGAAAGGCTTCTCACAGGAAGAAGTGGGCAGGAGAGTTCAGGCAGAAGACCTGAGGAGAATGGGCTTAGCTGGGCACCCTTGAGGAATGGACAGGAGGGTGTGGTGCTTTCCCTGGAAGAAGGTTCCATCCTGTGCGGCTGAAAGGACCACAGCAAGGGGCAAGGGTTTTATTCTAAGTGCAGCGGGAGAGCACTGAAGGGGTTTAAGCAGCACAGGATTCAGTGTGCATTTAAGACGTGCACTCTGCCCATCTATGGAGAGGCTGAGAGTGGATCCCAGGGATGGTCACTAACCTCCAGAGAGCCACTTGATAGTTTCCAAAGCTTCCACAAACACCGTCTCACCACTTGTTTTAAATGCAGCCTGAGAAGTCCAAGGAGGTGGGGTATGGGGGGAGCATTTCTGTCGTCACCCTTTCTGTGACTTACAGAAGGATTCTAAGGTGGAGCTACAGAGCCAGGAGGTGGCAGAGGATTTTAATTGCCTCCTTGGAGGAGAGGATGGAGCCTCTGAGGCCAGAATGTATCCTGGCCAGAAGTCAGAGGACCATTCCCCACCCTCAGTCATCAGAAGGGCTCCTGACCTCAGGGGCTGCTGGGGGCAGCCTGTGAGGGGCACAAGGCTGGGGCTGTGATGATGATGCTCCTTGGACATGCCTGGAAGGGATGGAGGTGGGGGCTGACTGCCCACCAGGGCCTCTCTGATCCCTCACTACTGCCTCCTCATTCCCCAGCCTCCTCTGGGATTGTCCTTCTCAGGGTCAGCCAGCTCCCACTGCAGTGCAGGGACCAACATGCCCATCTCCTCCCATACCCTGGCCCCCACACAGCCAACCTGGCCCCGTGCCTCATGCCCTACCCTCCTGACCAGCTTCCTAACTCACTGATACTGGCTTCCACTCAGAGAGCCTACAGCTCTCTGCCATCTCTACCCACCTAAGCTTGGGAATGTCTTTCTCTGCTTGCTCTGTGGCCAAGTCACATGTCACCAGGCTGATGCACACTCAGCTCAATGGGGCTGCATTTACCTTTGCTAGGGATTCCCCAGCCTGTGGTGCCCTCCCCAGTGTGGGTAGAGAATAGGGTCTGCTGCCTCCTCTTGTAGGTATCTCTTCTCGGATGGGAATGGGCACTCCCCAGCTCCCACTGGCCACCTTTAAGAGATCAGAGGGCAACCGGGCACTGTGGCTCATGCCTGTAATCTCAGCACTTTGGGAGGCCAAGGTGGGAGAAGCGCTTGAGCCCAGGAGTTCGAGACCAGCTTGGATAACAAAGCGAGACTGTATCTCTATTAAAATAAATAAAAAGATCGGAAGGCTGGCTGGGTGCTAGGCACAGAGGGCATGGATGTAGGGATGGGGCTCTGGCCTGAAGGTGGCTGTCAGCCTGACAGCATGAGGTTCCTGATGTGCCCATACTGGTAGTGGGTAGGGTAGTGGGTAGGTTGGGGGAAGTCCTGGGGAGGTGAGGAGCACAGAGAACCCAACCCAGCTGAGTCCGAGATGTCCGGGATCTTGGGTCTCTCTTGACTTCATGTTTGACTATTTCCTCCTCCCATCTGAGTAATCATAATGATAAAGATGGCAGCATTGGGCCAGGTATGGTGGCTCACGCCTGTAATCCCAGCACTTTGGGAGGCTGAGGCGAGCAGATCACTTGAGGTTGGGAGTTTGAGACCAGCCTGGCCAATATGGTGAAGCCCGGTCTTTACTAAAAATACAAAAAGTTGCCGGGCATGGTGGCACATACCTGTAATCTCAGCTACTTGGGAGGCTGAGGCACGAGAATCGCTTGAACCTGGGAGGCAAAGGTTGCAGTGAGCTGAGATCATGCTACTGCACTCCAGCTTGGGCGACAGAGTGAGACTCCATCTCAAAAAAAAAAAAAAAAAAAAGAAGTAGCAGTACTTATTGAATGCTGTGCCTATGCCAAAAGCCTTGCATTCATTCATTCATTCAACAAATACTAAGGCCAGGCACAGTGGTTTAGGCCTGTAATCCCAGCACTTTGGGAGGCCGAGGTTTGTGGATCACTTGAGGTCAGGAGTTCGAGACCAGCCTGGCCAACATGGTGAAACCCTGTCTCTACTAAAAATACAAAAAATTAGCCAGGCATGGTGGTGCGCACCTGTAATCCCAGCTACGTGGGAGGCTGAGGCACAAGAATCGCTTGAACCCAAGAGGCAGAGGTTGGAGTGAGCCGAGATTGCACCACTGCACTCCAGCCTGGGCAACAGAGTGAGACTGTCTCAGAAAAACAAACACTTACTGAGTATGTGCTACAGCCAGACACTCTCCTAGGCGCTAGGACTATGTCAGTGAACAAAACAGGAAAAAAGCCTTGCCCTTGGGGAACTTACAGTCTTCTGAGGAGAAAGACAAATTTAAAAAAACAGTATAAATAGTAGGATGAGAGGAAATGTTGTGCTATGGGAAAAAGCAGAGGAGGAGGGAGGGCTGGCACTGTAAATCCAGTGGTGAGGGTGGCCCTACTGAGAAGATGCCATCTGAACAAAGAATTGAAGGAGGCAAGGAGTGTGAGCAGTAGGGCTATCTGGGGGAGGGTGTGCCAGGCACAGGGGATAGTGGGTGCAAGGGTTGGAGCCAGGAGTGCCAGGGGGGATGAGGGGACACAGAGAAAGCCACTGTGGCTGCAGGAGAGTGAGCATGACAAATTCCCAGATGAGGTCAGAGAGGCCTGGGTGGAGAAGGGGGCATCCAGACAGCTCATGGAGCCTCTGTAGTCTCCTGTAAGGGCCTTGGTTTTTATCCTAAGAGGGGAAGCCACTGGAGGTTTGGAGCAGGGGAGTGATTAAATGGGATTTTAAGAGTTGTAACAGAAACACCAGCTGCTGTGATGAGAACAGAATTTAGGGGAACAAGAGTAGGAGCTGGAAGACCAGGGAATCCAGGCAGGGATAGTGAGGGAGGTGTTGAGAAGGGATCGGATTCCAGATGTATTCGGAAGGTGGCCCTGATGGGATTTACTGATGGAGTGGATGTGGGGTGTGAGGGAAAGAGAGTCAAAGATGACTCCTGGCTGGGCGTGGTGGCTCACATCTGTAATCCCAGCACTTTGGGAGGCCAAGGCAGGTGGATCACGAGGTCAGGAGTTCAAGACCAGCCTGGCCAACTTGGTGAAACCCCATCTCTATTAAAAATACAAAAATTAGCCAGGCGTGGTGGCATGTGCCTGTAGTCCCAGCTACTCGGGAGGCTGAGGCAGGAGAATCACTTGAAGCCAGGAGGCAGAGGTTGCAGTGAGCCAAGATTGTACCACTGCACTCCAGCCTGGGCAACAGAGCAAGACTATCTAAAAGAAAAAAAAAAAATGATTCCCAAAAGTTTTTGGCCTGAGCATCCTGAAGGATGGAGATGTCATTAACTGAGATGGGGAAGATGAAGTAGGAGCAGGTTGGGGACGAAGAGCAGGAGGTACTTTTGGGCTTGTGGCCTTGAGAGGTCTATCGAGCTCCCACGTGAGATGTCAAGGAGGCTGGTAGTTAAATGCCTGAAGGTTCAAGGGAGCTATCCAGGCCAGAGAGACAGAGAGATCAATCTGGGGGTGGGGATGGAGTTTAGAAACCCAGGGACTGAAGATCACTTAGGAAGTGAAGGTGCTAGGACAGGAAGGGCCCCCAGATGTGTCCTGGGAGACAAGGAAGCACCAAGAAGACCATAAGGAGTGGCAGTGGAGAGAGGAGAAAAGCCAGGTGGGTATCCTGGAAAGCAAATGTGGAGGGCGCTTCAAGCAAGACAGAGTGGTCCATTAAGTCACGCCGCTGAAAGGCCAAGAAAGAAGAGGACTTAGTCCTGGAGAACTTGTGAGCGTGGAGGGGAAGGCCTGTGGGAGAGGGTTTACAAGGCTGGAGGCGGCTCTCCCTAGCTGCGGTGTCTCATGCTCAGTTGTTACTCCTCCTTACAGCTGAGGGAGCATGCTCAGAGAAGTTAGGGAACTGCTGGTGAGCTGGCAGAGCTAGGCCCAGAGCCCTGGAGACTTTAGAGTGTTCACATGGTGGCCCCTGTTCCTCTGTCCGTTCTACATCTCATCCACCAGACACCAGCTAGGTGTCCATGTGTGCTAGCTGCTCTGCTGGGCCTTGGAGAGATGGAGCTGACATGTCTCTCGTCAAGGAGTTCATTACTAGAGGAACATCCAGGGCCTTGGAGCCCAGCCCATTCCACTGCAGGGCAAATGGAATGGCTGCATGCCAGGGGCCTTGGAGCTGGATCTGAAAGGATGGATGGGATTTGGTCAGGCAGGGCAGGTAGGATGGGGGAACGGAGGAGGAGGTGGCTGGACATGCTGTTCAGTCACCACCAGGCCATCTAGGGAAGTGCCTGGATTTGAGGAGAGGCAGCAGGTACCAGAGCACTTAGAGCCAGGAAGCAGGGGCGCAGCAGCGGTAGAGGCGCCCCGCTGCAGGGATCCCTTCAAAGGAGAACCTGCTGCACATGCAGCGAGGTGACAGCCTCCAGCTGTGGGCACCTTCAGGCCCTGCCTCAGCTTTCAAGCCAGGGACTGAGTGTGGAGGTGGCTCAGGGCTCACCAGCTCCAGGCAGTACATGTGCCAGAGTTTTCCCGGGAGCCGGTCAGGACTTCCTCGAGGCTGTGCTGGAGGCGGATGCTCTTCTTGCCCCTCTCCTTGCATGGCCGTCTCCTTCGTGGTCCAAAGCCTTCCCCTGCCGGCTCCTGCCCCATCGTTCACAGGGGTACCCGCAGTGAATCTCATGCCCTATCACTCTGTCTTGATCTGCTTCCTAGAGGACCTAAGCAGTATTGGGGTCTCAGGCTTCACCTCCATCATCCCCCATGGGCACTCCTCCTTCACTGTGAGGTGGCCTCAGTCTTCCCACATGGAAATGCTTTGGATTCATCTGGAAGTTAGAGTCTTCTGAAGACCACTGTCTCCTTCCAGCCCTCGGTGGGAGTGCTGAGTCTTAGGTGTACACTTGTACCCTCGGTGGGGTCTTTGCACCCTTCCCTTGGGACACACGTGGATATTTATTTTAACATCTGCTGAAAAAGAAAGTGGTATCTGAGTCCAGAACAGAAAACCAAGCACAGTGCCATGTAATCTGAGAGCAGTGGGGGACGGGGGTGTTGGTATGATGGAGGGAGGACCAGTGCTCCCTCAGTGGCTGGACAGGGAGGCGCTCCCATGGTGGTGCTGATTGTGCAGAGTCCTTAGGTGAAAAGCACTTCTCTGGGTAAAAGGTGGGCAGGAACATCTAGGTCTGAGGGTGCCCCCAACCAAGATGGAACTCAAGGAGCAGGAGGAGGTGAGGGGCTGCCCCAGTGATGTGTCTGCATCTCTCTTACAGAAAGGAAGGCAGAGGAAGCCACGGCCACTGGACCCTGGCGAGGGTTCCAAGGACACAGACAGTTCAGCAGGGCGACGGGGCAGCGCAGGCAGAAGGCATGGGCGCTGGCGGGGCCGTGCTGAGAGCCCAGGAGTGCCCGTGGCCAAGGTGGTACGGGCAGTAACCAGCCGGCAGAGAGCCAGCCGGCGGGTCCCACCTGCCCCACCCCCGGAAGCCCCAGGCCGCCAGAACCTAAGTGGGGCAGCAGCTGGGGAGGCGCTGGTAGGGGCAGCTGGCTTCCCACCACACGGAGATACAGGGAGCGTGGAGGGCGCCCCCCCGCCCACGGACAATGGCTTCACCCCCAAGTGCGAGATCGTGGGCAAGGACGCACTGTCTGCACTGGCCCGGGCCAGCACCAAGCAGTGCCAGCAGGAGATCGCCAATGTGGTGTGCCTGCACCAGGCTGGGAGCCTCATGCCCAAGGCTGTGCCCCGGCACTGTCAGCTGACTGGTGAGGGACAGGGGTGCTCCAGCCCTTCCCAGGCGGGGGCAGGGGTATGGCATGGCCCGGATCCTCACCCCTATCTCTCTGAGGAAGAAAGAGCCAAGGGGATCCTACCTCCCTGCCTAAGTCTTCATCCAGTGTACTTACTAAGTGGCAGAGGCAGAGTGGGGACCCACAAGCATGGAGCTCCAAGTCTAGGCTTCTTCGGAAGGCAGGCAGCTCCCTCTTCCCATCTCACCCCCACCCTGTGACCTAGGGTGGGCCTCGCCAACGCCTGTCCTCTGCTCTCAGGGAAGATGAGCCCCGGCATCCAGTGGGATGAGAGCCGAGCCCAGCAGCCCATGGATGGCCCCCCGGTGCGAATCGCCTACATGCTGGTGGTTCACGGCCGCGCCATCCGCCAGCTGAAGCGTCTCCTCAAGGCCGTCTATCACGAGCAGCACTTCTTTTACATCCATGTGGACAAGGTACTGTGGTGGGGAGAGGCCAAGGGGTCTGGGATGAGCAGAGCAGAAACAGAAGGTTGCAGACAGACAGGGTCTCTGACCTGGCCCAGGTAGCCTAGAAAGGGAAACTGAGGCCCTGAACAGGGGGGTGGCAGCACGAGCCAGCTCAGCCACTTAGGGGTTGGAGCCCTGCCCTGTGCTTTCCTCGTCTTGTGTCCCTTCACTCTGTCCTGGGGTGGGAGTGGGGATGGCGATAACACTGGGGGCTAGCTGAGTGTCTCCTCCCCACCAGCGTTCCAACTACCTGCACCGGGAGGTGGTGGAACTGGCCCAGCGCTATGATAACGTGCGGGTGACGCCCTGGCGCATGGTTACCATCTGGGGCGGGGCCAGCCTCCTGAGGATGTACCTGCGGAGCATGCGGGACCTGCTAGAGGTGCCTGGCTGGGCCTGGGACTTCTTCATCAACCTCAGTGCCACTGACTACCCAACCAGGTGTGGGGATGGGGCTCTGAGTCCTCGGGATGGGAGGGGACCCCTGTCTGGGCACCTGGGGTTGGAAGGCTTTGGTGGACCTTCTCTGCCCCATAAGTGTAACTCTGGGATCCGCCCTGCTCAGACATGGGCCCCTGGGCCCCAGCCATGTTTTAGGGGAGGGGTTGGTGTAAGATGATCTGAGAATTGAGCATGATAGGAGATGGGGAGGAGGAGGAGGAGCCAGAGGTCTGTACCTGGTGTGCTGGGTCAGACAGCATGGGGCAGAGGAAGGATGGGGTGGTCTTCCTCAGGGGCCTCTGGTGCTCACCACCCCAGACATCAGCCAGGGGTAGGGCACATGGCCAGACAGCAATCAGGGAGAGAAGAAAAGCCAGAAGGTCTGCTCTGGGCCAGTGACTGAGCAACTATCTCATGCGGCTGCCTGTCAACCCATTCCTTCACCAGGACCAATGAGGAGCTGGTGGCATTCCTGTCCAAGAACCGGGACAAGAATTTCCTCAAGTCACATGGCCGGGACAACTCCAGGTGAGAGGGTGGGGAAGGAGGCCCTGGCCCCAGAGTCTTGTCCCGACCCCTCCCACACAGTTGGGCTTGGTGGCTCCAGCCCTGGGTTTCAAAGCCTCCACACCAGTCACAGGTTGAGGAGTGTTGGTTGCCAGGCGGATGAAAGAGCTTAGATCCCACCCTGCAGGATCCCCAGCCATGGCCTCTCTGCCACCCACAGGTTCATCAAGAAACAGGGCTTGGACCGGCTCTTCCATGAGTGCGACTCACACATGTGGCGCCTAGGCGAGCGGCAGATCCCAGCAGGCATTGTGGTGGATGGCGGTTCTGACTGGTTCGTGCTGACACGCAGCTTTGTGGAGTATGTGGTATACACAGATGACCCGCTTGTGGCCCAGCTACGCCAGTTCTACACATACACACTGCTCCCAGCCGAGGTGGGTGGCCCAGCAGGCATGAAGGCCGGGGAGGGCGTGGGTTGGGCTGCCTGCAGCTCACCTTCCACCCTCCCTTGCTGCTTGCAGTCCTTCTTCCACACGGTGCTGGAGAACAGCCTGGCCTGTGAGACCCTCGTGGACAACAACCTGCGGGTCACCAACTGGAACCGCAAGCTGGGCTGCAAGTGCCAGTACAAGCACATCGTGGACTGGTGCGGCTGCTCCCCCAACGACTTCAAGCCACAGGACTTCCTCCGGCTGCAGGTGCTTGCCCGAGGCCCCAAGGCCCCTGGCTAGGTCTTCTCCCCCGGCTTTTCACCAGGAGAATGGCAGGGTGGGCCAGTCAGAGAATCTTGGGGGGCCACGGCCTGCAGCAGCCTTCAGGGGTCTGGGGCTACAACAGCAGCAGGAAAAGCCACAGGAGGCTGAGCTCTAGGCAGTGCTGAGGGGCCAGCCCCACCATGCCCTCTGGGGCTTCCAGAGCCCTTCACCCTCCTTGCCTCTCCCGCTCCAGCAAGTCTCCAGACCCACCTTCTTCGCCCGGAAGTTCGAGTCGACTGTGAACCAGGAGGTGCTGGAAATCCTGGACTTCCACCTGTACGGCAGCTACCCCCCCGGCACGGCAGCCCTCAAGGCCTACTGGGAGAACACGTACGACGCGGCTGATGGCCCCAGTGGGCTCAGTGACGTCATGCTCACTGCTTACACAGCCTTCGCCCGCCTCAGCCTGCACCATGCTGCCACTGCTGCACCCCCAATGGGCACCCCACTCTGCAGGTGAGACCCCCTTCTGACATACAGCAGGCCCTCGGGGTGTGGTGCCCTAGGGGGAGGCCAACCAGAGAGTGACGTCCCCTGCCCACAACAAGGCCCCAGTCTGAAGCAGGGAAAAATGCAAATATCGAAAAGACGGCTAGAGCCAGGCATGCAGGTGCTGTGGGGGTGAGATCTGGGGAAAGGAAGTGCCTGGGGATGGGACTCCCCAGAGCCCCCTCCCTGGGACTCCAGGCCAAGTCAGGTGTGCTGATGGCATCTCCCTTTCTCCCTGCTGGCACCTTAGGTTTGAGCCCAGGGGCTTACCGTCCAGCGTGCACCTGTATTTCTATGACGACCATTTCCAGGGCTACCTGGTGATGCAGGCGGTGCAGCCCTCAGCCCAGGGGCCGGCAGAGACGCTTGAGATGTGGCTGATGCCCCAAGGGTCGCTGAAGCTGTTGGGGCGCAGTGACCAGGCCAGCCGGCTCCAGAGTCTGGAGGTGGGACAGGTCCCCCACTTGCTTTCTCCCAACCCCCACCCAGACTTGGGGTAGTGGGAAGAGAGGGACAGACACCAAGGGAGGGATAAGGTTATTTTTCCCAGTCATGGCAGCCATGGTGATGCCCCCACGCAGACATGCTGTGTCACCCCCCAGCCT
Organism: Pongo pygmaeus; assembly: GCF_028885625.2. Lineage (NCBI taxonomy): Eukaryota > Metazoa > Chordata > Mammalia > Primates > Hominidae > Pongo > Pongo pygmaeus. The sequence goes on along the minus strand of NC_072392.2, from coordinate 68,508,304 downwards.
GTGCACACTGAGGAGCACCTCCTGGTTGGGCTATGAAGAGGACATGCAGGGAGCAGGGAGGGAATTGTCAGTTCCACTACAACACAAGTCCAATCTTCGACTACAGAGATTTCGCCTCGAGTGGCAGGGACATTCGAGTTGGGCCATGAAACTACACTTCTGAGTGGCTCCTCATAGTCTCTCTTTTTTTTTTTTGAGACAGTCTCACTCTGTCACAGCAGCGCAATCTCGGCTCACTGCAACCTCTGCCTCCCAGGTTCAAGCGATTCTCCTACCTCAGCCTCCCGCGTAGCTGGGACCACAGGCGCGCGCCACCACGCCCAGCTAATTTTTTTTTTGTATTTTTAGTAGAGACGGGGTTTCACCATGTTGACCAGGATGGTCTCGATCTCCTGACCTCGTGATCCACCCGCCTCAGCCTCCCAGAGTGCTGGGAATACAGGCGCGAGCCACCGTGCCTGGCCCCTCCTCATAGTCTTTCTTAGAGGCTTTGGCTTCATGTGGGAATGGTCTCTGGGCAGGACTTTGAACCTCATCCCTGCCGTATTGTCCCCAATAAGGGGGACTGACCTCCACTGCCTAGCAGTCAGAATGGAAGCCTAGAACGAATCTCAGAGCTGGGAGAGATATTAAAGATCTCCTAGTCTGACCCCTTCATTTTGCAGATGGGGAAACTGAGGCCCAGAAAGAGACAGTGACTGGCCTGAGACTACACAGTGAGAGGCAGCTTCAGAGGAGGGAGAAGGACCTTTCCCCCACACTCCTGCCCAGCTGCCTCTCTCTCTACAGGTTGGCACTGATTGGGACCCCAAAGAGCGTCTTTTCCGGAACTTTGGGGGGTTATTGGGGCCGCTGGACGAGCCTGTGGCCGTGCAGCGCTGGGCCCGGGGCCCCAACCTCACAGCCACAGTGGTCTGGATCGACCCAACCTATGTGGTGGCCACATCTTATGACATCACAGTAGATACGGAGACTGAGGTCACGCAATACAAGCCCCCACTGAGCCGGCCCCTGCGGCCAGGGCCCTGGACTGTTCGACTCCTTCAGTTCTGGGAACCGCTGGGTGAGACCCGCTTCCTTGTGCTGCCCTTGACCTTCAACCGCAAACTACCTCTCAGGAAAGGTAAGCGTGCAGTTCTCAAATGAGGCCCAGAAACCAGACAGAATAGGACTCATCAGAGAGGTGACCCGAAGAAGCCAACCATCAGAGCTGACTCCCATCCCTAGAGTCAGGGGAGCATGGAAGGGCTGCGGCCTTCATCTTCTTTCCTGTAGCATGCAGGGTCCTGCACTGCAGTGTGGTGGAAAGGGGAGCTTTACAGTCATGCACACTGGGTTTGGAACATAACTCTGACGAGTTCATTGGCCTTTTGTCCTTGGAAGTTACCTGGCCTTCCTGGGCCTCAGTCTTAGCATGTGAAGCTGGAATACTACACCTATCAGGGACCTCCTGGTACATGCAACACAAATCCACTCAACCTAGCTTGAGTTAAAAAGGGGAGAAGACTGGAAGAATGCAGAGGTCTCCTTCACAAAACTAGGAAATGTCTCAGGCCTCACTGTGAACCAGAGGTGCTTTCTCCATCTCTCTGGGGCCATCTTGTTCCTCATCCTGTCCTGTCTCTATGCATTGGCCTCAGGCTCTGGCTCCCCATCCGTGGCCTCTCAGTGCAACAGACACTGACCAGGGACTTTTAGTCCCCAGGTTTCACATTCTTGGGACAGCAAATCTGATTGGCTATCCCAGTCCACTGTCTGGCCAGGGGGCAGGGTCATGTGGCTCTCTGCCCACTTGGCTGAGGCTAAGGGAGCAGGCTCTGAACAGACACACAGGCTGGGCAAATTTCCTGCAAGGGAGGGCCTAGTATAAGTAACTCCCCCTGGGAGCTATGGGGGATGAGCCTCTGGAGGGAAAGTGGCCAGTATGCAGGAGGTGATCAATTGGTAGGTGTTTCCTTCCCCCACCACGTCCTATCACAAGAAGGTGGTTAAGAGGTGGGGTACCCTAGAGGAGGAGGGGGTGCTGGTGGGGCTGCAGCAGATCCAGGGCAGGCAAGCTGTGTCCCCCGCACACCTGGACCTCCCAGTCAAGGGAAGAATGGCAACAATGCACAGCAGGTAGGGACAGGGGCTGTGCCTCAAGGACAAAGTCAGAGGAGGTGCTCTAAGCCAAGGGGACAAAGCTGGCCACTGTCTGTGCATGAAGGGCTGAAGTGCCCGAGTACAGGCTTCTGAGGGCTCCAGGAGCCACCGATGATGGTCAAGAAAGGGTGTGGGACACAAACCAGACTGTTCCCTTCTTTTCTAAAGTGCCTTGAACCCACTGCTTTACTGCATCCTAAAGTTGGGAATCTAGGACTTACTGCCTTGATTTTATAAAACTCAGTTTTATAGGCACAGAAAGTCCCTTGGATTAGCCTAAGGTCACTCAGCAAGCTGTGACTCAGAAGTAGGGCTGTGACAGGAACTGGGGTACCCAGACCCAACTCCTGGGTCTGGCCTCCACGGAGTCTGTTGCAGGGGGTGTGCTTACTGCCTGCTCTGCACCCACAGATGATGCCAGCTGGCTGCACGCAGGGCCACCCCACAACGAGTACATGGAGCAGAGTTTCCAGGGCCTGAGTAGCATCCTGAACCTGCCTCAGCCGGAGCTCGCGGACGAGGCTGCCCAGCGGCACACACAGCTCACAGGCCCTGCGCTCGAGGCCTGGACAGACAGGGAACTGAGCAGCTTCTGGTCCGTGGCTGGACTGTGTGCCATAGGCCCCTCTCCCTGCCCCTCCCTGGAGCCCTGCAGACTGACCAGCTGGAGCTCTCTGTCCCCCGACCCCAAATCAGAGCTGGGGCCTGTCAAAGCAGACGGGCGACTCAGGTAGCAGGGCCCCAGCCAGTACCGGTGGAGGACCCGGGGAATTGCACCTTACAGACAATGGAGGGGTGTCCCCTCCCACAGGCAAGAACCAGAGGCCCAGGCTGCACACCCATTTCAGCCATCTAGAACCCACACAGACGGCAGGGAAGGTGGACACAGTATGAACTACTGCTGATGTCTCTGTTGGGGATCAGAGGGCTGGTGGGAACGTGAGAAGGGCACCAGCAGCATTCCACACCCAGCTCTTCCTTACCTTCCTGTCTAGTTTGAAATTTTTTTTTTTTTTTAAAGGAAAATCAGTGGTTGGGAGAGAAACTAGAATAGAAGATGTGCAATAGGGCTCAGAGCAGCCCCAGGAAGTGGGCCATGTCTGTAGGGAGCAGGGGCTTGCTGAGCCCACCTGCTATTGTTCTGCATGAGGCTGGGCCTGCCTCGCTCTCCAGGGCCTCATGCCCCATCCTGGGCCTGTGGTGCTCATGGCTGAGGCTCCACAGGGCTGCAAGTGCCCTGCCAGGCTCTAAGGCCCGAATAACAGGTGATATCGGGGGCACTGCAGAGCTGGGCTCTAGCAGGACAGTTCTTTTGTAGCCAGGGGACCCTAGAAGCGGGGTGGGGCTGGTTCCAGGGCTTTCCAGCATACCCTGCCCCTGGATGGGAAAGGCACGGTCAGGGCCCACTGAGACCCATGCAGAGTTTCCAGGTGTGCACTGGAAGTGAGGTCACACGAGCAGCGTGAGAAGAAGACTCAAGACTCTCAGAAGAACCTGGAGTAATTGTGCCTGAAGCTCAGCGTGAAGTCTGAAATATGCAACAGAAGAAATATAACTCTGTCTCTCTACTCTGGGCTCTGTGTTTTTCCTCCTGGGTGTCAGGAAGCCATCACCATTCATTGAGCCTTCTCCAGAAGTCTTAGCTGGTACTTTGGTAGCCTTGAGAAGGTAAAGATCTCATTCCTCCAGATTAAGAACAGTTTGGAATCCACCCAAAAGGGACTCAAGAACCCATCTAGCCTGGGTGCAGGGGTTCATGCCTGTAATCCCAACACTGGGAGGCTGAGGCAGGAAGATTGCCTCAGCCCAGGAGTTTGGGACCAGCCTAGGAAACATAGTGAGACCTCGTCTCTACAAAATTTTTTTTTTTAATTAGCCAGGTGTGGTGGCGCACATCTGTAGTCCCAGCTACTCAGGAGGCTGAAGCAGGAGTTTGAAGCTGCAGTGAGCCAAAATTGCACCACTGCACTCCAGCCTGGGTGACAGAGTGAGACCCTGTCTCAAAAAACAAACATCTAATCCAGCTCCTTTTTCTGAGGGGTAAACAGGCCCAGAGAGGCTCGAAGACTTCTTCTTTGCCACCCAGCAGGCCAGGGGACCAGCAGGACCTGAGCTTAGTTTGAGAGCCCTGACCCAGCACTCCCACCCCCACCACCAGGCCAGGCTGCAGTAGGTGCTGGCTTCCCTATCCTTGGCCTTAGCAGGGCCCATCCTAGAAGCCTGGCCCTGCCACATGGGGCACCTTCAACAGAGGCAATCCCAGCCATGGCCTGGTCATTGCGATTGGAGCTTTTTCTTTTAGGGGCAGGCGAAGCAGCAGCCTAGGTCCCTGGTCACTGTCCTAGGACTCCTGTTGAAAAGGGTTGTCCATCCTCCCTCCCTTTCCCAAGCCTCCTCTCCCCCTCCCACTCTCCTACCATTGACAGCCAGAGCTCGGTATCAGTCCTTCACAGCTTGCTTAATGTGGGAGCAAGGTTGAAGGTTTCCAGACCTAAAGTCACCCTATCAGCCAGCCACACTGAGCTCAGCTTGGGGAACAAATTCCTGCCCAGGCTGCCACATGTCAAGTTCTCCTAGTTGCCAGGAGGGGGCACTCCTGACAACCAACCAATAACAGCATTGGGGTTTTTGTCAGCTGCCATGGTGCTGACCATGCCTGCAGTATCTCAATCCTTACAACTCTTGGAGGGAGGCATTTTTATTATCATTTAGCAGATCAGAAAACTGAGGCTTAGAGCTGTGAAATGACAAGCCCAAAGTCACAGCTAACTATTAGATGGTGGCAGCAGCCTTCAGAAAAAGGCAGGAAGCCTCCAGAACCACTCAGTCACTACACTCTCCTGCTCGCATAAGAGCCTGACTGGGCAGGTAAGTAGGAAGGAGCTAACAGCAAGAATTTGAAGGAAAGGGTGCTTAGGTTCAGAGGCTAAGATAATTTGTTTTTCCTGGCTCCTGTTTCAGTGAACATCTGAAGCTGTACCCTGGTTCTCCAGAATGTTGTGGTTTTTGTTTCCCAATATCAACTCTCAGGTCAATAAGGAGGAAAAATTAACAACTAGGTTCAGCATATTAGGCACAGGCAGTAAATATTAGAACACTTAGACTCTGCTGCCCAAGAGCTCACAAACTAGCCTGTGGGTTTAACCTGGGCTATGGCTGTGCTGTGTTAGGCTAGCACAACGGTTTTCAAAGTAGTAGTAGCAGTAGTATTTTTAGAGACAGGGTCTGGCTCTGTTGTCCAGGCACGATCACGATCATAGCTCACTGCAGCCTTGACCTCCTGAGCTCAAGTGATCCTAAGTAGCTAGGGTCACAGATGTGCACCACCATGCCTGCTATGCATGCATGCATGCATTTATTGATTGATTGATTGGCAGAACAGGGGTCTCTCCATGTTGTCCAGGCTGGTCTCAAACCTGGCCTCAAGCAGTCCTCCCGCTCCAACCTCCCAAAGCGTTGGGATGACAGGCATCAGCCACTACTCCTGGCCTCAAAGTACCATTTAAAAAAAAAAAAAATCTTAGGTAGCGTATGCACTCACTGCATCCCTGTCCTTCTCCACCACCATATTAGATCAGGTCGTAGTTCCCCATTATTGTCACCTGCTGTTAACATTTTGAGTTTACATTCTTCAACTCAAGTGAGTTGTGATCCTGACAGAGGATTCTGATTTAACGATCTGAGGTAGCAACCCACAATGGTATGCTTTTAAAGCTCCTCAGGCCTTTCTAACAAGCAGGCAGGCAGAACTAGGGAAGCATAACCCCACCCCTGCTGCTCTGGCAGGCCTGTCTTGGCCCCACTGAGTTGGAAGCACTGCAGGACCCAGGACCAGGCTCCAGGACTCCTCCTGACAGGTTCTGAGGGCAGGTTTGCAGGTGGAGGCGCTCCTCTCCCATTCTCCCCCCTGTTCAGGTCACTGAGGTGAGTGACAGCCCAGCTTTGCTGCCTGAGTTCCTGGCAGACAGTGTTCTCTATCCCCCACCTTTGTGTAGGGTTAGCTCAGCCTGGAGGCTTGGGTTTTTTGAGGTTTCTTTGAAATCCACTCCTGGCTGGATCCCTGAGGTCAAAATCAGGATTTGGGCCAGGCAGGACACAGAGTGGGGGCGGGGAGCGGGCAAAGGCAGGCTGGACCCCCAGAGCTGCACAATAACTGCTTTGGAGGGAGGAGGAGAGCCTGGGCAGAGAGGCTTTTGTATTTCATGGCCTGGCGTACCCAGTTTCCAGGGCAACCATGGACACCACGGTTCTGTTAGAGGTGGAAGCCAAGACCAGAAGACAGCCAATTAACATCCAGAGCCCAGTTATCTAAGCCAATGGGAAGTGGAGGTGGGCAGTGGGGCTGGGAGGGATCTGGGACTGAGAAGTGCAGAGATCTGGGCGAGTTGGAGTCCCACTGGCTGTCAGGTTCAGCAGAAGCAGAGCCTGTTCCCCCCAACCCCTGCTCTGAAGGTTGTAGCGGGACCCTCATAGCTGCCAGGCCTGCAGAGGCAGGAGAGGCTGAGAGCCTGGAAAGCTGCTTACAGATGCCCCTGCTCTGAATGAAGCTGTTCCTCTGGGCCAGGGTTCCCAGGGAGGGGTGTGGCACCTCGGGGAGGGTCAGCCCTGTGGCCCTGCTGGCTGCCCTCAAGGCTGATGCCCTTTCTTGGCATCCCCTGCCACTGCTTCTCCGTGTGCAGACATCACCATGGACAACAGCCTCCTGGCCATAGTCGTGGCCACCGGTGAGTACCTACTGCCATTCCGTGTCCCAGGGGTGGGGCAGAGGCACCTTTGGCCCCTCACCGTAGGCAAAGCCCAGATTCTTCATCTATAGGGTCACCTCAAGCAACAGCCCTCCCCAGCCAAGACTTGAGAAGTATGCTGTGCACGGCTGGTCTTTGATCCCTCTGGTCCCTTCCCTGTGCCAGGTCCTATGATGCCACAATCTTTGGTAACGAGAGGGGCTGGGCACCAGGGGCTGTTGAGCTGGGCTCTTGGGTCCTTTCCTGCCTCCTCAGATCCACTGTTTCTCAGGGTATCTGCTCCATCCCCTCCCTTTGTGTCTCTGTAAAATCTCCCTTACACACATCACCCCCTGGGCTGCAGGCAGGGAAGGGACAGGGCTACTCTGCTCCCCCTCACAAATCTCTGCCCCAAGGACTTGATGCTGTAGCAAAAAGGGAGCTGCCTGCACCTCAGTTTGCCTTGCTTGTCAAGCTGGTATCAGTACCAGTCAGGTCATTCCTACACCAGCTTCTGGAGTGAATTCCAATCTGGTGAGGAGATGGGCCTGTGCGTGCTGGGTCCAGGCTGCTCCCTGACGGTGCCTCTGGGGGGAGGGCAGCCTCATCCACGGTGTTCATCATGGCCATCCTGCTGCTGCTGCTGCTGCTGCACCAGCGCGACCCCCAGTGCTGCCAGGTCCTCTGCACCTGCCACTTCTTCTGGAGTCCCAGCCAATACGTAAGCACCCCGACCCACCAACCTCTTGCCTTCATGACCCCAACCCCCGGCCCAAATCCTGACAAAAGGGCACCTGTGCTCTGGCCAAGGAGAGACAATTGTTCAGTATGGAAAGGAAAGGGCCTTTGGAATCTTTCTCTGCAGCATCCAGTCTGGGTTCCCTCTGAGTCAGGGGAGCAGTGTGGAAAGGGTTAATAACATCTAGGCCCCTCCCTGACCATTGTTAAACATAACTCAGTGCAAGGAGCTGCTCAGTGAAGACAAGGTCTTTTTCCAGCTCCCAAGAGAAAGTGCAGAGCCCCGACTTCTGGGGAAGGGGGTAAGTGGCAACTACAGCACTGTAAGTCCTCTCCCCAGGGACAGCGTGCCATATGGCATCCTGTATAGAAAGGAAACAAAATCGGAGCTGCAGCCCCCCAGTCTCTGACACCATTCCCCAACACTGGGCACCAGACAGGATGGAGGGGTAGGGACAGGAGGTGGTTTTCTCTGACTCTCCCACCAAAGGTCATCAGACCTGGCTACCAGACGGTGACAGAATGAGCTACTGGCCAGAAAGGAGTGGATTCTCTTTACACCGTAGTGCATTTCAGAAAGGCTGAGGGTCTGAGCTTTGTGCCTTGGCCCAGGTGGAGAGGATTAAAGGGATGGAGAAAGGGGCGTGGAGGGAAACAAAGGGTTTGGAATCTGCTGTCTTGCACACTGACCCTGAGCTTCACCTTGAGCTGTGCTTCATGATCCCAGGGCTGCCCGCCTCCCTACTTCAGCACCATGGGATGCCACACTGAGGTCCAGCCAGTGGAAAGGAGCCGAGAGTCCCAGGGGATACAAGTGAGGCTCCCTGGGCCTGCCACCTGGGATGGGGGAAGAAGTGTGTGCTGGGGTTCTGAAGCCAGGCAAGGGACCTAGCGTGGTTAAGGGGACTAAAAAGAATGCAGGGGAGGGGAAGGATGGGATGAAGACTGGAGAGGCTTCTTGGAGGAGAGGGAGGAGTGCAATACCCCTGAACTTAGGCTTGCTCTGGGGAAGAGGACCCAGACTGAAGCTGGATAATGCTGGTGCATGCCTCCCTGGCTCCCTTGGCTTTTCTTGGTCACAGGGCCACTCCCAGGGGGGTGAGGTATTCTGTGTGGGGCTGCCCAGGAGCCACCAGCTGCCCCTGTGGCAGCCAGCTCGCCTGCCCAGCTATGAGAGTGTTCGAAAGAAGGACCGGCAGCAGCAGATTCACCAGCTGATTGCACAGCACTTCGGGCTCCGGGCCTGCAGAGAGGTGAATGTCCAGCCTTCTCAGCCCTGGGTGCCCTGGGTAACTGAGCTTTTCACATATCGTATTTTAACACACAATACCCAATTAGAGGCCCTGGGGGTCAGGAAAAGGACCACTAGTGGAGAACTCAAGGATATGACTGGAGGCCCCAGTTCACCTCTTTGTGTAGATGGTGCAGACCCCAGCGCAAGGAGGCCTAACCAGAGGGGTTTCCATGGAGCCAACATCTCCAGGGGAGATGCAGAAAGCCACAGTCCAAAGAAAGGGTGTTGCATATATGGGAGGAGGGTAAGAAAGTGGCTAATGCCTTTGCTCTCCCATCTCTCCAGCTGCCACCAAGCTATGAGGAAGCCATAAGGTCACTGCCTCCACCACCAGCCAGCTGTGGCTCTACTCAGTCATCCCAGGAAGCAGCCACCTGCCCTGCTCAGGGGAACACCACAGTGTAGGAGGGAGCAACCACCTCTGTCCTGCCCTTCCCCTTTCTCCAGGGGATTGGAAAGGAGAGCACTGAGCCTGTGGAGACAGCCCCCATCAATCTCCCCTGCCTAAAGACTATCCCAGCTGGGCCTTGGTACCTGATGCCCCCACACAGGGTGCCAAAGTAAACCCCACAAACCCCAGGTCATCTCTGTCAAGGACCTGCAGGAGGTGAGGAATCTAGGGTCATGTCCGGGGAAAACAAGATGACATGTTCAAGGCAGAACTCCAGAACTGGGAGGCTTCTCTGACCTCAATCTCTGGAGTGTCTACCTTCAGGGCAGAGTAGAGTCCCTGAAAGGAAGCCACTGGACCCAACAGGCCCCTCTCTGGGGCTGCAGCCAACACCACCTACCTCCAACAGCCAGGAATGACCATCCAAAATGAGATTTTCTTCCCGGCCCCTCCACTCAAAGCCAAGCCTCTAAAGGTCCTGGCTGGGACGACAATAGAGTGGCCTGACCCCAGCGCACTCTAAGCCCTCACCGAGTATTCCTGAAGCCAGATTCTTTGCTACTGTTTATCATTTGAGATAAATCAAGAACGAGAAGAGAATGTGGGCTTGGTGCACCTACCTCTTCAGGTGAGCGGGAAGAAGCCATTTGTTACCTACTCTGCCCTACCACTGGAAAGACCTCGGTAGTCCAGGGCAGTTGGGGCCTGACTGAGCCTCTCAGAAGCATCTCCTGCCATCCCACAAGCTCTCTCTCTGCCCTAGACCTGGACAGGCAGGGAAGAGGGTTTCCTGTGGCCCCCTCTGGGGCTGCAGCCCCAGCTCCCTTTGAATGTGGCTACAGGAGAACATGACTGTGTTGCTTCCTTTACTGGCTGGCCCCACCCCTCCTCCCAGGGCCCAGCCCCTGGCCTTTTCTGGGATCTAAGAGGGGAAGCAGCAATGACACCCTCAAGCACAAGCTCCCCTCCTCCCCCTCTGGAGGACAGTGCCAAAGCAAGTCCCTCCTACAAAGTCCCCCCCTTCTCATTTCCTCACTCAGATATGTTCTTTCCTGCTTTGAGGCTCCCCCTTGGTGTGCACTAGAGAACCTGGGTAAGGACCAACAGATCACTAGGCAGTTCCATCCAGGTGTGTCCCTAAATAGCATGCGTTCATGACGCTGGCTCATTTTATTTTTGGCCCCAGGTCAGGTCTCCCAAAGGGTTTCCCAGCAGTCACTTCAGAGTCTCCTGCAGAGTCACCATCAAGCAGACCTCTTCCTCGGGAGGCCGTGTCGCCACCCCAACCCTTGACTTCTGGTATCACCATCTCCTGTCACCTGGGCTCCAGTCTCTGTCCGATGGCCTCAACAGGACATCAAAGCATAGCTACCAGTTTGAAGGTGCCCTCAGGCTTGGCAGGAACCACGTGGACAAAAGTCTTGTAGAGCACAGCACCCTTGGGCAGCCTGGTGATCAGATCCACAGCCTCCGTGTTTCTGGGATGAGGCACGTAGACCTCCTTAGTGTAGCGGACTATCCCCTCTTCCAGGGCATACAGACATTTATTCTTCCCAAGACCCACCTGCAACACACAGACCTGGTCAGCTGGTCAGCGAGGTGGTCCGTCCCAGAACTTTGGGACAGACTTCTCACACAGAGCCAGGCCCTGGGGCCAAAGGGGGGATCAGAGAGCTCCATCTCAGGTTCCCTTTCCCACTGGCTGGCACGTCCAAACCTTCTGCTTCTTTATTGATTCATAACAAATGAGGGGAAAGAAAGCTCCAACAGCCAACATAGGCTACTGCTCAGTCCCAGGGGCTGTTACCTGGAGCCATGTCTATGCAGCTGGTCAGAAGCCACATTGGACAAATCCCAAAACCCAGGAAGATGCCCTAAATCTTCACTTAGACTTAAACAACACTAGAACTGTCACATTAAAACACTAGTTTGATGTAAATTTTCATTTAGATAGTGATCTATAAAGTTTAGGCTCTATGGAAAATATAGACCAAAGCTATATGGATAATGCATATGCTAATAAAACAATCATACTACTGCATTAGCTAATACCCATGTAAGCCCTTTAATACACATTAAGTCATTTAATTCTCACCTAGTGAAAGAGGTATTATTTCCAACGCCATTTTTCAGATGTGAAATATGAAGCAGAGAGGTTAAACTGTGTTGTATATAGTTTTTAACCATATTTTTTAGCTTTTTCTTTTAGAACTTCAGGCTGGGTGTGTGGCAAATTTTACCCAGGTAGTCCAGCATTATTCTCTGTCTCTCTGATTAAAAGAATAGGCTCTGGAGCCAGGATGCCTGGTTCAAATACCAGCACTGCTACTTACTCCTGTGTGGTCTTAGGCAAGTTACTTCACTGTGCCTCTATTTCTTCATCTGTCAAATGGTGATAATATTAACTATTTTACAGGGTCATTTTGAGGATTAATGCTCAACAATCATAAAGGGCCTAGAATACTGTCTAGCTCAAAATGTGTTAGCTTTGATTGTTATTGTTGACATAGCTACACATCTAATGTCTTCAGTTCTAAAAGATAAAGCTACTACATACATAATCAATTCACATACAAATTATTATCTTTGAAATAAATACAGGTTACTATCAACCTTTTTGTACCTACTAAAATTATCGAAAAAGGGGTGGGGGAGGGGAAACTGTTTACAAAGGCAACTAATATTTAAAATAATGTGAAGAGTACAGTGTCATTATGTCTCTGTAACAAAGAACTGTCCTACCTATAAAAATGATGCCAACTTGCTGAAACTGAAATCCCCACCTGGTATGAACCTAATTTCTGGCACACTGAATTGTATTTCATTAAATTCAAGCTATCTTTCAACCATCTGCAAGTAAGTTTATACAAAGGAAGAAGTCTTAGACATAATGAAAAACTAATAAATTGAAATTAGTTTCCCAAGACTAAAATAATATTTTAAATCACCAGGTATCTTGTCCTCCAAGAACTGAGGGTTAGAAAGGAGAACCAAGAATACCAGGCCAATGCAACACCAAGGCAAATCATAGTGATCTGGGAGTTAGGCAGACCTGGTGCAAATCCCAGCAGTCACTTGCTCCTTCCACCCCTCTAGGTCTCTGGCATTTCAACTATAAAATGGCATTTCACCTTACTCACAGGGATATGGTAAGGAAGAAATGAGATCGGGTAGGCATGGGAATCAGCACAATGCTTGCCATTTGGTAAACACTCAGTACATGCAACTGTTATTACCATGCTTAGGGGTAAGGAGAGTTCATCCTAGAAAAGGAAAAAGGGGGGCAGCAACGGAGCAACTCACATGGGCACCTGGGTGCCAGCGGAAATGGCGCTGTGTTGCAATGATGTTCCCAGCATGAACATAGTGACCTAGAAGAGAAGTCCACAGTGACTGGGGCAGCATAGCAAACTACCAAGAAAACATGACGGCCCAAATGCTGCACACCAACCTCCAAGCCTGCCCCTGGCCAAAATCAACTCCCAGACAGTCCAACACAAGCAGCGCAGCATCTGCCACCCAGCAGCTCTTGTCTCTAATTGCATGGTTATGGCTCACACCCACCCACTCGATGACCCTTCCTCAGGTCTTATCTGTTCCTTTCAACTGGAGCCAATTATGATGGTGAGGAAGAACACGGCCAGGCACACTCAGGGTTCTTCTGCTCTCCTAAGGAACACGAGGACAGGGTGCAGCTAGGAAAGGGAAGCCAAGGCACATCCTCACCTTCCATTTTCTTAATGCCTTGGCGTCTGCCTGATGACTTTCCACCGAGGTTTTTGGAGCTACCACCCGACTTCTTGGATGCATATCTGACAGCAAGAGCTGTAGCCAGAGTGGGGCTTAGCAAGGATGTAACTGCAGAGAAAACAGAAACACTGTTCAGACAGACAGGCTCAAACTATTTCTGCCTCAATGGGCCACATGCTGATAGGTGAGAGGCGGTGGGGAGATGAGAAAGATGTGTCAGGGGAGCAGAAGTGCCACTGAGTGTATTAGTTCTCAGGGAATACCTGCAAGTCCTTGGCTTTCTCCTTTTGGGGGAGGGAGCGGGGGAGCAGTGAAACACAAATGGAAAAAAATAAACATCATGTGTTCTGGGTCCTGACACATTCAGTCTAAATGTGCTGAGGAGAAATGGACACCACAGAGCTGCCTGCTTCAGAGACTCACTCACCCTCATGCACCACGGAGGGGCCAGAACAGACTTGGGGAGCCCAGCACATCCAGAAAGGCTTCTGTTTCAGGCTCACCCACGACTTTCTTTTTTTTTTTTTCTTTTTTTTTAAAGACGGAGTTTCGCTCTTGTTGCCCAAGCTGGAGTGCAATGGCATAGTCCTGGCTCCCTGCAAACTCCGCCTCCCGGGTTCCAGAGACTCTCCTGCCTCAGCCTCCCAAGTAGCTGGGATTACAGGTGTACGCCACCACGCCCAGCTACTTTTTTGTATTTTTAGTAGAAACGGGGTTTCACCATGTTAGCCAGGCTGGTCTCGAACTCCTGACCTCAGGTGATCCCAAAGTGTTGGGATTACAGGCCTCACCCACGACTTTCTCAGCTGTCCACTCATCCACTGCTCACCAAATACTAGTAAACCAAAAGGATAGCTGGCCTAAAGGTGGCTCCCACAGGGTCCTGGCCATTTCAGAAGGCTGGGCCCTTTCTTCTCAAAGCACATCAAGCAGAGGCCCAACCATGACCCACACACTGCCCTTGTTAATCTGACCTCTCCATACTCATTCCAAAGTGCTCAACAGCATTCATTTGAAGAAGTAAAATGAACTAAAATTCATACTAAGATGGTAGTCCCTTGCTGTATGACAAGCCTAGGGGTGCAACTCCTTGCCTGCAGGTCTCCAGACACAGCCATGATTTAAGGTCCATGCCAGTGTCTTTAGAGAAGCCTTGTGGGTCTCTGGAGCCTATACGTTCAGAGTTCCTGAAGCCTGGGTTTCTGACATTTCCATGACACCAGAGACTAGCTGGGGCAAAGGACCAGAGATAAGGACTCAGAAAGACAACGTGTTAAAACATGCCCGGCGCCAGGATCTACCTACCTTTAAACATCTACTCATTCATTTACATACTTACTAAGCTCAGGAGCTGGGCTTTTACTTTACTTACATTATCTCACTCACAAATCTTTGCTCTTCACCTTACTCCCCATCCTCCTCCTCAAAGTAAATGGTGCTACCATTCATCCAGTTGCTTAAGCAGAAACCAGAGTCATTGGGGATTCCTTCTCTTTGCTGACCTCACATATTCAGTTCACCAGCAAGCTCTGTGTATGCTAACTCCAAAACAGATCTCAAATTCATCCGTTTTCCTCCAAGTTCACTGCCACCACAAACATCTTGGCTAAATCATCTCTCCTCAGGGCTATTACGACTTTCCATTTGATTTCCTCATTTCCACTCCTATCCCCTTTAAATTTACATAAGAGCAATAGTTTGCTTCTCAAAATGTAAAACTGGCTCAAGTCACTCTCCTGTCCCTCACTCTACACAGGGCTAGGTCTCCTGTCATTCTTTTTTGGGGGGGGGAGGGGATAGGGCCCCATTCTGTCACCAGACTGGAGTGCAGTGGTATGAACATAGCTCACTGCAGCCTCGACCTCCCGAGCTCAGGTGATCCTCCCACTTCAACCTCCTGAGTATCTGAGATCACAGGCAAGCGCCACTACAGCCAGCTAATTTTTGTATTTTTTGTAGAGATGGGGTTTTGCCATGTTGCCCAGTTGGTCTTGAACTCCTGGGCTCAAGCGATCCGCCCACCTCGGCCTCCCAAAGTGTTGGGACTACAGGCATGAGCCATCACGCCCCGCCTCCTGTCATTCTTTAGGTCTTAAATGTTATCTCCTCAGAAGCCTTCCTTCACCGTCCAATCTAAAAAAAGACACACACACAGACACACATTTTCTTTCTTCACAGCACTTGCCAGTCTGCAACTACTTTATATGTTCATTTATTGGCTTATGCACCAGAGAGAACCGTTCGGGGGCTAGAAGCCACGTCTTCACGTTTTCTGCTGATTTTCCGAACACCTACCGCCGTGTCTAGCACAAAGACCTCAATCTGCTGAATAAATAGATTAATTTTTTCAGCCCCAATGTGCCAATGTTACTAATACTTCTACAGAGAAAGGATCCACCCAAACCTCCAACCGCCAAGGAACCCGTTCGTGTGCTGAGGCAGGAGAAAGACAAGTGCTCTTCAAATGCCCTCACTCACGGCGCCACCCAGGATGTGTCACGTGACCAGCGACACCGTCCCTCAAACCTGGAGTACCCCACACACTTCCCCTCGCATCCAAGGTCCTCCGCGGGGATCAGTGTCACCTCCTTCCCTCCCTGCTGGAGCTCCACTCTGCCTCTCCGCCTCGCCCCGCTCTGACTACTGCGTCCCATTACCGGCTGTCCGGGTCCTCAGCGCCAGCACCACCGACGCCATGCTTGCCATCACTCACTTCCGGTCTCGAAAAGTTTCTAGTTCCGCTATCAAGAGATCTACTTCCGGGCCCTGCGTGGCAGTTGGAAGAGTGGCTGGAGAAGTTGCAGGTGAGCGTCCCCGGTCGCAGGCCTGCGGATTGGGCAGGGCTTCCCTCCTGAGCACCGCTCTGCAGAGTCTTGGTGGCTAGGGTGTACAGGAGCCTCTGCAGCGGACCGCCAGCCTGACAGGCGCAGAGCTTGTCGGGCAGGGGCCCGCTTGTCCCACTCCCCTGATTTGCAGATGTCAACGGAGGCCCAGCGAAGGGTCAGAGATGAGGCCCCCTCCCTAGTCATTTAACTTACTCTACTTAGCCAGCTGTGTGCCAGATGCTGTACTAAGCGCGGTGGATGCATTATTTTATTTAATTCTCCCTACCTTATAAAATGGGTGCTGTTATCATCCCTGTTTTACTAAGGAAGAAACTGAGGCCTAGGCAGGTTACATGTCTCCTCCTGGGTCATACCTACAGTGTTAGTAAATGTTCAAGAAATGATTAGCTTTGCATATGACCCAGCAATTCTACTCCTAGGTATATACACGAAAGGGATTTGAAAACATACCCCCACAAAAGCTTGTACGTCAGTGTTCATAGCAGCATTATTCATAATAGCCAAAAAAAGGAAACAAATTAAATGTCCAAGTGATGAATGGATAAACAAAATGTAGCATATCCATACAGTGGAATATTATTCAGTCATGAAAAGCAATTAACTACTGATACAGGCTACATCATAGATAAACCTTGAAAACATGCTGAGTGAAAAAAGTCAGTCACAAAAGGCCACATAGTGTATGATTCTATTTATATGAAATATCCAGAATAGGCAAATGCATAGAGACAGATTTATGGTTGCCAGGAGCTGGGGAGAGGGAGTGAATGGACAGTGACTGCTTAATGGCTGCAGGAATTCTTTTTGAGGTGATAAAGATAGTGGTGACGGGTGCACAACATTGTGAATATACTAAAATCTACTGAACGTACACTTTTAAAAGGATATTATGCTGTGCAAATTATCTCTATTTTTATTTTTATTTTATTTATTTTTCTTTTGAAGCAGGCTCTCACTCTGTCACCCGGGCTGGAGTGCAGTGGTACAATCACAGCTCACTGCAGCCTTGACCTCCCAGGCTCAAGCAATCCTCCCACCTCAGCCTCCTGAGTATCTGGGACTACAGGTGTGAGCCACCATATCCAGCTAATTTTTGTATTTTTTTGTAGAGACGAGTTCTCACTATGTTGCCCAGGCTGTTCTCGAACTCCTGGGCTCAAGTAATCCTTCTGCTTTGGCCTCGCAAAGTGCTGGGATTATAGGCATGAGCTACCATGCCCAGCCTATATCTCAATTTTTAAAAAGAACAGTTTTTGGCCAGGTGCAGTGGTTCACGCCTGTAATCTCAGCACTTTGGGAGGCCAAGGCGGGCGGATCACTTGAGGTCAGGAGTTCAAGACTAGCCTGGTGAACATGATGAAAACCCGTCTCTACTAAAAATACAAAAATTAGCCAGGTGTGGTGGTGGGCGCCTGTAATCCCAGCTACAGCGCCTGTAATCCCAGCTAGGCTGAGGCAGGAGAATCGCTTGAACCTGGGAGTGAGGTTGCAGTGAGCCAAGATTGTGCCACTGCACTCCAACCTGGGTGCCAGAGTGAGACTCCATCTCAAAAAAAAAAAAAAGAATAACTTTTGACATCTCCATTTCAAACGTGAAGATCAACAAGGGGTTGGAGGTGTTAAATCTTGTTACCACCTCCCCCCATTAAAATTTTGTAATGGTAACTCTACTTTGTTTATGCTTCAGCTTGACCTGGAAAGAATTTGAGGAGGATTCCTGTTAGATTACCAGGAGTTAGAGTTCCAGATTGAATGTGTTGGGGCCATGTCATATTTCTCTGTTTCTGTATTCTCTATATCTTATATTTATGTCATAAAGCCTGGCTATGGAACACAGCTAGTGGACTGAATTGAATGCTCCAGTCTGTGTTGTATGTCTCTTTTCCTTTTAGGGAATTATTTGATAGCACATACTGATGGCTCTGAAGAAGTCATCACCCTCACTGGATTCTGGTGATAGTGACTCTGAGGAGTTGCCAACATTTGCCTTTCTGAAGAAGGAACCATCTTCAACAAAGAGGAGACAGCCTGAAAGGGAAGAGAAGATTGTAGTGGTTGACATCTCAGATTGTGAAGCCTCCTGTCCTCCAGCACCAGGGTTACTTTCACCACCTGTCCCAGACATAGCTGAAACTGTCACACAAACACAGCCAGTCAGGTTGCTAAGCAGTGGAAGTGAAGATGAAGAAGAATTTATTCCTCTGGCTCAAAGGCTTAAATGTAAGTTTCTGACCCACAAGCAACTGAGCCCTGAGGACTCTAGCTCCCCAATTAAAAGTGTTTTGGATCATCAAAATAATGAAGGTGCGTCATGTGACTGGAAAAAGCAGCCCTTTCCAAAGATCCCTGAAGTTCCCCTCCATGATACCCTAGAGAGGAGTGCAGCAGATAACAAGGACCTGATCTTAGATCCATGCCGTCAGCTTCCAGCCTGCCTGTCTACCTGCCCTGGCCAGAGCAGCAGCTTGGCAGTAACTAAAACAAATTCTGACATCCTTCCACCCCAGAAGAAAACCAAGCGGAGTCAGAAGGTCCAGGGAAGAGGCTCACACGGATGCCGGCAGCAGAGACAAGCAAGGCAGAAGGAAAGCACCCTGAGAAGACAGGAAAGAAAGAATGCAGCACTGGTTGCCAGGATGAAAGCCCAGAGGCCAGAGGAATGCTTAAAACACATCATTGTAGTGCTGGATCCAGGTCCTCACATGTGTCTTTGTCCTGTGCTGAGTTATCTGCTTTCTGGACCACCCACTGACAGTCCCTTTTCCATCTGTTGCAGTGCTTTTACAGATGGAAGGTGGGGGCCAGCTCCTAGGAGCACTGCAGTCCATGGAGTGCCGCTGTGTGATTGAGGCGCAGGCTGTGCCTTGCAGTGTCACTTGGAGGAGAAGGGCTGGGCCGTCTGAGGTAGGGGTTTTCTGGCTGACATTTCCTCCCCCTCCTCCCCTTACAATTACAGGATAAATATCCTTTTATTTTAAAGGATACTTATCAGTCAGGGCCCCAGCAGGAAGACAGATGGCACATTCAACTCAGGGTAATTAAAAGAAGATTGAATAAAGGGACTGTTTGCCAAGGCATGGGCAGGGTACGAGGAAACTACCAGTGACAGCATGGTACCTCACAGTAATAACAGCACAACTTATGGTTTTTCGACCTCAGTATTGTTGACATTTTAGATTGGAGAATTCTTTGTTTTGGGGGCTGTCCTATGATGTGCAAAATGTTTAGCAGCATTCCTGGCCACTATCTACTAATGTACCCCTCTCAGTCATGACAATAAAAAATGTCTGCAGACACTGCCAGATGTCATTTGTGGGGAAAAATCACCCCTGGTTGAGAACCATTGGCATAGCTGTTACCATCCCTATGCCTGAAGGGATGAGGGGAAGGAGTGGTTAACAGAATCCAGGAGAGAGAAATGGAGAGAGGACCACCTTGAGCGAAGCTATGAGCTGCCATAGAGGGGGACAGCAAACCCTAGGTGACCCCACTGGGAGGGAGCCAGGGGAAAAATACCCTGACTTCACTTTTCTCCTTCCCACTAGTCCTCTCCTCGGGTCCCTGCTGGTGACACCCAGCTGGGAGCCAGACGACATGTGGGCCCTGTGTTTTTTGTAGAGATCGCAGAGTGGAGCTTGTATTTTTGGTAGAGACGGGGTTTTGCCATGTTGCCGAGGCTGGTCTTCAACTCCTGAGCTCAAGCAATCCACCTGCCTCGGCCTCTCAAAATGCTGCGATTACAGGTGTGAGCCACCTTGCCTGGCACTAAGATTCTTTTTTATCTCACCAGAAGCATCTTGTATAAAAAAAGAAAAAAGATTTTTTTTTCCTCTCTTTGATTTCTTTTTTGGATCTGATAACTTTCTCAGTAACACAGGACAGTTCCCCACCCTTTTTACTCTGGGGGTATTAGCAAGCCTTTATATTCATAGAGCAGCTTACCCTCTCAAGGCACTCCCACATTGTCTCTTGTGTTTCCATCAGTCATCCTATAGGGTAGAACTTCTCCCCACATCACAGGTGGGGAAACTGGGGCTCAGAAACGTTAAAAGCCTTGTTGAGGATCACAACGGGAATGAGAACCCAGAGCTCCCCCAACCTACACTTTGCTGTAATATAGGTCTTGCTTTGCTTATAGGGACCCAATCAGAAAACTTTCTATCAAAGTCCTGTTCCCCAATTACTCCATAATACTGTACTGCTGGAGGATTGTTGGCCTTGAGGCATCCTTGACTTTGATTATGCCCTACCTGTGATAAACAGGAGGTGCTCTCATAGACTGAAGTTTCCCTTGTGATTCTTGTCTTTGTCACAAAAAAACCTATGTGTTTGTAAGGACCACTCAGCTCACAGCATCTACCCTCAAAGCCAGAGTGATTTACTTGTACTAAATCCTTTGGAAGAGTTTCCCTTCCCTCCATTCCCGTATTCAAAATGTACAGAACAAATTGGCCCCAGCCCCTTTCAACTTGCTATGTTCCTTTCTTCTTTCTTTCTTTCTTTTTTTTTTTTGAGACAGAGTTTCACCCTGCTGCCCAGGCTAGAATACAATGGCATGGTCTCGGCTGACTGCAGCTTCTGCCTTCTGGGTTCAAGTGATTCTCCTGCCTCAGCCTCCCAAGTAGCTGGGATTACAGGCGTGTACCACCACGCCCAGCTAATATTTTTGTATTTTTAGTAGAGACGGGGTTTCACCATGTTGGCCAGGCTGGTCTTGAACTCCTGACCTCAGGTGATCCACCTGCCTAGGCCTCCCAAAGTGCTGCGATTGGGATTACAGGTGTGAGCCACCGTGCCTGGCCTGCTATGTTCCTTTTTTTTTTTTTTTTTTTTTTTTTTTTTTGATGGAGTCTAGCCCTGTTGCCAGGTTGGAGTGCAGTGTTATGATCTCGGCTCACTACAACCTCCACCTCCCAGTTTCAAGCAATTCTCCTGCCTCAGCCTCCCAAGTAGCTGGGATTACAGGCACGTGCCGCCACACCCAGCTAATTTTTGTATTTTTAGTAGAGACGGGGTTTTACCGTGTTGGCCAGGATGGTCTTGATCTCCGACCTCGTGATCTGCCCACCTCGGCCTCCCAAAGTGCTGGGATTACAGGCGTGAGTCACCGCGCCCGGCTGCTATGTTCCTTTCTTATTCACTGTCTCTGAGATGCAGGGCACCAAGACTGAATGATTGAGGGCTGGGAGGGACAGCGACACTGTTTCTTGCCACAGTGACTTCATTCCAGAAAGGATAATGCATAAGGGGTGGGAGTTAGTTCATTCACCCAGAAGACCTGGGCCACTCTCACAGGTGCTCAATACCTGCTGACCTCCCTCCCTGTGCTGTGTTCCAGGTACTTTGGCAGGACGGAGAGGACTGGGTGGAGGAGCCAACAGTACTGGTGTTGCTCCGGGCAGAGGCATTTGTGTCCATGATCGACAATGGAAAGCAGGTGGGCAGAGCCAGAGGGTGGGAGGACATGGAACAGAAGGCTGACTCTTACTAGGAAGCAAGTATTAATGCAATTTCTGCCCCTTCATGCAGGGAAGCCTGGACAGCACTATGAAAGGCAAGGAAACGCTTCAGGGCTTTGTAACTGACATCACGGCAAGGACAGCAGGGAAAGCTCTGTCACTGGTGATTGTGGATCAGGAGAAATGCTTCAGGTTTGGATTTGCCCTGGTGATTTCATGTTAAAAGGGGCAGCTCTTGGGCCAAGAGGGGTGAGTTTAGTTTATTCATTGCAGATGTAGGTCACTCTGCAAGGTAGTCTATCTCTAACAAGTCCGGGGGGATGCTCTGGTCCAGTCTTCTTCCGTATCTTCTGCCTGACTTCAGCCTGGAGCTGCTGTTCTTTGATTTCCTCCCCTGCACCAGTGCTCAGAATCCTCCAAGAAGAGGGAAACAGGGAGCAAATAAACAGACCAAGGAGAAGCAGCAGAGACAACCAGAGGCCAGCATAGGGTCCATGGTATCCAGGGTAGACGCTGAAGAGGTAAGAACGTCCTGTTGCCTGAATTGGGCTGGGTACTCACTGGTCACCTGAGACTTGCTATTGATAAGAGAATAAAATGCCTGCTGCATACTGCTTTCTGCCTTGGCACTGACTAAGAGAAGGTACCAAACAGGAAGCCAAGGGGCTGGGGTGTGGCTTTAGTGGACAGTGACTTGCAGATAGTCTCTTCCTACCCTTCCAGTCCATTGTTGCTTTTGGGTTTCTAGGCATTGGTGGATCTGCAGCTACACACAGAAGCCCAGGCTCAAATTGTGCAGAGCTGGAAAGAGCTAGCCGACTTCACATGCGCATTCACAAAGGCTGTGGCTGAGGTGCCCTTCAAGTGAGTAACCCCAGCAAGTCCAGCCTCCACGCTGGGCCTTGTCCTTTACCATGGCTCTTGCAGTCAAAGCAAATGTCCCTTTCCCCTCATCTCTGCAGTCAGCCCATTGTCTCTCAAGCTTGAGGCAGAAGGAGCTGACCTCACACTGGAGATTCTTGAGAAGAGTCCTCAAGCCTAGCCCCTTTTCAAATATTCTCCTTTCGCCTATATGTAAGTATGTGTTCTGCAGGCTGATATCATAGGCCAGGTTACCATAGGCCAAGTTACCAGGATTAATTACAGGTCAGATCACAATGTAACAAGCACTAGGAAAGCAAATTTTTAGCCTACTCAGTTCAAGAAGTGTTCATTGTCAGAATTTAAAATAAGTAAATGACCTCAGAGATAATCCAGTCCCTTATTTTATACTTGAGGGGACTGAGGCCTGAAGAGATTGACTTGTCTAAGCTCCTAGCAGTTAGAAGAACCAGAAATAGATTCCAGATTGCCAAATATCCAAAGAATCTGGTATCTTTTCTTCTACTAAAATGGACTAGATGTAGTTTTTAAATGAATCAGCAACTGGCCCTATACCTGGGAACAAAGTGAGCACTCAAATTGTCAAAGGCACAAAAAGGCCAGACGTAACATGGCGCCCACCTCTTCCAAGGTCAGTGGGGGGGTTTTTCAGTTCCCACTTGAGGGGAACAGGTGTAGAAGAGTAATGAGCAACTTACAGCTCTCCAACTACGCTGTTGCAGGAAGCTCCGAGATGAAACTACCTTCTCCTTCTGTGTGGAGAGTGACTGGGCTGGAGGGGTGAAGGTGGACCGTGCTGGCAGGGGACTCGCACTAGTCTGGAGGAGACAGATTCAGCAGCTAAACCGAGTCAGCCTGGAAATGGCCAGTGCAGTTGTGAATGCCTATCCCTCCCCACAGCTCCTGGTACAGGTATGCCGCTCCAGGGCTCAGGGGACACTGCCCATTGCCTGTGGGCTCAGTGGGCCCCCAGATTTCCATAGACAACTGTTGAGGGCCCACAAAGGCCTCACAGGTCAGCAGTGCAGGCCTGCTAAGATCAATGTTGCTAATGCTGACCCAGGGAGGGAGGACAGGTTCTCATGCCCCAAGCCAAGCGTAGCACCCTCCATGCTCATGGAGAAGGGATCACCATGGATGGCACCATATTAAGAGGTCATCTGCCACTTCCAGGCTTATCGGCAGTGTTTTTCGGAGCAAGAACGCCAGAATTTGCTCGCAGACATACAGGTGCGCCGTGGGGAAGGTGTGACATCCACTTCTCGCCACGTTGGACCAGAGCTATCCAGGCGTATCTACCTTCAGATGACCACTTTACAGCCACATCTCTCTTTAGATAGTGCTGACTGATTCTAGCTCTCAGGGATGAGGATGAAAAGTTGGAAATTTCCACCTCCCCAACCTCAGAGCCTGACTGCAATGAAGAAACTGGCAGCACCTCCTGGAACACAAGCTTAGGTGAGGCCCAGTCTTTCTTGGGTCTTATTATTTGTGAAGGTCTCTGCCTATCAGCTGGGGCAGAGACTGAAATACTGCCACCTACCTTTGGCATTTAATGTTCCTCTCCTGGCAAAAATTCACTAGCCACAGACAAACCACCCCCACTCCTACCCAGCCAGCCCTCAAAACACAAAGGAACAAAGACAGTCCACTCAAACACTTATTTAATAACTGTAGAAATCCAAAAGAATTAGCATCAAATCTTGAAGTCGTGAGTGAAGCTGCGGGTTGGCTTGACTGGGCTCAGCCACTGAGCTGCCTCAACCAGCCAAGGAATGGGATTATGATGACTATGCGGACTTCTATATTGTCTTCATCTCATTGTGTGTATTATGTATTTAGTTTCAATAAAGCATTTGTACCAATGGCTCTGGAGCTTGGAGGAAGACTAAAGGAATGTGTAGTGATTCTGAGTAAGGTGTAGACCTACGCAGCAGAGCTATGGGGGAGAAGATTAACAAAGTCCTTTCTTCCAATATCAGGACAGTCATGAGTGGCAGTCCCATCCAAAAGGTCTTTAGGGCTAAAAGGCCCTCTCTGTCTCTGAACTATGAGATTCTTGCTCCCTCCGGGGGAGCCAAGGAGCTTGCAACTGGGAGTTTGCAGTGAATGAGCACCATGACACAGTCATTTCTGATCCCTCTATCCAGCTGTTGTCAGTCATTTCTGATCCCTCTATCCAGCTGTTGTGAAAAGATGAAGCAAAGGAGGCAAGAAAATGCTTAATCTAGCAGACAAGAAAATGGACAGTGCGATCCTTGTTTGTGCTAGCCATTGGGTGATGCACCACTTTTCAGCTCCATGATGCTACTTGTTTCCCTTCGTTTCCTGTTTCCATTTATGCCCTTCAGTTATGGTCTAGAATCAAACAATTCTAAACCTCAGTGTCTTATGAAGCTGACACTTCAAAACCTGCAAAAGCAGGTTGCCTTTGAGGTATTTAGTCACACCAAGTACAACTAGAGCTGTCATAGACAGTGTAGGTTTGCAGAGATCCACCTCCTTGCTTACTGGCAATTAGGGAGTTAATGCTCTAAAATTGAGGCAAGGAGCCTGGACGGTTGCCATTTTAAGGAAGCCACATAAATTGGGCAGGACTCCACAGGAGCTGCCCATGACTTGATGATAGCAAGAGATTTCTATCTCTGAGTCACGAAATCTGTCTACCATGAAAGAGTCTATGCTTCGCCTGAGAAATAATCAATTCTGGTGTGAGTGCTAGTCTCTCAGGACATTATAAAGGAGGGAAAATGATGTAAAGGGAAGAAAGAATACCAGAGTGGGAATCCAGTTTTGCCTCAAACTAGCTGGGAGACCAGGCAAGTCATGGAAGACCTCCGTTTCTCTGTCTGCAAGTGTCATATTTGACTGGATGGTCATGAAGTCCCTTTCATAGCCAGAGATTTTGTGTGGCTGCTAACATGCTTACATCTCTGAGGTACTGAAGAAAACAGGAATACCCCTACCTCCCAGTTTAGACTGGATTTACTGAGTGTGGTGTTCTAGTCCCCCCCAGTTCCTCCTGATCTACCCTGATTCCCAGGGAGGAATGAAAGAAAGGGTTTGTGGCATACAAAAGTATAAATGTAGTGACAGCTGACCATTTAGTACAAACAAGCCTTGCCTTTACACAGCTTTGTATAACAACTAGAAAAGGCTATGTTTTCTCTCTCCCCACCCCCAAGCCTACTCCTTTAGGCATGCAGGTAACTGCCCCCCCGCGCCCCCCTGCCACCTCCCATTTCTCCTCATTCCACCAGGGAACCCTGACTAAGGAATGAAGAAGTCCTACAAAGAGGAGGTCTCATGTACCAATCTGCAGCCATTTGATGATGGCAGGTAGGTCTGATGCTAAAAAGAGGTTGTGTCCAGCAGAACCCAATTCCATAGGAATCCAAACTCCAAGGCTGGGAGGCAGCAGGTGTGCTGGGGACAAGCTCACTGCTGAGAGTCGGTCTGGAGGACCCACTGGAGGATCTCATGGCGGCGTAGACCCTGGACCGCATTGTCATAGATGGTGTTCACGCTGGTGCAGAGGGGCTGCTGCTGCAGCTCTGTCACCCGACAAGCAACCAGCCCTCCCGCCACACCAAATAGCAGCAGCAGCAGCAGCAGCTTCAGCACAGCCCAGGAACGAGTGTGCTTCCGGGGTGGTGGCTTGCGGGGACGGGAGCCAGACTTAGATTCTGGAGGAACAGTAACAGTAGACAAAACAAGTTCAGTCAGAGGAGACCTGCTCTATACCAATCTCTGCTAGTCTCCTCCGTGCAGATCTACCTATATTCCTTCCTCAAGCAAAAACTCCCCAGGCCCTGAAGAGAAAAAATGTCTCCAGAGACCGAAACAGAAACAACTTTTCCCTTGGATCTCAAGGGGGTAGGTTTGAAACTGGCACTCATTCTGTGTGTCTCATGTGGCCCACAGCCCTCAGGGTGCTAAGTTCTCCTTGGTAACATGGTGATCCACGCCTCTTGGGATCACAGAGGGAGAGGCTTATCAGGAGGCATCCAGCGCTGACAGAGTACTGTCCACTTGGGGAAACACGGTCAGGATTTATCATTATTGTCATTATTATGATATAATGTGTATATAAAAAGAAAGCCCAAAAGGTAATACACCATATTGTAAGCAGTGATGATTTCTAGGAATGGGGGAGTACAGGTGGTTGCCATTTTCTGATATATGTATCTAGATAGAAAGTATCTTTTCTTAATTCTTTGCAATGAACATATGTTACATTTTTAATTAGAAAAAAATTAGTTTTGAGATTTTTAGACAAAATTTTAAAAAACTTGACTGAGCATCCACAATGCCAGGAACTGCATGATCCTCCTTCCTCATTTAATCCTTATCACTACCCTGTATGATCTTCATTTTCAACAAGGAAATTAAAAACCAGTGAGATCAGGAAGGTGGAGGCCTGTGGCCCTGTCCTGTTCAAGACAAGGGTGAGTAGGGGCAGGGCCACAGGCCTCCACTCTCTGTACAGAGCTCCTTCCCTCACCTGCCTCTCCCTCAGGGGTCCCTTTTCACCCAGAGGGTATCTGACCCTCTGCAGCATGTGGAGCCAGGTCACTAACGAAATTCAACCATATTCAGGTAAAACACAAAAATGTGTTTTCTATACAATGTGGCTCCCTGAATGCAGGCCAAATGACTCCTCTAGTGTTCAAGCAGAGAGGGGTCTCACTGTTGCCCAGGCTGGTCTTGAATGATCCTCCTGCTTCAGCCTCCCAAGTAGCTGGGACCACAGGTGTGTGCCACTACACTTGGCTAATTTTTTAATTTATGTAGAGACAGAGTCTCTCTATGTTGCTCAGGCTGGTCTCAAACTCCTGGGCTCAAGTGATCTCTTCTCACCTTAGCCTCCCAAAGCACTGGGATTAAAGGCCTGAGACACAGAACCTTACTGTAAGGCACTTTTAAGAGTAAACTTGCCGGGCACAGTGGCTCACACCTGTAATCCCAGCACTTGGGGAGGCCGAGGCAGGCGGATTACCTGAGGTCGGGAGTTTGAAACCAGCCCGACCAACATGGAGAAACCACATCACTACTAAAAATACAAAATTAGCCGGGCGTGGTGGCACATGCCTGTAATCCCAGCTACTTTGGAAGTTGAGGCAAGAGAATCTCTTGAACCCAGGAGACGGAGGTTGCAGTGAGCCAAGATCACGCCATTGCACTCCAGCCTGGGCAACAAGAGTGAAACTCTGTCTCAAAAAAAAAAAAAAAAAAAAAAGGAAACTTGACCATGTGTGTGATTTTTACATATCTCAATGATTTTGGAACCTCACCTCTAAAAAAAGTGAGACTGTTCTGGGAATGCTCCAAGACACATCTGACCCAAACACCTGCACAGAAGTATGTGGGCACTAGAGAAACAAACAAGCTGGGCACTGCCTCCCTAGAAGAGTCCCTCATTCCCTGTAACCAAACCTTCTCATCCACTCCCAAGCTTTAGAGTGTACTTTATCTAAGGTTTGCAGGCCTGCTCACCCAGTTGTCTATGCCTGGAAACATTGAGTGTCTCCACTGTACCCCTGCTGGAATCTTACAACAGGCAGAAAACTTACTCGGGGCCTGATTTGCTTCCTTCTTAGGTTTCTTCTCCTGCTCCCGCTTGGCTGCTTTGAGGGCATCATACTCCTTTCTCCGGCGCTCCTTCTCTTCCGCCTTCTCCCGCTTCCGCAGTTCCCGCTCCTGAGCTTCCTTAGCTCGCTGCTTAGCCTCACGCTTCTTCTCTGCCTCTACAACAAAACATACCAAAATTTGACTTCTCTCCCACAAACACTCCAGCAGTTTGCTTTCCCAAGTGATTAAAAGTACAGATTCTGCCACCTTTACCCTGGTGCCATGGTTCACATAAGAAATATTCAAAGGAAACAGCCATCCTTCTGCTCCTGGAAGTAGCCCTCCCCAAAAGCAGCTGCTCTCAGGGTTTGCCGAATGGTTTCTGATTACGAGGTTCCTATCCTCAAGCAGCAGAGAAATTAGGGTAAAATAACAAGGAGGACCTAAGAAAGCCATGAGGGATAAGTGGTGCTCCTCTAGAATTAGGTACTAACTCAGAAGGCATAGCAACTGATTGCCTTCTAGAACTCAGCTATGAAGAGAAAAAACCATGGCAGTTTTCTATGGGACTCCTATCTTCCCAAGCTTCAGAAATGAATGTGGCATGGGGGGCCAAGTGAGAAGAGAAAATGAGCACTCAAGTTTAGGGTTAGAAACAATGACGCCAGGAGCAGTAGCTCATGCCTATAACCCTAGCACTTTGGGAGGTGAAGCTGGGAGTATCACTTGAGGTCAGGAGTTCAAGACCAGCCTGGGCAACATAGCAAGACTGTCTCTATAAAAAAACGAAAAAATTAGCTGGGTGTGCTGGCGCATGCCTGTAGTCCCAGCTACCTGGGAGGCTGAGGTGGGAGGATCGATTGAGCTCAGGAGGTGGAGGTTGCAGTGAACCGTGATTGTGCCACTGCACTCCAGCGTGGGTGACAGTGAGACCATGCCTCAGAGAAAATAAAAGAAAAAAAGTAACAATGGCAATGTTGTTCTAAAAAAGTGAACCTACCTTCTTACTACTGCACTGACTGGTTTTTTTGTTTGTTTGTTTGTTTGTTTTAAGGCTAGTCAAGTGAAGCAGTGGGAGTGGAGAAGGAAGAAAGAAATCTCTAACTGGTTGTGATGAATTAGTTGTAAACACCACTGCACTAGGACCAGCCTGCACTTGACTAGTCTTAAAAAACAAATGCTTGAACTCATGAATCTGAGAACTGAACACAGGAACACATTCAGATTTACTCAACGGTTCAAGCATGTTTACAAACTTCCAAATTACAACCTCCAAATTATTGGGTTCTAAAAATGCATTTCCAAATTAGTTATTTGGAAGTCTGAAATACATTTTTCCAAAGCCAGAATGCCACAAATGATGGTTAAATGTCCTTTTAGGGCTTAAAAGTCTATGTTAGCCATAATGTAGCTGAATAGTACTACTGTAAATACTGTAGCTTTCCACTGCTTCTCCACGTAGAAACAAGCTCCAAGTTCCAGCTGGGCACCAGAATGCCAAGAACACACTCCACCCAGCCTCTAGGGAACATGGGCCACTGAGAGGTGAAGGCAGCAGGGGTCAGAGTAAACACGGGTATGTCTTGCCACAGTGGCCATGCGTAATAAGGGATGACTATAACTTGGCATGGTGCTCTCAGGGACTGCCTGTAATCAGTACTGTACACATCCCTTCTTGAACCACAGGAGTCCTCCAGTGAGGGGGCTCAGAAGTCAGCCAGCCAGTCAACAGAGCACCTACTATGCCAGAGGTTATTTTAAGTGCTTGAGATGCAGCAATGGAGAAAACAGGCCACATTCCAGTGCCTATATCATTTACTTTCTAGAGGAGACAATAAACAGGTGAATGTAACAATGACAGTGATCTGTGCCCTAAAGAAACTAGCAGAGGGGCACCTGTAGTCCCAGCTACTCAGGAGGCTGAGGCAGGAGAATGGCTTGAAGCCAGGAGGCGGAGGTTGCAGTGAGCCGAGATCGTGCCACTGCACTCCAGCCTGGGCAACAGAGTGAGACTCTGTCTCAAAAAAAAAAAAAAAAAAAAAAAACTAGCAGAGGGTATGACAGAGTGACAGGTAGAATGGCTACTCTAGTCCAGTGGTTCTAAAAGGGTTACAGTTAATCTAAGGCAACATTTGAGCAGAGATGTGGGATTATGAAGCCAGCACTTAAAGAGACTAAGGGAAAAGGAAACCCAGCAAAACCCCGAGTGAGACTGCAGTTGGTGTACTCAAGCTGAAGTTAATGGCCCAGTTTCACTTGTGTGTGCAACAAGGCCGGTGGAGAGCAGGCAAGTAAGCTTGGGCCAAGGTGGGTTTTGCTGGCCTTGTCAATGAGTTTGGATTTCATTCTAAGTTCAGTGGGATGCCATTAGAGGGTTTTAAGCAAGTAGCAGCATAATTATTTATGTTGTAAAAAGATCTCCCAGACTGTTGTGAAGAGAATGAGTTTAAGGAGATGGCAGCATCATGGAGACATGCTGGAAGGTATTGTGGTGGTCCCAGAATGGTGGCTGGTTAGAGATGGCACCGGAGCTGGAGAAACAGTCCCACACAGGACTTGCTGACAGATTGGATGTGGGAATTATAGAAAAAAAGGAGTCATTAACATCTTTCCTATTTCAGGCTTGAGTAACTACAGGGAAAGTGATTTCCTATCACAGGGAACACTGGGAGGGACTGAAGGGCCATCAGGAATCTGTTTTAGCCACATTTCATATGAATGCCTATTAACCCTCCAAGCAGAGATGAAATATAAGCAGTTGACTGCCTCTAGAGCTCAGCAGAGAAGCCAGGACTAAAGAGAGATTCATCAGATAAAGACGATACCATCCACCACAATACTGTCCCCCCACCGCCCACTAACTGTTCTTCATGACTATTCTACTGGATCCCAGCTCCTGAAGCATGAGAATCCACTGGCTGGGATGAGGACCTGAAAGATAACTACAAGACGGACAGCCACCTACCACGTTCTACTTCCAGCCGCCGCTGCCTCTCCCGCTCCTGATCTGCCTGCACGGCCTTCATGTGCTGTAACACCTGCAAAGGAAAAGGAGGAAAGTAGTGCTCTTCATAGTCACGTTTGCTCAGGGAAGTCTCAAAACAGACTATTTTCAGGCTTCCAGATTATCATGGTAGCAATGTAGAACTAATAAGAGTTAGGCTGAATGTGGTGGCTCATGCCTGTAACTCCAACACTTTGGGAAGCCGAGGTGGAAGGACTGCTTGAGCCCAGGAGTTCAAGACAAGCCTCGGCAACATAATGAGACCCCGCCTCTACAGAAAAATGTAAAAAATTTGCCAGGCGCAGCGGCACATGCCTGTAGTCTCAGCTACTTAGGAGGCCAAGGAGAGAGGATCACTTGAACCCAGAAGGTCAAGGCTGCAGTGAGCTGTGGTCATGCCATGGCACTCCAGCCTGGGTGAAGACTGAGACCCTATCTCAAAACAACCACCACCACCACCACCACCACCAAACTAATGGAGTTAATTGTATCTTTGTATCCTAAAATTACTGTGCCAACCTTAGTTGGAGAAGAGTGTTATGAGCCCAGGTCATTAAAACTGTCAGAAAAAAGTGAAACACAATGCCAACTCGAATCTGTAAAAAGTTCTGCCATTTACACTCACTCGCACATGCATGATTCCATATGACCCTCAGCAACAACTTGGGAACAGCATTTCCTCCAACACGCTTTCCTGACTGCCCCTCCTGTGGCTACCTTAAGTCCCCCTCCATCTATTCCTGTGGAATCCAACACAGGACATTGTAGCCACTTGCTACCTACCTGGCTTGGTCATAAGATGGCAGATTCCTTAATGGCAGGAACCGCTGTCTGGTCTGTAGGTATCACACAGGGGCGTGGCTAGCACAGAGTTTAGCTAATTGCAGGCATTTAATACATACATGAGGAATGGCTGATTCCCATTTCAAAAGGAAGAAAACCAAGACTCATAGGGTGATTTGTCCACTGCTAATGGCCAGAAAGCAGCACAGCTAAGACCTGAGCACAGTCCCCTGCATTCCTAGGGCAGAGCTTGTCGCACACACTTTCACCACATGCAGGAGAGCCCCGAGAGAAGCCTACACACAGCACACTTGTACTCGGCAATCTGAGCTCCCCAGATCCACATCAACTCGCTCATGGATGACCTCCACACAATCACAAAGATTCTCGCTATGGTGGGTGGAGGAGGTAAAGACCTTTTTTGTTTGTATTTTTTTAAAGCTGGTATTCTTTGGCTGTAGGGGACAGAGTGTAAGCTTGGAGCCCAACGCAATCCTGACTACCCCTTATTGTATAACCTTGGCAAGTGACTTAACCTTTCTGAGCCGATTTTCTGATCGAGAAAACAGAGATAAGATATACTTCCAGGGAGTGTTGTGAAGAATAAATAATATAACTTGTATTGGCTGCCTTGTATAATCTCTGGCATTATATGTGCTCAGTAAGTACTGCTGCTTATTTTCTTTACCATGTGAGTAAGAAAAAAGAAGAAAACCCAAACTATTAGCAAAAGGGTCTTGTTTTACTACTGCACTTAACAATTACATTTGAATATGCATGCGCATGAGACAGACATGTATATTCATATGTAATTCTTATTTCTAGAAAACTCCAGACATGCATACCTCCAGACAAGCACACACCCATCATAAGAAGTATTCAGGAGCAGACCAGCAAAAGGATCTCCTTTCAAGGCCTGGTTTGGGCCAGGCGCAGTGGCTCACGCCTATAATCCCACACTTTGGGAGGCTAAGATGGGCAGATCACTGGAGCTCAGGAGTTCAAGACCAGCTTGACCAATATGGTGAAACTCCATCTCTACTAAAAAATACAAAAATTAGCTGGGCGTGGTGGTGTGCACCTGTAATCCCAGCTACTCAGGAGGCTGAGGTAGGAGAATCTCTTGAACCCGGGAGGTGGAGGTTGCAGTGAGCCGAGATTGCGCCACTGCACTCCAGCCTGGACGAGAGCGTGAGTCTGTCTCAAAAAAAAAAAAAAAAAAAAGAAAGAAAAAGAAAAAGAGAAGAAAAGAAATCAGGTCTGGACCCAGAGTTAAGGCTCAGGGCACTCAGGTAGTAGAGAAGTCATGGGTCCCGTTGCCATGATGCAGGGAGAGTGTGGAAAGTAAGAGTCCAGGGTGTTGGCTGAGGAAGAGGAGTGAGGGGAGTGGATCACCTGAGGTCAGGAGTTCAAGACAAGCCTGGCCAGCATGGTGAAACCCCATCTCTACTAAAAATGCAAAAATTAGCCAGTCGTGGTGGCACGCCCCTGTAATCCCAGCTACTTGAGAAGCTGAGGTGGGAGAACTGCTTGAACCCGGGAGGTGTAGGTTGCAGTGAACTGAGAGTGTGCCACTGCCCTCCAGCTTGGGTGACAGAGCAAGACCCAATGTCAAAAAAAAAAAAAAAAAAAAAAAAATTAATTATCTGAAAACACGGGCAATGCAGAAATGGGACAGATTCTCATAGTCTGGAGTCTGTGAGCTCCTGGAGGGTAAATTTTTGTCTAGCTACTCTAGTTCATAGCATACAGTAAGCACCTGATGAATACATTGAACAAATCATTTTTAAAAGTTGCTTTAATATGTACCAAGCAGATTAAGACTAACCCATATACCCACCAGGGTTTAGGTCTTACCTGGTCAGAGCTAGTAAGACCTAAACTAATTCCTGCAGACAGACTACCTGATTCTGACTGGCCCAGGCCATTTCCCTACAAAGCCTAAAGGTGTGCTGCAGCTCTAGGACAGCTGTGCCAGGGACCATGGCTTTAGTTACCACATCCACTATGTTGCCTGGAGCTTTGTCTGAAAGACATATGCAAATACAAAAGGCCTTTGTACTCAATCAAAATTATTTTTGTATGTCAAAAACTGTGGAATATCATCAATTTCCTATGGTTCCACATATTACCTACTGAATGAATGGATGGATGGATGAATGAAAGGTGTGTATATGCTGAGGGTTTCTTGTGTCAGAGAAATGAAAGTAATGCCGACTCCTCAGAGCTCTGAGGATTGTGAGATGGTGCATGGAAAGCATCCAGGACAAGGAAAGAGTAATCAATGGTAGCTACTGTCAACTTGCAGAACAGACATCAATCCTACAGCACCCAGTTTTCAAAAGAGGATTTCACTGATCACTTATACTGTTCTGATCTAAGGGAAAACTCTTATCTTAGCTACTTGGTTGTGTTAACTTTGTGCTTGATTTGTTGTAATAAGAGATGATACAGATGACGAGATTATATAAGAAGCTCTGAGCTAATGATAAGAAATATCTTACTCTCTTACTCTCTACTTGAGACAGCAGAGACTCATCATTCACCCATGAATTCTAGTATTTAAAGTTAAGTCTTTTTTGTTCAACATGCACCTTAAACATAGCCAAGTTATCTGGTGCTCAGCTGAAGCAGCAGCAATCTGTTCCAAAGCTGGAGGGAAAAAGTGACTATAGTTGGAGTTATTAAGAGATAGGTATAATGCTGTTCTTAATAGGCAGGGTACGGCACCTTCCACGCTACTGACCACAGACAATGGTTGTCTTGCATGCTGCTTTCAGTTCCTCACTCCTATGTCAGATGACTCAACTGTAATCAAATAGCAGGTCTGCCCAGGACGTGCCTGCTTACAGCTATAAACTTACAGCTATAACACCTTTATCATCACTTTTATTATCAACATTCCTACGACTGTGCCTCAGAAAGGCCACAGCCCCCAACCCCCTGGTACTGTTAAAACAACTGTCCACACAGTGTCATGTTGCATCATGCAAGGTCCTGGCTTCTTAAGAGAGGAAGTAGAGAAGGCAGTCTTGTTCTGCGACTTGCGAAGTAAATGCAGGCCAGGCACGGTGGCTCATGGCTATAATCCCAGCACTTTGGAAGGCCAAGGTGGGTGGATCATTTGAGGTCAGGAGTTCGAGACCAGCCTGGCCAACATGGCGAAACGCCATCTCCACTAAAAAATACAAAAATTAGCTGAGCATGGTAGCAGGCGTCTGTAATCTCAGCTACTCGGGAGGCTGAGGCAGGAGAATCGCTTGAACCTGGGAGGCGGAGGTTGCAGTGGGCTGAGATTGTGCCACTTGCACTCCAACCTGGGCAACAGAGCAACTCTGTCTCAAAACAAATAAAAAACAAAAAAATAAAGTAAATGCAGAAACAAAGGTCTCTGTTTGACAGGCTCATAGTGGACATATTTCACTCGGACCTGAATGCTTAACTCCACACAAAGCTCCAGGTGCCCTAGGAGGGAAAAACAGGAGGAGGAGAAATCCCTGGGGAGTGTGTAAGGAGCCACCAGGGAGGCAGCTTGGTGCTTACCTTGTTTGCACACTGCTTACACTGCTTCTCATCCAAGCAGTCACCTGCCACCTTGGCCAGGACAGGATCCAGGGGGTTATCCTTCAGGTCCAACCACTTCAGGTTCTAAAGAGATGGGCAATGGGCAAAGAGGCTCGTTAAGCCCGAGTTCACATACATAGTCCCTCGGGGTGAAACAAAATAAGCAGGAAGAATGCCCCTCTGTGTTCCACATATAGGGAGCGCCATCTGAGGCAGGACCAACAAGGGGGTATTTCTGTCAGCCTTTCTCAGGGCCGTGCTCCAGAGTCCTTGAGTTCTCTGCCATATCTGGCCGTGAAACACTGGTTCACAAATTGTTACCTTGAGCTGAGCAAAGCTGACAGGCAAGGTGACCAGCCTGTTGTTGAGGAGATCCAGGTGCTGGAGGTTGACCAGACGGCCAAAGTCTGCCGGCAGCTGCTGCAGCTTGTTCTTACTCAGGTCTAGCTTCACCAGGTGTGTGAGGCCACAGAAATCCGACTAGGATCCAAAGAGAGAACCTAAGCTAGGCTTGTCCAACACACGAGCCACGACAGCTTTAAATGTGGCCCAATACAAATTTGTAACCTTTCTTAAAACATTACGAGATTTTTCTTCCTTTTTCAGCTCATCAGTGTATTTTATGTGTAGCCCAAGACAACTCTTCTTCTTCCAATGTGGCCCAGGGAAGCCACAAGATTGGACACTCCTCATCTAAGCCTTGGGCTCACACACTTTGGTGTAACAGTCTGGAAGCCCTCAAGTCAGAGGTACCCCCTGTAAAAATCCTGGCTCTACCGTTAGCAGCCGTTCTCCTCAAATGAAAATGCAGAGAACACCTACCACTCCTGGTGATAATTACCAAGATGTGTATGGAAAAGGGCTTAGCACAAAGTAGGCACAAAACACTATTCCTTCATTCTCAGTTCTTGCTCCAGCCCACCCTCCACACTGCTCCTAGAGAGGTGTGGTACCCATTCTGTCCTTCCACAGCACCCTATGCTCACCATCCGTAGGATCTGTCAAAACAGCGTGCTCGTTCATTTTCTTAAAAAGATCAGGCACTCCTGGAGTACTCAGTCTGATTCTTGTTATTTGCAGCGCCTAGCACAGTACTTACCACAGGTGCTTAATGGACATTCTGTGAATAACTAACTGAACGGGCTGGGGTCCATCCTACCCAAGTCCTGGCTCTTTCTCAACACAGGTCAAAACATCCCCCAACATTAAACCTTTGCTAAGCACCCATCTGAAAGCGATGGTACAACCTCAGCTAATGAGGCACTATTCATGCTCTCTAGGGACTTGGAAATGCCAGTGGATCTGCAATGCAGAGTGAAATGGAAGTTGTCAGTGCAGACAACAGAACAAGCTCAGATCGAAAAGTGCACTTGGCTGAATGACCATCTGGCAAAGTATACAGAAGGAGTGCGGCTGCAAGGAATTGCTACCCTGCTTTTATTTTTATTTTTTTAGAGGTGGGGTCTTGCTATGTTGTCCAGGCTGCTCTCAAACTCCTGGGCTAAGTGATTCTCCCACCTCAGCCTCCTGAGTTACTGGGATTATAGGCATGAACCACAGCTCCCAACATATTCTTCTTTTATTCAACACAAAATACTTTCTGGAAGAAGTGAGATCTCAGATGCTTTTTGAATGTTAGAAACAGTTTTTGATGAGCTGTGAGAAGGTACTGTGGACAATGAGCAAGGCCTAGGAGAATACTGAGAGGTGAGTGGACTAATAATCCAAATGAGGACATTGCCAACTTCTGAACTCGACCCCTGAGCCACAGCCAGGGCCAAACAGGAAGTCACCCTGGAGTACAGCAAGGAGTGGCACGGCTAGAGTGATGGGCAGAAGTGGCAATAGCAGCACACTTAGGCCTGACCGTGCAGGAGCGCTGCTATGTCGGAGAGGCTGAGGGGCTGAATGAATCCACTGTCTACATAGGTGGAGCGGAAGGAAAACTAGCAGACGTTGTGCAAGAAAAATAAAAAGGATTTGATCATAGATTGAATGTGCTGACCAAATTGAGCAAATCTCAACGAATTCAAGTCCTTTGGGAGAATAATGACAAGGTAGCCCATAAAATCACCTTCTTTCTTGCTCCCCATCAAAAGATGCACAAGGAAGCTGTTCACAGCTTTCTCCCTGGAAAGCAGAGCAACTTACAAAATGGTCTCTAGCATCCTTTATGCAGTAGGGAGGTAAACTATTTTTCAGAGGAATAAAATAATGTAGAAAAAAGATGAGCCCAGTAAGTTACTCAGCATCCTGTTGAGTTTAGTTTTCTGTGGCCTGACTTACCACTGTTCTGAAGAATGAGGCCTCCATCTCAATTCCTTTCCCACTGAGACTAACCACCCCATTCCACTGTGCCTCCCCTACACACTCAGATTTAGCTATAGCCTGTCTGTAGGCCTATCCTGAAATTATGCCTTATGACACCCTCCCACCCCCCCTCAACCCCCGAAACAGGAAGGAGATGCATCCGAGGCACCAGAAGGAGTCATGGCTGCATGCCAATCTTACCGGTAGAGTAGTCAGTTTATTACAAGACAGATCCAGGATGGTGGCCTTTGGAAGGGCAGCCTAGGTAAAAGAGGATGAGAAAAACCTGTCAGACCAACACCTGGAACAATTCAGTGACATCTGTTAATGAAGCATTTTCCAGAGAATGTTCCCATGATTAGGAAAGGCCTTTTTAAAATGGCAGTAAAGAGTAATGTTCCTGGGAAGAAGAGGAAAAATAAGCCAGTCAACCATGATCTAAGGAAGAATGCAAAGAGAAGGGATGTGGCTGTACAACCTCCAAGAAGGGAAACCTTAGGCGAGGCACAGGGACTCACACCTGTAGTCTCATAGTCTCAGCTACTCAGAAAGCTGAGACAGGAGGATCGCTTGAGCCCAAGAGTTTGAGGCCGGCCTGCGCAACAGTGAGACCCCATCTCAAAAAAAAAAAAAAAAAAAAAAGAAAGGAAGGCAGGCAGGCAGGCAAGCAAAATTTAGATTCTTAAACATTATTCCTGGCACTTTAAAAATAAATATTACCCAGCATCCCTCTTATTAGGTTTCAGGGCAGGGACAGTGTCTAATAAAGCTTTGCAATTTCCATATTCCCCAGTTCAGGCCCTTCCTCAGAACAGGTACTCAATATCCATACATGTTGCCTGAATCATGACTGATCGAGTAAATAGCGGAGTGAATGACAGAGTGAAAAAACAAGGCCCTGCTGGGTGCGGTGGCTCACGCCTGTAATCCCACCACTTTGGGAGGCCGAGGCAGGCAATCACCTTAAGTCAGGAGTTCAAGACCAGCCTGACCAACACGGAGAAACCCTGTCTCTACTAAAAATAGAAAATTAGCCAGGCATGGTGGCACACGCTTGTAATCCCAGCTACTCGGGAGGCTGAGGCAGGATAATCGCTTGAACCCGGGAGGCGGAGGTTTCAGTGAGCCGAGATCACTCCTGGGCAACAACAGCGAAACTCCATCATCAAAAAAAAAAAAAAAAAAAAAAGGCCCTCACAGCCCATCTCTATTTTCCCATGGTGTCCAGGCTGGAGAAGCTCAGCAAAACTTTCTCCCTAGGGTTAATGCTGGGCTGTTCAAATGCCTGGAGTATATGGTTTCAGAGAGCAGTCCTAGGGCAGGGTGAAATAAGCCTGGCCATCTATCTTCCTGGGGTAGAAAAGCAGGCATATATTCAGTTAAGGATCCTCTGGCAACCTGCACTTTCTGTTACAAAGTCGTAAAAGTGAAGTTTGACCACCTAAAAAGTTCTAAATACTACAGTGGGAAAAACACAATAACAGCTACAAGTATCAGTATTTGCTCCTTCCAAGCATTTTCCATTACAATGGTATTTAACCTCGCAATAAGCGTATGAGATGGAAACTATTATCACCATTGTATAGATGAGGAGATCTAGGCATAAAGGCTAACTAGCTTGCCAAGGGCACTCAGCTATTAAGCAATGGAGCTGGGAGGGGCTGGGAACCCGGTTCTAACCACCGCAATACCCGTCCACGGTGGAAGAAAGACTGGGCCCAGCGCCCAAGGCAAATGTAATTTATCAACGGCAGAAAGCAAAGTGTGGGTCACTCAAAGTGAGTCTAGTAGGGCGTTGGCGGGGGTGGGAGGGGA
This sequence comes from Pongo pygmaeus, assembly GCF_028885625.2. Lineage (NCBI taxonomy): Eukaryota > Metazoa > Chordata > Mammalia > Primates > Hominidae > Pongo > Pongo pygmaeus. The sequence continues at coordinate 68,469,031 of NC_072392.2, read as the reverse complement.
AACGGAGTAGGAAAAGGAGGGATGTGGGAACTAGTTCCACGCTGACAAAACTAGATGCCTACTAATCTCCCTGGAGCTGTAAGCCTCAGTTTACAGGGGAAAGGTTGGGGGAGAGAGGGGCGAAGGGGACTCCTGCCAGTTTCAGCGGAATTGGGATGAGACTTTACCAGCCAAGCTGTGGGGAGACTTTACTTTCTTCGAGGTAGGCTGCCTCACGGCTCGGGCAGCCAGCTGGAATTGCCAGCTTCCTAGAAGAGCCAGGTTCTGGGCCACACCCAGGTCTACCAGGAGGCCTACTCCCCCGGAACAAGTCACTCATTCATTCTCGAATACATCCAGTAACTGCACCGCGTGCTCCCACTCAGAGTCGGGCACGGAGCTGGGCGCTGTGAAAGCCCCTCAAAGGTGACAGATTCGCTTCTTGGCCTGTAAAAAGCCTAGGGCCAGAGAAGCAGATCTTCCCTATGTTCTGGAACTGCGCCAAAGTGACACGTGTACATCCCGGGAAGAACCTTGGGCTGGACGCGACCTCCTAGGGCACTTAGTCCCAGCAACCCGCTTCTTTTCAAAGAAAAGGAAACTGATGTTTTTAAAGAAGAGGAAAGTAGGTGGCCCACGTAGGGGCCAGCGCCCGGCGAACGTGGGCGCCTGGGCCTCGCGGGACGATACTGACCAGCTCCTTCACCGGGACCTCATTCAGGTCGCTGAGGCTCAGGTCCAGTTCGTTGCCGTCCAGCTTGTCGCGGAGGTTCCCGCCCTTGCTACCGGCCTTGGTCATGGTAACGCCGGCTGAGCGGGCCCCGGCTCCGGGGTTCCGGCGGGTGAAAGGAGCTGAAATGTCGCTTGTCAGTTCAGCGGCCCCCCACCCAAACGACGACGCCTGAGCCCTCCGTCGCCGCCGATACGAGACCGCCTCCGCCCGTCCGCCCGCCGGCCGCACTCCGAGCCCCGCGCCTAGCTCCCACCGGTGCCGCGACGACGACCACTTCCGTGTCCACGTCACCTTCCGCGACCACTGAGATGGGCTGGGCCAGAGCGGCCCGAGCGTGTGCGGGCACGCCCCCTGGTGCCCAGGGTGATGCACTGCACGTCGCCGCCGCCGGAGGGGTGGGGTTGGAGGCTGCGAGCTCGGTTCACCGGTGGCCCGCGGGCATTATTGCTGGCAGTGCCACGAGGCAAAAGGGCACAGACTGGGCGCCAGAAGACTGGGTTGACATCCAATACTGACCTCATCAGATCACCCCAATCCCCCTGATTACGAGCAGAAGCTGGGTGTCCTCCAAAACTGCTCCCTGTCCTCTACTTAACCCCCGAATAACCATCATGGGGAAAACTCGACTTCCTGAATTTCTCCTCTCTCCTCCCCACTCACTGCCTCAGTGCTTGTCTCTGTCCTTCCATCCACTTTCACCCAGCTCCCCGGTGATCTTTCTAAAAATCTGGCCAAGTCTCTCCCCTGCGTAAAACCCTTCAAACTTGCAGCTACCTCTAGGATACGGACCACTTTCCTTTGGAAGCTGGGTCCTGCCTGCTTTCGCAGCTTCCTCACACGCTCCAGTCCATGCCTGGCCTAGATGCTGTGTAGATTTCCGGGAGGTGGCTCCCACGTCTGGCCCTCCCCAGCGATGGCCCTCCCTCCCCCGCCACTCACCTCTGTCTAGCTAATTCCTTAGTCCTTCAGGAAATCTCCCCTGAACACCGTGAACGCCAGACTGAGTTAGCCCCCCCACCCACCAACTTAGGGCCCCGTTTGCTACTTTATCATCAGAGACAGTAGAGCTTGATGGCCAAGTGGGACCTCTGGCACTAATACTCATCCACTGGGTATTCATCCTGGCTCTGCCACTTGCTACTTATAAAACCGTAGACAATCACCAGGCTTCAGTCTTATCTATGAATCAATCTATGAGACATGTAGCTAACAGAGGTTGGGGAGAACTGAAGGAGTAAAACACACCAAGAGCTTACAGCAGTCACTGGCACTTAGTAAGTACCCAATAAATATTAGCTACAATTCATGATCCACCTTGTATTGTACTCATCTTTATGTGTCTGTCCTTCATTCTGGACCGTGAGGACAGGGATTTTTGTCTGAATCATCTTCGTATGCCCAGAGTTGGCATACCCTGATGCAGGATAGCTGCTCATTCAGATGTCTGTTGAATAAATGAATAGATGTATGAATGAATGAATGAATGAATGAATGAAGCACTTTACCCACTCCAAACCTCAATTTACTCATTTTGAAATGGGGATATTAAAGCTTATCTCAGAGGGGCCGAGCAGGATAGCTCACACCTGTAATCCCAATACTTGGGAGGCCAAGGTGAGAGGATTGTTTGAGGCTAGGAGTTCAAAACCAGTCTGGGCAACATAGCAAGACCCCATCTCTACAAAAAATAAAAAATAAAAAAGCTTGTCTCAGAGGGAAACTATGAAGAACAAATAAAGTAAGTGCAATTATTACGGGGGGTGGGTGGCGGGGGTCCTTGTTCTTAGAACTCTCAAGGTGGTGGCAGGCCACTTCCAAGATGGTGGGAAGCCTCTTGTTCTCTGACCTGGGTTTCTTGGCCTCAAACATTCCAAGGAATGGAATCTTGGACCATGCGATGAGTGTTATAGCTCTATTCAGCTCAATTAGGACAAACCCAAACCCAGGCACTTAGCCATGCAGGAACAACGGCAAGCCTTTAGCCTGATCCGGAGCAGCAATGGGCGCCTCGCTGGATCGGGAGCCCAGCAGACACCCTGCCAGATTCAGAGGGGTGGAAGTCAGCGGTGTGTCTGTGACAGCGGCAAACAGCAGTAGTGGACAGTAAGGAAAAGCTCAGCTCAAGCCATAACAAACATGGACCAGAAGAGTGTGCAGTTGCAAGATTTAATAGAGTGAAAACAGAGCTCCCATAAAATGGGAGGGGACCCAAAGGGGTTTGCTGTTGCCGGCTCGAATGCCTGGGTTTATATCCCGATCATTGTCCCTCCTCCTGTGCTCTCAGGCGATAGATGATTGGCTATTTCTTTACCTCCTATTTTTGCTTAATTAGCATTTTACTGAGCTCTCTTTACTACCTGATTGATCAGGTGCGAGCTAAGTTGCAAGCCCCATGTTTAAAGGTGGATGTGGTCACCTTCCCAGCTAGGCTTAGGGATTCTTAGTCGGCTTAGGAAATCCACCTAGTCCTGTCTCTCAGTGCCCCCCTCAACAGGAAAACCCAAGTGCTGTTGGGGAGGTTGGCCGATGACCGCTCTAACTGCTTCCTGCTGAATTGGGGCGTAGTAGGGGTTGTGCAGTTGAGATTTCCTCGGGAGGGGTGCCTTCGATGTCACCAACATTGGAGCATGGGCTAGCAGGCTGGTCCAGGGGTCCACGGTAGATCTTAGTCATGGACCGCATCTGGGGCTCCATTTAAAGAACCATTTGTAGTTTTACAGCTTCGATTCTGGAATAGACAAACTTAACAAGGAGGTTAAAGATACAGGGATTGAAATGTATGGCCTGTAATATAGGGGATTATTTCTTTGGCACACTTCACAGGCCCTGACTATCTGCTTGATGGTTTTGAAAAGGCCTGTCCAGTAAATAATAATTTGGCCATCTGATGGGTGCTATCAATGCCTAAGTGAAAGGTTTGCTGAAGGGTTTTAAGTAATTTTCATTGGTTAGCTGCAGGCAAAAGTATTTTTCCTTCTCCAGTGGCTAGTCATCCTGAGGGGAGGAAACTATGTCCTGGTCAGGTTCCCCATTCTATTTCTCCTGCTGAGTACTGGGGCTTGGTTTCCTGGAGGGGATTACCCCATACTAGGGGTTCTTCTATAAGCATTTCTAATGGAGAGTCCCACCTTGCAGCTCTTTTGGCTTCAATATCCGCTTGGCGGTTCCCTTCTATTTCTTCTTTCCTTTCCTTTCTGATGACCCCGGTAGTGTAAGACCACCACCTCTTTAGGTTTCTATACAGCCAATAATAATCTCCTGATGGCTTCCTGATGTTTGATAGGTGTTCCCTTGGAAGTTAGGAATTCACTTTCTCTCCATATTGCTGCATAGGCATGGAGGACTAGGTAAGCATACTTTGAGTCTGTATATATATTTACCCTTTTCCCTTCTCCTAATTCTAGTGTATAATGTCCCCTGCTTTTGCTAGAATGTCTCTCCCTAACAAGGGAGTGGGGCTTTCAGGCATAATTAGAAAAGCATGTGAAAAGAGTAAAGTTCTCCAGTCACAACTTAGTGGCTGGGAGAAGTATCTAGTGACTGGCTGTCCTAGGACCCCTCAGATAGTGACAGATCTGGAGGACAGTTGTCCAGGACAGGAGAGTAAGACCGAGAAAGCTGCACCAGTGTCCAGGAGACAGTTAACCTCCTGGCCCTCAATGGTCAAGCATACCTGGGGCTCTGTGAGGGTGATGGCATGGGCTGGCGCTTGCCTCGGGCACCCTCAGTCCTGCTACTGGATCATCTGGTTAGTGGCTTCTGACTCAGAGGACCTTCGTCCCATGGAGCAGTGGGCCTTCCAGTGATTTCCTTGACATAAGGGGCATCGACGAGGGGTGGCTTATTTCTATTTGGACAATTTTTTTTTTTTTTTTTTTTTTTTTTTTTTTTTTTTTTAGACAGGGTCTCACTCTTTCGCCTAGGCCGGAGTGCAGTGGCGCGATCTCGGCCCACTGCAAGCTCTGCCTCCTGGGTTCACACCATTCTCTTGCCTCAGCCTCCTGAGTAGCTGGGACTACAGGCACCCGCCACCGCGCCCAGCTAATTTTTTGTATTTTTAGTAGAGACGGGGTTTCACCATGTTAGCCAGGATGGTCTCAATTTCCTGATCTCATGATCCGCCTGCCTCGGCCTCCCAAAGTGCTGGGATTACAGGCATGAACCACCACGCCTGGCCTTGGACAATCTTTTTTAAAGTGTCCTTGTAGGCTGCACTGGAAGCAAGCCCTATCAGGCATTCGATTTGCTCAGCCTTTCCATGTTCCAGAGCCTCCAAGGTCCACTTGCCTGAGAGCCATGACTAAAGCTGTGGCGTTTTTCTTATCTAATTTGTCCTGTTCTCCCTGTTCCTCCTGATCCCTATTATAAAAAACTGAGGTTGCCAAGTTCAATAGGGTTTCTAAGTTTTGCTCCAGGCCTAAGGCGGACTTCCGAAGTTTTTTTTTTTTTAATGCCTGCAGCTGACTGAGTGATAAACTTATCAAGATTAGTTGGTCTTCAATAGAATCAGGTGACAGAGAGGTAGGCTTCCTCAATGCCTCCCTTAGTCTCTCCAGAAAGGCAGTAGGATTTTCTTCCTTTCCCTGTGTTATAGTGGACATCATTGAATAATTCATAGGCTTCTTCCTTGTTTCCTTAGTCCTTCTAGCACGCCAGTTAGTAAATGTCTGTGGCACCAATCTCTATGTTGTGATTCTGCATCCCAATGAGGGTCTACACTGGGAACTGCCTGCTGGCCTGTGAGAAATCGTTCTCTTTCCTCTGTTGTCATCCTATCATTGACCTGACTGAGATACCAGATATCGCCAAACTCTCGGGCTGCAGTTATGGCGGCACTTCTCTCATTTGTGGTTAGTGTCTGATCTAGCAGTAACATTATATCTCTCCATGTCAGAACAAAGGATTGTCTTAACCCTTGTAAAACATCAATATAGCCATCAGGGTTATCTGAGAATTTACCTAGGTCTATTTTTTTTTTTAAGATGGAGTCTCACTCTGTTGCCCAGGCTGATATGCAGTGGCACGATCTCGGCTCACTGCAACCTCCGCCTCCCGGGTTCACGCCATTCTCCTGCCTCAGCCTCCCGAGTAGCTGGGACTACAGGCGCCCACCACCACACCTGGCTATTTTTTTTTTTTTTTTTTTGTATTTTTAGTAGAGATGGGGTTTCATTGTGTTAGCCAGGATGGTCTCGATCTCCTGACCTCGTGATCTGCCTGCCTCGGCCTCCCAAAGTGCTGGGATTACAGGCATGAGCCACCGCGCCCGGCCTTACCTAGGTCTATTTTAATTTGCTTCAAGTCTGACAGGGAAAAAGGTACATACACTCTGACTGGGCCGAATTCTCCAGAATACATCTTAAGGGCATTTTTGCCTTGGGGGGAATGTTTCCCATCTGAAAAAAAACATAGAGATGCCAGCACCCCTAGTGATTTTCCCATGAGCATTAGTCCTAGAGGGTCCTCTATGGTCCTAATGCTTATTCCTTTCTAGGGTGAGTAACCACCCATGGACTTTTGCTTATCGGATTAGTTACGCTCACCGATGTAGCAGTCCTGCACCCCTTTTCCGGCCCTTTCTTGACCACAAAGAAAGGGGTCCGAGCTGCTGGATTCTAGTGGTCCTTTACCAGCGTGCCCAACATTGCCTTTGTGCTCAGAGGTGAGTTCCAGAGCTGGGCTGAGTTCTTGAGTATTTCATAACAACCTAGCTGCCCCATCAAGATGCATCCCCATAAACAACAGTTCTTATGCAAATTCGCTTCAGAGAGGGTGTAGGTAACCTTTTGAGTCAGGATTGAGATAGAGTCTTTTTGATTCTGTAAGTACTTTAAGGCTTGGCTGAGTGCAAACAGCTTCCACATTTGAGCAGACCAATTATTAGGCAATTCTTCTAACTCTGCTCCCACAAGAGTCTCCCTATCAATTACTGAATACCCATTGTGTTTTTTCCTCAATCACCTGGGAAGAGCCATCTATCCTTCTTTTCTGAAGGGAGTTCCTTCTAGGTCTGGTTGGACCTTTGTATGGTAATTAAGATTTAAATCCCCTGTTAGGAAATCTGCTGGGTTAAGGGAATTTTCAGTGGTTAGTGTTAAATTACCTTTTTCTAACAGAATAGCCCCATACTTTAAGATTTTTGAGTTAGTAAGCTACCTTTTTGCTTTTCTGACTTAGAATAATTCTGAACTGGTGAGGTGTGCTCACAGTGAGGTTTCCTCAAAAGGTTACTTTTCTAGGCCGGGCACGGTGGCTCATGCCTGTAATCCCAGCACTTTGGAAGGCCGAGGCGGGTGGATCATGAGGTCAGGAGATCGAGACCATCCTGCCTAACACGGTGAAACCCCATCTCTACTAAAAATACAAAAAAAAAAAAAAAAAATTAGCCGGGCGTGGTGGCGGGCGCCTGTAGTCCCAGCTATTCAGGAGGCTGAGGCAGGAGAATGGCGTGAACCCGGGAGGTGGAGCTGGCAGTGAGCCGAGATCGCGCCACTGCACTCCAGCCTGGGCGACAGCATGAGAATCCGTCTCAAAAAAATAAAAAAGTTACTTTTCACTTTCTTCTGTTAGCAAACCAGTTGCTGCTACAGACTGAATGCATTTGGGCCATCCATTGGTTCCTGGATCTCAGTGCTTTCTGGCTATGCCCTTGTTTACACTGAAAACAAGGCAGTATTGGAGTGTTATAGGGTCACAGAGAAGACCTTCAATTATCAATTATAGGTTTTAAATTTACCCTGGCTTTTAAAGGAATAGGGCACACTGTTTTTTCTTTACTACATCTATCTCTCTTTTTCTGTCTCTCCCTCTCTTTTTTCTGTCTGTCTCTCTCTGTCTCTTCTCTCCTTGACTTACTCAATTCACTTTCATCCTGATCTATTATGTTGTCATAGACCCAGTTCCAGTTGTTAACATACTGGGTCATCAGTTCTAAGGCCCTGGCCAAGGAGCCAAGGCTTGGAGATTGTATTGCAGAGGGATAAGCTGGGTAGAAATTGGGGGAGGAGAGCATCTTACACAATGGGAGAGCAATCCTCCTAGCCATTTACAAACTTGGGGCCCTGGCAAGGGTATTGGGGAACGGGTCCCACCTAACTGCCCATGTCGAGAGATGTATGCCTAAATTGGGAGGTACATCAGGGAAAAGACTCCCTGGATTCATAGCCTAGATGCCTAAGGACACAGCGTAGAGCTTCCTTAGATTGCTTTGGGGATACAACCTGCTCTAATACTTGGAGAGGAAGTGAAAGTCTGAAGCATTAGTACCTAGGAGGCAGGGATCAGAGGAAGTAGATTCAGAGGTAAGGAGAATTTTGGGGCTACACTTTCAAGAAAGTCATGGTCGGGACCCAGGAGGTATGGGTCAGAAAGAAAGGTAGGGGCGCACGCATGGGTGACTGTTGAGTAGAGACTTCTGGCTGCACCATGATCTCAACTGGCTAACCCCGGGAGTTCGGAAAGACAGCTTTCTGTCTCTAGTCAGCCCTCAGCTTCCCCAGGAAAATTGAAAGCGGAAGCTGGTTCCAGGCAGACCAACACTTCCAACCCAGAAGGGTTGGGGGTTGTTAGAAAGCCCTTTCCAAGACAGCCTTATACCTGAGTCTTAAGTGAGGCAGCCACACTAATCGTTTTTAACTGGCCGACAGATGCCCAGTATTTTCCTCCAATTCTAAGGAAGAATAGGACAGAATAGTAAGTGAAAGTGGTCCAATATTACTGCTTTGGAGGTCCCTTCATGGTTGCCAATATCTTACCAGGGGATCCTTGTTCTTAGAGCTCCCAAGATGGTGGCAGGCTGCTTCCAAGATGGCGGCAAGCCTCTTGTTCTCTGACCTGGGATTCTTGGCCTCACGCATTCCAAGGAATGGAATCTTGGGCCATGCAGTGAGTGTTATAGCTCTATTCAGCTTGATTAGGATGAACCTGGGCACTTAGCCGTGGAGGAACAATAGCAAGCCTTTAGCCCAATCAGGAGCAGCAGTAGGCACCTCGCTGGATCAGGAGCACAGCAGATACTCTGCTGGATCCGGAGGGGTGGAAGTCAGCAGCAGGTCTGTGACAGTGGCAAACAGCAGTGGTGGACAGCAAGTGAAAGCTCAGCTCAAGCTGTAACAAACATGGACCAGAAGATTATGCAGTTGCAAGATTTAATAGAGTGAAAACAGAGCTCCCATAAAATGGAAGGGGACCCAAAGGGGGTTACTGTTGCCAGCTTGAATGCCTGGGTTTATATCCCGATCATTGTCCCTCCTCCTGTGCTCTCATGCGAGCACAGTAAAGAAATTGGCTATTTCTTTACCTCCTGTTTTTGCCTACTTAGCATTTTACTGAGCTCTCTTTACTACCTGATTGGTCGGGTGTGAGCTAAGTTGCAAGCCCCATGTTTAAAGGTGGATGCGGTCACCTTCCCAGTTAGGCTTAGGGATTCTTAGTCGGCCTAGGAAATTCAGCTAGTCCTGTCTCTCTCTCACAATGGCGTACTCCTTATTTAACAAATCCCCGCTGTGCACACCCCAACCCATCCCCAGCAAGGCACTGTGCTGGGCTTCTGGGAAACAGACAAGGGCAATTGGATAATACATACATTAGCATTTGGCAATCTCTAAATCCTTGAGCATCCATTATCTTATTTTGATAATGTACATGAGAAGACAGTGAGGCATATTTTATTGTACTCCCTCTCTTAGGGAGGAAGAAACCAAAGCTCAGTGAGGAAAAGTCACTTGTTCTCAGCCACACCATTGGTTGAGTGGCAGACTTTTTTATTTCAAATCCTGTTTCTTTTCACTACACCCTATTTTTCCTACCATGAAGGAGCCTACAGTCCATGCAAATAATTATTATACAAGGTAAAACGATAAGTGCCTGAACACATAGAGATGAGATCTGTGAATGAATATGTAGGGCTGTGTGTGTGTGTGATAACATCAGGTTGACAAAAAAACATTATTTGTGCCTCGGACTGTGCTTTACATATATTATGTCTTTTAACTTGGCCTTCACAACAGACTTATAAGGCAGACATTATTTCAGTTTTACAGGTGAAGTGATTGAGGTTCAAAAAGGTCAACTATTTAATGACAATCACAGCAGGAAAGTGAATGCATTCCAAGAAAGGTGGGTGCAAACCCAGCATGGTGGGGAGAAGCCTATACGGAAGACAGAAATCAGAAAAGGCACCATGGAGAAGGTAGCATTTAGGTTGGGCTTTGAAGGATGGGTGAGGTCCAGACAGGCAGAGATGCAGCCCAGGGAAGCAGAGAGGCAGAGCGAGGAACTGACCACAGGTACTGACTTTGGGGAAGATTTGTTTAAATCTCTTAGGCTAGAGCCCTGCAGCTTTGTGAGAAAGTGAAGCCTGTCATCTGTTGGCAGCCTTTTTCTTGGAAACAACAGGCTGGCCCTAGGCTGAGCCCCCCAAAACCAAATGCCACCTTGTGCTTGGATGTCTGAGGTTGTTAGGGGAGCTGCCAAACAGAACACAAGTACCAGCAGCAATTGAGAAGCCCAAGATCAAGACCAGGAAAGGAGTCATCAGCTGCCTGAAAACCCGTAGGCGTCAGGCTAGTGCAGCCACTGCTAACTCTGGGGCAATCTTGGCAACTTGTTACACTCCCAGCTTCTGTTCCTCCTTCTGTAAAACGGGTATAATAGCCAGGTGCAGCAGCCCTTGCCTGTAATCCCAGCTACTTGGGAGGCTGAGGCAGGAGGATCACCTGAGCCTAGGAGTTTGAGGCCAATCTACGCAACATAGTGAGAGCACCCCCCATTCTAAATAAATAAATTTTCAAACATTGAAAAAAATGAGCATAATAATATGAAGTAGCACATCAAGGATCCACAGAGAGACAGGTGAGAAACAGCCAATAGCACCACGCAGCAGGAATCAACTTTTCTAAGGGCAGCTGAGTCCCTTTAGGAGGTGGGTTGAAAAAAAAAAAAGGCAGGCCAGGCATGGTGGCTCATGTCTGTAATCCCAGCACTTTGAGAGGACAAGGTGAGTGTATCACCTGAGGCCAGGAGTTCAAGATCAGCCTGGCCAATATGGTGAAACTCCATCTCTTCTTAAAAAAATACAAAAATTAGCTAGGTGTGGTGGCATGCACCTATAGTCTCAGCTACTGTACTCGGGAGGCTGAGGCAGAAGAATTGCTTGAACCCAGGAGGTGGATGCTGCAGTGAGCTGAGATCACACCACCACACTCCATCCAGCCTGGGCAACAGAGCAAGATTCCATCTCAAGGAAAAAAAAAAAAAAAGCAGTCTCAGGCCTTGAGGATGTGAGCCCCCAAAGTACATTTTAATATTGATCTCCATTTATATAGTCTACTTACTTACATAAATTTGCTTTTTTCGAGACAGAGTCTCTCTCTGTCTCCCAGGCTGGAATGCAGTGGCATGATCTCAGCTCACTGCAGCCTCCACCTCCTGGGTTCAAGCGATTCTCCTGCTTCAGCCTCCAAGTAGCTGGGATTACAGGTGTGAGCCACCATGCCCAGCTAATTTTTGTATTTTTAGTAGAGACGGGGTTTTACCATGTTGACCAGGCTTGTCTTGAACTCCTGGCCTCAGGTGATTCGCTCACCTCAGCCTTCTAAGGTGCTGGGATTACAGACATAAGCCACCATGCTCGGCTATAAATTCGCCTTAAATACTTCCACATGTAGAGACGTATGTGTGGAATGTAAGTCACCATGTTCCTGTAAGTCAGCCTTTCCCAAGGTAACCCTCAAACTGAAGGCAACTGCAATTAGAAATCCCAAGATTTTTGTTTCATTTTTGTTTTTAGAACTAAGTAAATATTCTCTTTTTCTGTTTGTTTGAGACAGGGTCTTGCTCTGTTGCCTAGCTGGAATGCAGTGGTATGATCACAGCTCACTGGAGTCTCCACCTCCCAGTGCTCAAATGATCCTCTCCACCTTAGCCTCCCTAGTAGCTGGGACCACAGGCATGGACCACTGTACTCGGCTATTTTTTTATTTTTTGTGGAGACAGGGTCTCCCTATGTTGCCCAGGCTGGTCTTGAACTCCTGGGCTCAAGAGATCCTTTCACCGCCACCTAGCAAAAGTGCTGGGATTATAGGCAGGCCGCTGCGCCTGGCCTAATATTATCTTAAAATGCATATAGAGGGGCTGGATGCAGTGGCTCATGCACTTTGGGAGGCTGAGGCGGGCAGATCATGAAGTCAAGAGATGGAGACCATCCTGGCCAACATGGTGAAACCCTGTCTCTACTAAAAATACAAAAATTAGCTGGGCATGGCGGCATGCGCCTGTAGTCCCAGCTACTCGGGAGGCTGAGGCAGGAGAATCATTTGAACCCAGAAGGCAGAGGTTGCAGTGAGCCGAGATCGCGCCACTGCACTCCAGCCTGGGCAACAGAGCGAGACTCCGTCTCAAAAAAAAAAAAAAAAAAAAAAAAAAAAAAGAAAGCGTATAGAGGGGGCCAGGCGCGGTGGCTCATGCCCGTAATCCCAGCACTTTGGGAGTCTGAGGGGGGTGGATCACGAGGTCAGGAGTCCAAGACCAGCCTGGCCAAGATGGTGAAACCCCATCTCTATTAAAAATACAAAAATTACCTGGGCGTGGTGACAGGCACCTGTAATCCCAGCTTGGGGGGCTGAGGCAGAGAATTGCTTGAGCTGGGGAGGCGGAGGTTGTAGTGAGCTGAGATCGTGCCACTGCACTCCAGCCTGGGCGACAGAGACTCTGTCTCACACACACACACACAAAAAGCATATAGAGGGATATGACAATTGTACTTTTTAAATAAATATTTTTAACAAAAAAAATGCACATAGAGGGAAAAGTCAAGTTCATATGGCAAGATAAATGTGCAAGAATTGCCATGAAGCTGGGCACAGTGACTCATGCCTGTAATTCCAGCACTATGGAAGGCCAAGGCTGGAGGGTTGCTTGAGCCCAGGAGTTCAAGACCAGATTGGGCAACATAGGGATGGATACTCTGTCTCTACAAAAAATAATAAAATTATTCAGGCATAGTGGCCCACACTTATGGTCCCAGCTACTCAGGAAGCTGAGGGAGGATGAGCCTAGGAGGGTGAGGCTGCGGTGAGTCGTGATTGCACCACTGTACTCCAGCATGAGACCCTCCCCTTACCAAAAAAAAAAAATAAATAAAAAATAAAAATAAAAAAAAGGCCAGGCGCAGTGGCTCATGCCTGTAATCCCAACACTTTGGGAGGCCAAGGTAGGTGGATCACTTGAGGTCTGAGGTCAGGAGTTGGAGACCAGTCTGGCCAACATGGCAAAACCCTGTCTCTACTTAAAAAAAAAAAAAAAAAAAAAATTAGCCAGGTGTGGTGGCACCCACCTGTAGTCCCAGTTATTCGGGAGGGTGAGGCAGGAGAATCGCTTGAACCCAGGAGGCGGAGGGTTGCAGTGAGCCAAGATCGTGCCACTGCACTCCAGCCTGAGTGACAAAGCAAGATTCTGTCTCAGGAAAAAAAAAGAAATAAGTCAAATCCATCAACAAGTGAGTGGTTGAAAAACTGAGAATGTATTTATACAATGGAACATTACTGTGGAAAATTATGCAGCCATTAAAGGGAATGACTAGGAACTGTGTGTACTGACCTGGAAAAAAATGTTTATTGCATATGGTCAAGTGAAAACATGCAAGTCATTGAGTATGGTACATGGCCTGATCTCATTTTTTAAAAACAGAATTTCATTTTGACATTATTTCAGATTTACAGAAAAGTTGTAAGAATAGAAAGAATTCCTGGAGCTGGGTGCAGTAGCTCACACCTGTAATCACAGCACTTTGGGAAGCCAAAGCAGGAGAATCACTTGAGGCTAGGAGTTTGAGATCAACCTGGGCAACATGGCAAGACCCCATCTCTATTATAAAAATAAAATAAAATAAAAATAATTTCTGTGTACTCTTTTTTTTTTTTTGAGACGGTGTCTTGCTCTGTCACCAAGGCTGGAGTGCAATGGCACTATCTCGGCTCACCGTAACCTCCACCTTCCAAGTTCAAGCAATTCTGCCTCAGCCTCCTGAGTAGCTGGAATTACAGGAGCATACTATCACGCCTGGCTAATTTTGTATTTTTAGTAGAGAGGAGGTTTCTCCATGCTGGTCAGGCTGGTCTCAAACTCCTGACATCAGGTGATCCACCCATCTTGGCCTCCCAAAGTACCAGGATTACAGACGTGAGCCACTGCAGCTGGCCCTCCTGTGTACTCTTTACCCAGATCTCCCATTTGCCATTTCACTACAGTTGCTTTATCCTTCTGTCTCTCTGTCTCTCTGTCTACACACACACACACACACACACACACACACACACACACAATTTCTAAACTGTTTGAGTATGTTGCAGATATGATGCCCTTTTATCACTAAATATATCAATGTTTTTTTTTCTAAGTACAAGGAAATATATAACCACAGGGCAATTGTAAAAATCAACAAATTCACACTGATCAATACTACTCTCTAATCTATAGACTTTATTCTGATTCTATTAATTGTCCAGCATGATCTTTTTTTTTGTAAAAATAGCCAGATTTGATGGCTTATGCCTGTAGTCCCAGCTACTCGGGAGGCTGAGGCAGAAAATGGTTTGAGCCCAGGAGTTTAAGTTCAGCCTGGGCAGCATAGCAACTCTTCTTCTCTTAAAAGAGAAAATAAAAAAATTATATATATAATATTAATAGAAATATGATATATTAATATATAATATATAATAATATACATAATATTCCTAGGCTTAATATATATGAGCCTAGGAAAATGTATAGATGAATATCCATACTTTTTAACCTAGTTCACCTTAAAAATTTGCTAAAATCAGCCTTATTACTTTCTTAATAAATTATAATATAGAAAAGTTTATTACAAATAAATAAGCAATGAATGAATGAATAAACAAAATCATCATATGTTGAGATGGAACCGAGATCAAATCTGGTTCTACCAACTTTGGACACATTACCTAATCTCTCCAAGCCTGGATTCCTCAATCATAAATCTCCACCTATAGAAGAAACTATTTTGTTTCTTTGTTTGTTTATTTATTTTTTTACAGACAGAGTCTTGCTCTGTTATCCAGGCTGGAGTGCAGTGGCGTGATCTCGGCTCACGGCAACCTCCGCCAACCAGATTCATGCGATTCTCCTGCCTCCACCTCCAAGTAGCTGGGATTACAGATGTGTGCCACCATGCCTGGCTAATTTTTGTATATTTGGTAGAGATGGGATTTCACCATGTGGCCAGGTTGGTCTCAAACTCCTGACCTCAAGTGATCTGCTCACCTCAGCCTTCCAAAGTGCTCAGATTACAAATGTGAGCCACTGAGTCCAGCCTCTTCTTGTTTGTTTGTTGGTTTTGAGACAGGGACTTGGTCTGTTGCCCAGGCTAAAGTGCAGTGGTGGCGTGATCAGGTGACTGTAACTTTTTTTTTTTTTTTAAATAGAGACAGAGTTTCACCATGGTGCCCATGCTGGTCTTGAATTCTTGGGCTCAAGTGATCTGCCCATCTCAGCCTCCCAAAGCACTGGGATTATAGGCCTGAGCCATGGCACTCAGCCAGCTCACTGTAACTTCAAATGCCTTTGTTCAAGGATTCCCCCACTTCAGCCTCCTGAGTAGCTCGGACTACAGGCATGCACCACCACACCCAGCCGGAAGCTATTTTTTCATAAGGATTAAATGAGTTCTTAGTCCATAGAAGGCACTCAAAAAAATCATTCCTGTAAAACCGTTCATCTCTTCCTTATTCCCGCCTTCTCCCCTCTGTTCATTCCATTTGGCTTGGAATGTCCTTTTCTTCCTCCCCTTCCATGATCACCATCCTTTTCATCCTTCAAAGTCCAGTCCAAATACCACTTCCTCTAAGAAGTCTTACCTGATCACCCTGACCAAAAGTGAGCTATTCTGCTGATGCCCATAGCACTATGTCCCACTTTGCATTAGTTGTTGGCATGGGTAGCAGAGATAGCAGAGGAGCCCAAGAGAAGTCTGCTGGGGGTTTCCAGAGAAAGGCTTTCCTTGCTCATCAAAGGCAGGCCAAGACCATGAGGGAAGGCACTACCTACTTCAAAAAAATAAAACAAGGAAGACAGAGGGAGATCCGACAGAGAAGAGGAGGAAATGTGAGCACAGATGCAGAGATTGGATTGATGTGGCCACAAGCCAAAGAACAAATGGAGTCACTAGCAGCTGTAAGAGACAACGAATGGATTCTTCTCTGGTTCCCCTCGAAGGAACTAGCCCTGCCAACACCTTGATTGTATTTATTTATTTAATTTTTTTTTTAAGACAGAGTCTCACTTTGTTGCCCAGGCTGGAGTGCAGTGGTGTGATTGATCTCCACTCACTGCAACCTCTGCCTCCTGGCTTCAAGCCATTCTTGTACGTTAGCTTCCCGAGGAGCTGAGATTACAGGTGTGCGCCACCACACCCAGCTAATTTTTATATTTTTAATAGAGACAGAGCATCACTGTAGCAGGACAAGCCACAGACAAAACCCCTCAGACACTGAGTTAAAGAAGGAAGGGCTTTATTCGGCCAGGAGCTTCAGCAAGACTCATGTCTCCAACAACTGAGCTCTCTGAGTGAGCAATTCCTGTCCCTTTTAAGGGCTCACAACTCTAAGTGGGTCCATGCGAGAGGGTCATGATTGATTGAGCAAGCAGGGGGTATGTGACTGGGCGCTGCATGCACTGGTAATTAGAACAGAACAGAACAGGACAGGGATTTTCACAGTGCTTTTCTATATAATGTCTGTAATCTATAGATAACATGACCCCGATTAAGTCAAGGGTCGATCTTTAACTACCAGGCCCAGGGTGTGGTGCCAGGCTGTCTGCTTGTGGATTTCATTTCTGCCTTTTAGTTTTTACTTCTTCTTTCTTTGGAGGCAGAAATTGGGCATAAGACAATATGAGGGGTGGTCTCCTCCCCTATTCCCCCCCTTTGAGAATCTCACTCAATAGTGGGAGTTCTCACTTTCATTTTTATTACCTATGTCTTCTTGCAAGACAGATCGATAGTGATTCATATAGTACACTTGTGCTGAAGCATTTTGGTGAACTAACGTAGCGATGAAGCTTTTTATCATTTGAAGAAGAAATACAGGTAGCAAACAAGGGAGCAGCAAGTAGGTTTCTATTACTATTATAACTCTTACTATAAGAGTTTTAAATGTTCTTAATGCTGGGAACCATTTCTCAAACATGGCCCCAGGATCAAATCCATGCCACACTTGCACAGGCACATGTGCCAGTTTTGTCATATTTCTATGTCTTCAACTACTTGCCCTTGATCATCTATGTGTAGACAGCAATTAGTAAGGTTAAATTTCCTACAGACCCCTCCTTCAGCTGCTAGCAAGTAGTCAAGAACTAATCTATTTTGATAGATAGCATTTCTCATCTGAGTTTCTTGCCAGGCCAGAATAGTCAAGGCTCTGCTGGTCTTATTAGTGATTATTTCTAAGACAACTTGTAACTGTGTGATTCAGTTGAGCATGTAAATGGGAGTCGGGTATCCCCATAAGCCGTCTTGTGCCTAAGTGCCAGGCCTATAATATTGTATGATTCTCTCAGGGGGCCATTTATCATCTTTTTAATTTTCTAGTTATGCTTCTCTTTTTGCAGGAAGCACAGACAGGGAAGCCCAGGAGTTTGCCTGTCTTTATGGGCAGTAGGAAGAAAGATGGTTTAATAGTGCCAGGAACACAACTAGCTGCCCACTGGTTGGGTAATTTGGTATAAGCTCTATGCCCACATATCCAGTATAATCCAGTGGGGGCTGTCCAGTCCCGGTGGGACTCCAGGTGGGTTCACACAGTTTGCAACTTTGGGAATTTACTAAATGGATTTTTCTTAGTGTGGTTTGAACTCCACTAGGTGGCTGTTTTTGTAGTATTATTATACAGTTTTTGCCCAAGGCAGCTGAGTCTTCCCACAGGAAGGGTGAAGTCCTTCCTTACTTTTGCTATACAGTATTGTCTAATGATTGAGGCTTTTAGGACCTAGAAGTTATCAGGGTGATTCTTTTGAGCCAGGAATTCATCAGGAACTGGGTCTGTAGGTACTAATTCTCGGGCTTCCTATGGCCATTGATCTCCCATTACAGTTCCTCTACATATCTACATACATAACATGAAGTGACATTGAGAGACTGGGCTACATGCTCAGCTAATTGCAAAAACAAATTTCTTGTTTTTCCTGGAATTTCTGGTACTGGCACAGTCACTTTATCACAGAAGGTTTGAAATACTGGCTAAGGAGAGGGTTTATAAACTTCTCCTCAAACCACGATATTTACTTGAGGATCCAGTCCAGCCCCATTGATTCCTAGGGTTACACGCTTCCCTTTTTCCAGTGAGGATCAAGGGATTGGTTATTACTAGTTCCAAGGTGTTACACTGACCACTGGTACAGAAAGAGCCAGTTTTCCCTTTCTGAAGGTGGACAGGATCCTTTTTATTTTTTATCCAAGTAGCCTAAATGACACAAGAACAGTATCCACATTATTTCCACACAGTCCTAATTCATGACAAATGTACTTATTTTCTTCCATACAGCCTCTTTCCTAATTAAGAGAACCACATCCTATTTCTAACTTATTACTATTAATGACAGCGCAGGCATCAAACTTTAAGGTGACTTGTTTGGGCAACCCTTTTTCTTTTGTTTTGGCTAACACCTTACTCATATCGTTTATAAGCCTTCACCAGCCCTCAGTCCTTAATCTTATTTCAAAAACTGTGGTCACGGGAGGCTCAGATGGGTCATAACACACACGAGGTTGGTCATTTCCTGGGCTACATACCTTGCATAGAATAGCATTATACAAACAAGTTTTTTTTTTTTTTTTGTCCCAGTACACTTATAATAATCATAAAATAATAAGACTGTAGCAACTTTTTGTCCTACCTCAGTGACTTGATGTATGCACTCTAAGCAGTCCTCAGTCTGAGGAAGGTCAGTTAAAGTCCTTACTGTACAAGTCCAAATTTTAAGGAAAATGAGTCCCATGATGAGTTTTCTCATGCTTCAGCTGTGTGTGGACCAGTCAGCTTCCGGGTGTGACTGGAGCAGGGCTTGTCGTCTTCTTCAGAGTCACTTAGCAGGGGTTGGCGAAGCTGCTCCCGTCCATGTACCGCTCACAGTCTACTGATGTTCCAGGATGGTTTCGGAGGTTGGGCCTGGTAGAATAAACTGAGTCCAACACCTCTACACAGTTATGTTCAACTGGGCTCTCTGACACCAGCAGCAAGGTGGCGGGGTTTAGGTTGTTGCAAACTTCAATGGTTATGCAGGGATCTTCACATAGCAAGCTTTGGTACTTGGTTAATCTAGCATTTGTTAACCAATGATGTCCTTTGGTAGTCATTAAAGTTACCACGGCATGGGGGGCCTTTATATTCAGGTTTTGCCCAAGGGGTTAGTTTATCTGCTTCTTGTGCTAACAGGGCTGTTGCTGCCAGGGCCCTTAGACATGGGGGCCAGCCTTTGGAAACCCCATCTAGTTGTTTTGAGAGATAGGCCATTGGCATTGGCCAGGGCCCCACAGCCTGCGTTAAAACTCCAACTGCCATTTTTTCTCTTTTTGACACATAGGGTGTAAAGGGTTTGTCAGGTCAGGTAGCCCCAGGGCTGGAGCCGACATGAGTTTTTCTTTTAACTCATGAAAAGCTCATTGCTGTTGGTTGTAATAGATGTAATTTATCCAATTTATATTTTTATTAACTGTCACCTACCAAAATATTGACTCAAATCCTGCAGCTATTTGATTTCAAGTTTAAATTGATCTGGTATTCTCCGTAGGACTCCAGTTGTGTCTAAATCAACATGAGAGTTGAAAGACCCATAAGGGGCTTCTCTCGCTTTACGATGCCTTATTTTTTCTCCTTCTGGTTGATGAAATGCCAGGGTGAAAGGGATAGCCAATTGGACTAAAGTACAAGTGCCACTCCAGTTATTCAGCAGAGTGCCCAGTAAAGGTCCACCACAATACCACCACACATCCACTTGGAGATGAACAAGGGCTGACTGATTGATAAGCTCTTGAAAATTTTTAAGCTCACTACATCCCTTCAGGTCTAAGGAATCTAAGTTTCCTCCCAGTCATGAGAGACACGAAGTGAACTTAGAGTTGGGAGACGGAGGCTGGATGGCCCTTGGGGGCTGACCCGTTGACCTGCAGCGTGCCAGATATAGCAGAGAGAGCTTGGCACAACTTATTACTCAAGGCTGTAGAATCCTGGAAAAGAGCTACCAGGCAGCCCATGCCTGGTCGACTGGAGGACCACCTTAGTGGAAAGGGAACAATCTGGGCCTCTGGCCTGCCACGTGCACAAGCATAACAATTGCTTTTGTTTAACGTGTGGATGGAATATTTGATCCATTCCAATGAGGCATTTGCATCTTGATATGCTGTCTTAATTGCCAAAGTTTGTTTTTGTTTGTTTGTTTGTTTGTAGTATTTATTGATCATTCTTGGGTGTTTCTCAGAGAGGGGGTTATGGCAGGGTCATAGGATAATAGTGGAGAGAAGGTCAGCAGATAAACACATGAACAAAGGTCTCTGGTTTTCCTAGGCAGAGGTCCCTGCGGCCTTCCGCAGTGTTTGTGTCCCTGGGTACTTGAGATTAGGGAGTGGTGATGGCTCTTAACAAGCATGCTGCCTTCAAGCATCTGTTTAACAAAGCACATCTTGCACCGCCCTTAATCCATGTAACCCTGAGTTGACAGCATGTTTCAGAGAGCACGGGGTTGGGGGTAAGGTTATAGATTAACAGCATCCCAAGGGAGAAGAATTTTTCTTAGTACAGAACAAAATGGAGTCTCCTATGTCTACTTCTTTCTACACAGACACAGTAACAATCTGATCTCTCTTTCTTTTCCCCACATTTCCCCCTTTTCTTTTCGACAAAACCGCCATCGTCATCATGGCCTGTTCTCGATGATCGCTGTCTCTTCGGAGCTGTTGGTTACACCTCCCAGACAGGGTGGCTGGGCAGAGGCGCTCCTCAGTTCCCAGACTGAGTGGCAGCTGGGCAGAGGTGCTCCTCACCTCCCAGATGGGGGCGGCCGGGCAGAGGCACTCCTCACCTCCCAGACGGGGCAGCTGGGCAGACACACTCATCACTTCCCAGACTGGGTGGCGGCCGGGCAGAGGTGCTCCTCACCTCCCAGACGGGGGCGGCCGGGCAGAGGCACTCCTCACCTCCCAGACGGGGGCGGCCGGGCAGAGGCGCTCCTCACCTCCCAAACGGGGCAGCCAGGCAGAGGCACTCCTCACTTCCCAGATGCGGCAGCCGGGCAGAGGCGCTCCTCACTTCCCAGATGGGGTGGCAGCCGGACAGAGGCACTCCTCACCTCCCAGACGGGGCAGCCGGGCAGAGGCGCTCCTCACATCCCAGATGATGGTGGCCAGGCAGAGATGCTCCTCACTTCCTAGACAGGGTGGCAGCCGGGCGGAGGCACTCCTCACTTCCCAGATGGGGCGGCCGGGCAGAGGGGCTCCTCACATCCCAGACAACGGGCGGCCAGGCAGAGATGCTCCTCACTTCCCAGATGGGGTGGCGGCCGGGCAGAGGCTGCAATCTTAGCACTTTGGGAGGCCAAGGCAGGCGGCTGGGAGGTGGAGGTTGCAGCGAGCCGAGACCATGCCACTGCACTCCAGCCTGGGCAACATTGAGCATTGAGTGAGCGAGACTCCGTCCGCAATCTCAGCACCCTGGGAGGCCAAGGCAGGCAGATCACTCGAGGTCAGGAGCTGGAGACCAGCCTGGCCAACATGGCGAAACCCCGTCTCCACCAAAAATACAAAAACCAGTCAGGCATGGCAGCGCGTGGCTGCAATCCCAGGCACTTGGCAGGCCGAGGCAGGAGAATCACGGGAGCCCAAGGCAGGGAGGTTGCAGCGAGCCGAGATCACGGCAGTACAGTCCAGCCTAGGCAACAGAGGGAGACCATCGAAAGAAAGAAAGAGAGAGAGAGAGAGAGAGCCAAAGTTTGTTTTAAGTCTTTAACTTCTATGATCCTGTAGTAAAATGAGTGTATGATTTAGGGAAATTACAAAAACCGGTTGGGGCAGTCCATCCTTGCTCTTTAGTGGTCCACAGAATGTTGGACCAACTACAGCATAAAAGCTCTACATTGGGGAGCAAGACTCCTGGTTGACACTGGAGTCTTTATCAAAATTTCCCAAGGTTAAATGGTCCTAATTTACTAATGCCCAGTCTGAGGAGAGTCAGGAGGGACAGAGGTACTTTTCTGAAGTAGAGAACTGTCTTTGACTTGGCAAGTCCCCATAGGGTATAAAAAGGCAAACATTAAATGCAATAGTTTGAGGCTAAATGAACTTGGTTATGTTAATAACCAGATGGTCAGCAATAGAGCAAGGAAAGAAGAAAGAGTAATAGAATAGATGAAAGAGTTAAATTTTTCTTAGTTTTAGTTTGGTAGGGTTTTCCCCTGGGACTGTGGCCCATGACTCTGGAGGGGGTGGCACTTTGACTCGGGTGTGATGAGTCCATCCCTTTTTCGCTGTATGAACAGCAGTCTTGGAGGTTAACAACACAAGGTAGGTCCTTCCTAGGCTAGCCTGAGTTTTTCTTTTTTCCACCTTTTGATAAGAAAGTGATCTTCAGGCTGGTGCTGGTTTACTGGAAATTCTAGGGGTGGTACCTGTGCTAAAAGACTTTCAGTTTTGAGGGAAAGGAAAGTGGAAGATAAACCAAGTATATAATTTCTAAGAAATTGACTTTTTGTTTTAAATGTGGGGACATCAACAGTGGACTTTATAGTCTTCGGTGCCTTCTTACTGAGAAATTTCCTTTAGCACCTATTTGTATTAGTTTTTAGACCAAAGAAAGCCAAACACCATTTTATATTTAATAATGCTTCTTGTATGATTTTTATACCAGATAAGCTAAATTTCACCTTTATATTAGTGTGCTACTAATGTTAAACTTAGTTTTAATAAAACTTTGTATACATATTTATTCAATTTTTAAAGTCGGACCATAAGGTAAGATTTTTATAGACTCTTTTTAACCTTTTATAATCGTTGTTAAAGAGAAGGTTAGTGCTTTAAGAAAAACCCGTTGTGTTTTTACTTTAATGTCCAGTTCACAGAAAAACTGGATGATACCCCTTTAACTTTAGCTAATATGTTTACAAACAGAATTTTCTTTACAATTAACATTTTAAAACTTGCTTAAACCTTCAAAACAAACATTTTTTAACCTTTAATGTAGGTAAAAATTTACATTCTTATGCCTCCTTATAATCCTTTTACCAAAGGTATATTTTACTTTCCTTATACACCTTGCACATAAACTGTTTTTTTTTTTTCCAATAGTTTTACATTCAGGAGGCCTAGTTACCTTTAAATTATACAACATTTCTTGCATAACTTTTTTTAACATTTTTTTCTTTCACAACTTTTGCAGACAATTCTTTGACATGTCTTAACTTTCTGACTTATTACAAACTTTTTTTTAAAACAACCAGTTAATTTATTTCAGGACAAGAGTTTACCATACAACACTCTTTTTACATAAATTCTGCCTCCTCTTTTTTTCCCTTTTTTTTTGAAGATGATAACCATTGTTTTCCAAAGCGAACTTCTTTTATGTCTGTGGACTAGACTAAGGCCACAAGATTAGAAGTTACTATAATACATATTACACGGTTAACTTTTAGCAAACTTTACTTTTGTTGAAAACCTTGTAAGTTTGGGATTTTAATTGTCCTTTGCTATTAATAAGACCTTGTTTTGTCCAAATTAACTTAGAATTGGTATAGATGGCTTTTTTTTTTCCTTCAATTACCTGGGAGGAAACATCGATCATCCTGTCCTGAAAGGAGTTCCTCCGAGGTCTGGTTGGATCTTTGTATGGTAATTAAGATTTAGATCCCCTGTTAGGAAACCTGCTGGATTAAGGGAATTTTCAGTGGTTAATGTTAAATCATCCTTTTTTTGTTTTTTTCCTTAGGATACTTCTGAACTGGTGAGGTGTGCTGACAATGAGGTTTCCTCTAAAAGTTATTTTTTTACTTCTTTCTGTTAGCAAAGCAGTTGCCGCTACAGATTGAATGCATTTGGGCCATCCACGGGTTACTGGGTTAAGGATTTTTGATAGGAAGGCCTCAGTGCTTTCAGGATACACCCTTGTTTACACTGACAGCAAAGTGGTATTGGAGTATTACGGGGTTATAGAGAATACCTTCAATTATCAATTATAGGTTTTAAATTTATCTTGGCTTTTAAAGGACTAGGGTATGCTGTTTTTTTTCTTAACTGCTTGTATATCTCTTTCTTTCTTTCTCTTTTTGATTTTCTGTCTCTTTTTCTCTTTGACTTTTCTTTTGCCTCTCTTTCTCTCTGCCTCTCTTTTTCTCTCTCTCTCTCTCTCCTTCCTTGACTCCCTCTTTGTCTCTCTGTCTCTTCCTCTTTCTCTCTCTGCTGGTCTTTCCTTTCCTCTGCCAGCTGCTTATGCTGCTGTTCTCTCAACCACTGTGGGGGGTGGGGGTTCTAAAACCAGCTATAACCAAGTGTCTATGTATGGGAACTGGTCTGGGTGTCCTGGCTTACAGGTTACCTTGTGCCATACCTTTGAAACAAGGGACCTGTCCAGGCTTCCTTCTGATGGCCGACCCACCTCTAATGCTGGCCAGTCTATCTTAAACAAAGTTTTAAGTTTTAATGGTGTCATAGTACTCCATAGTCTCCCTTAAATCCTTTCTTTAAATTTTTCAACATAGTTCCTAGTGGGGTGGGCTTACTTTGTGCCTGACCCATGCTTCTTCGAGACAAAACACCACACTCACACCAAACACACACCACAAAACAAAGAACAGGTAAAAAGGGCACACACACACTTTTACAGTTTACACCAAACCAGAATCAAAAACAAAATCAGAGTATCAAGAAATCCAAGCCAGGTCAAAACCAAAACCAAACCAAAATATCAAGCAATCCAAGTCAAGTCAAAAACAAAAACCAAAGTGCCAGTACAGGCACACTGTGGGTGATCAGGCCACGCTTCCACTCAAATGGAGTGGGCAAGTTCCAAAGACTAGTCTTACCAAGTTTCAGATGTCCAGACTCCAAGTGCCAGTTCCTTCCCGGAGTTCAGCCACTGCATTGATCCTCCATGGGGGCCTGCCACACGCTGCTCTGGCGAGGCGTTCCTCCGGGCCAATTGCTTACCTGGGATCACTCTCAGGATCTGCATCACTCAAGCTGGCTGGGGTACCCTGCAGGGATTCTCCACAGGGCAGGCCTAAGCTGCCTAAGGGGCTGCCTCGACCATCCCTTCATCACCTTGCTTCCCGATCAGGGAACCAAGAAATGAAGCATGACAAGCCACAGACAAAACCCCTCAGACACTGAGTTAAAGAAGGAAGGGCTTTATTTGGCTGGGAGCTTCGGCAAGACTCACGTCTCCGACAACCGAGATCTCCAAGTGAGCAATTCCTGCCCCTTTTAAGGGCTCACAACTCTAAGGTGGTCTACGTGAGAGGGTCATGATCGATTGAGCAAGCAGAGGGTACGTGACTGGGGGCTGTCTGTACCAGTAATTAGAACGGAACAGAACAGGACAGGGATTTTCATAGTGCTTTTCTATACAGTGTCTGTAATCTATAGATAATATAACTGATTAGATCAGGGGTCGATCTTTAACTACCAGGCCCAGGGTGTGGTGCTGGGCTGTCTGCTTGTGGATTTCATTTTTGCCTTTTAGTTTTTATTTCTTCTTTCTTTGGAGGCAGAAATTGGGCATAAGACAATACGAGGGGTGGTCTCCTCCCTTATCGCCATGTTGACTAAGCTGGTCTCAAACTCCTGACCTTGGCCTCCCAAAGTGCTGGGATTACAGGTGTGAGCCACTGCGCCCAGCCCAACACTTTAATTTTAATCATGTAAGACTCTCTTCAGACTTCTGGCCTCCGGAACTGTAAGACAATAAATTTCTGGGATTTTAAGCCACTGCGTGTGTGCAATTTGTTCCAGCAGCAATAGGAACCTGACACACTGCTTCTTTCTCAGGACTAGATGCAAACCTCCAGGAAGCCTTCTGCAACACACCTTGGGTAGGTGCCTCTTCCCCAGCCTCACTCACACAGCACTGGCCACACTGCAGGCCATTGTCAGTCTCAGGGTTGGCGTTTTCTCCTAGATAGCGAGCTCATTGAGAGCAGACAGCATGTCTCATTCATATCATGCTTGTCAGCAAGTAGTTACTCAATGAATGAATGTTGAACCAATGAATAAAAAAAGAAAATTAAATTAGATTTGGTTTAACACTGGGTCTTTATCCAAGACTTCACAGTTGACTTTAGTTCTTGACTTTGACCCAAGAAAACTAAAATATTACACCATCCAAATAAAGATTTTTGTCCTATCCTCTTACAAAAGCAAGGCTTTCACAGTTTTTTGGCAGTTGCTGTTATTATGGCTTAGTTTTTCAATTTGGGGATGTAAGCAAGAAAATACTGATCACTTAAAAACACGTCTGCCTGTGCCTGCAGCAATTGTTAGTCGCGATCAAGATAATTTTACTCAGCTGGGTGTGGTGGCTCCCGCTTGTGAATCCCAGCTCTTTGGGAGGCTGAAGTAGGAGGATCACTTGAGCCCAAGAGTTCAAAATCAGCCTGCGCAACACATGGAGATCCTCATCTCTACAAAAAAGGAAAAATTAGCCCAGTGTGGTGGCATGTGCCTGTAATCCCAGCTACTCAGGAGGCTGAGGTGGGAGGATCACTTGACCCCAGGAGTTCAAGGCTGCAGTGAGCTATGATTGCCCTACTGCACCACTCCAGCTCCAGCCCAAGTGAGAGTGAGACAGTCTCTTAAAAAAAAAAAAAAAAAGATAACTAAAAGATAACTTGACTCTACACAGTAGTTCAAAGCAAGTTCCTCATTTTCACTTTCAGTTTGAGAGTTTGAGAATGAGAAACATCCATGTTTAGAACAATTTTTATTAGCCTTTTTTTTTTTTGATATTGGCTACTGGATCTAATTGGCTTGATTAGCAGAATATACGCATTCTGTTCCAAGTCATTTCAATATCTTTGAAAATGGAAACTTCCTTCCTCAACTTCCTCTCCCCTTTTCTTTCTGTGGCTGCCAGTGGTCTCTCTTTTTTTTTCCACCTCTCCTTCATGATCACTGCATTCTTATTAGACAGCTCAGTTCTCAAACACACAGTGAAGGAAATTCTTTAAAAGGGCCATTTTTTACTTACTACTTGGAGACAGTCAATTACAACAGAGAGCTATGAAAAATTACACCAGAGAAAAGGGATTTGCTCCAGGTCATTGACAGAAAAAGCACTAGGGCTGGATTCTTTCCAGATCTGACACTGAAGTTGATTCCAAGCCTAAGTAACCTCTTTGCACTCACTGTTTTTACACTGAAAACCTCATCAAACACATTAGTTCCTGTAACTGATTGAAGCCTCCCTCAGGCACGTTAATAAAAAATTGTATTAAGAGAAATCATATACACCATCTTAGAAAATAACATAAGAAAACAGCTTTTTTTTTTTTTTTTTTTTTCCGAGATTGAGTCTTGCTCTGTTGCCCAGGCTGGAGTGCAATGGTGCCATCTTGGCCCACTGCAAGCTCCACCTCCCGGGTTCACGCCATTGGCCTTCCTCAGCCTCCTGAGTAGCTGGGACTACCACGCCCGGCTAATTTTTTATATTTTTAGTAGAGACAGGGTTTCACTGTGTTAGCCAGGATGGTCTTGATCTCCTGACCTCATGATCCGCCCACCTCGGCCTCCCAAAGTGCTGGGATTACAGGTGTGAGCCACCGCACCAGACCAAAAACAGCTTTTTTAACAAAAGCCTGTTCTCTGCCCTCACTCTTCCTCCCACTGCTATACCCCAAAGAAAAGCTTTTTTAAAAGTTGTGGAAAAATAGACATAAATAAAATATATCATTTTAGCCATTTTTAGGGTTACAGTTCAGTGGCATTAAGTATATTCACACTGTTATACCACCATTACCACCATCCATCTCCAAAACCCTTTCATCTTCCTAAACTGAAACTCTATACCCATTAAACAAATAATAACTCCCCATTCCCCCACCACACCCCCAACCCCTGGCAACCACCATTCCACTTTGTCTCTAAGAATTTGACTACTCTAGGTGTTGCATATGAATGGACTCATACAGTATTTATTCTTTTGTGTTTGGCTTATTTCACTTAGCACAACGTGTTCAAAGTTCATGTGGACTGTAG
This sequence comes from Pongo pygmaeus, assembly GCF_028885625.2. Classification (NCBI taxonomy): domain Eukaryota; kingdom Metazoa; phylum Chordata; class Mammalia; order Primates; family Hominidae; genus Pongo; species Pongo pygmaeus. The sequence goes on along the minus strand of NC_072392.2, from coordinate 68,441,069 downwards.
CATGTGTCAGGATTTCCTTCCTTGTTTGAAAGCTGAATAGTATTCCATTGTATGGATATACTGCATTTGTTTATCCATTCAATCATTGATGAATATTTGGGTTGTGTCTGTCTTTGGCTATTGGGAACAATTCCGTTGTGAACATTGGTACACAAACGTTTGTTGGAGTCCCTACTTTCAATTATTTTGGGTATATACCCAGAAGTAGAATTGCTGGATCATATAACTCATTTTTAATTTTTTGAGGAAGCACCATACCATTCACTGTGGTGGCCCCATTTTACATTCCCACCACCAGTGCACACATGTCCAATCTCTCCACATCCCCACCAATACTTGTTATTTTCTGTTTTTTTTGTGGGTGTTTTTTTTTTTTTTTTTTTGAGACAGGGTCTTGCTCCAGGCAGGAGTGCAGTGGTGTGATCTCAGCTCACCGCAGCCTCAACCTCTTGGGGTATATATATATACACATACATATATATATATGTATGTGTGTATATATATATGTATGTGTGTATATATATGTATGTGTATATATATGTATGTATATATATATGTATGTGTGTGTATATATATATGTATATATATATTTCTTTGGTGAAATATCTATTTAAGTCCAAAGAGAATCATTTGAACTATTGTAACTATTTCTGTTTTATCTTCTTCTGCTACTTGCCTCTAAATGACATACTTATTTTGCCAGTTTTAGATTTTCTGTTTGATAAGTGGGTACTTGCACCCCATCTCTCCTCCCTAAGTCCTGGTACTATAGTTTTATTATTATTTTTGTACATAATGACATACCCTTTTATTTTTATTTTATACTCTCCCTCGCCCCTTCCCTCTCAACTACTATCAGATGTAACTTCCAAGGTTAGTGATACTTACATTTACATTCTGTTCTGTAACTGTGACTAGGTCTTCTGTAGGTTGATGTTACGAAAGAAAAAAAAATCAATAAATGGCATTTACATTTTGAGCCTGCTTCTGAAGCACAGAAGCAGGACATGGGCAAAGGGGCGGGAATAAGGGCTTTCTCATGGTAGCCAATGGCATGAGCCAAATTACAGGGACCATAAATCATGCAAGTCACGTGCAGCATAAAGGAGATGTGATGGCTCAGGCAGAAGGCCCCTTGGGGAGCAACGGGGAATTTAATTGGTTAAAGGGAAGGGAAGGGAAGCTGGAGAGCCTGGATGGCCCACTGCCCTGCTCCCCACTTCCCTCAGCCAAAGAATGCTGGGTCAACATGATTCCCCCACCATGACTCACGGACTTCCCCACCAGCCGTCTTGACTTTCTCCCAGCCCTCCTCCCCATCCACAGAACCAGTGCCTACCAGGGCTTTGCAGAAATAAAACAATTCCCCCTCCTAAAATAGGTTTGCAATTCTTACACAGAGGAAGGTCTTAGAGTGAAGACACGAGAGGAAGGAGAGGATGGAAAAAGAAATAATCACTGAAAACTGGCCGACTACCAGTTCTGTGCCACCTACTCAATTCTTACACAGCCCTCTGCGTGAAGTTGGTATTATTATCCCCATTTGACAGATAACGAGGCTGGAGAGGCCCCGTGACTTGCCCAAAGTCACAAAGAGACAAGAGACTACGGGCAGACCTTTGGCCTATGTTTAAGAAGCTGAACCTCTTTGGGATTCAGTTTCTTCGTCCATAAAAACAAAGACACATTCCAAAGCATGCCTGTTTCTTGCAGGGTGTTTGTGAGGGTCAGAGAAAATGTCCTTGAAGAGCCTGGCATGTACAAGATACCCTGAAACTGGTGGCTATGATGCCACGGCCTGTGCACCTAGGAAGAGTCAGGAAAGCCCAGTGTCTTGAAAAGCCGAGGCTGGAGCAAAGTTCAAGGAGGAACTCACTTCTCTCCCACTCTAGGACTGACCCTCAAACTAGCCAGGAGAGTAGAAGGACCTACAAGATCAGTACCTACCCCACACTTCGTAGGCCAAGAGAGGCACAACGGTTTACCCAGGGTCACCCAGCATGCTAGAGGCTGAGCCTGCCAGCCACGGCTGGGACCCCAGGCTTGTGAATGCCCCGGCCCTCCACATTCCCGGGTCCGCTATCAAAGACAGTTAGTCTAATTAGGAAAGCACACCCTTGTAGGCCCAGCCTCCTGTGATTTCTTTGTTCCTCTGTCTCTTCCTACCCCAACCCCACAGAAACTGAAGTGTGGGGACCCTCCCTAGGAACCGGGGTTCCAGGGAGGATTTGAGGTCATGCTCAAGATCATAAAGAGGCCCAGCATGGACTCCTTCTCATGATCGAAGTGGAGCCAGAGTTCCCAGATAAGGTCAAAGGTCACCTCAGACCAGGCTCCACTCTCAGTCACCCCTTCTGCCCGGTAGGGTTTACTTCATCTCCTCCAGTCAGGAGAGGGGAGGTCACACTGCCAGGGTCTTTGCCCCATTCTTCTCTAGCTCCTTCTCTAGAGGAAGAGTCATGGCTACCCCGAGGCAGTGTGGACCTGGAACAGGTATAAACTGTGCTACTCTTTGGTGCTCAGTGCCACTTTTCCTAGCCAGGACCAGAGCGGGATTATCACCTTCTCTGTCCCGCAGCTCTGCCCAGGTGTTAGTACCCCACTCACCCCTGGGCCTCAGGAACCCTAAGGAGGGGCATAGGGTTGCTTTCCATTCACACCTGGGGCAGCACAGGGAACTGTGCCACAGGCCCCAAGACAGGCAGATGGAGGATGAAATACACAGGTCCCAGTCCCTAAGGCCACCTTGCGGTGTCCGGCCCCCAACCCTGTGCAGAAGGTCAAGGCAGAGGCGCCGAGGAGGGATGGGAGGATGCCTCCTGTGAGATGGGGCACAACTGGTGTCCCTTCTGAAGCTGACATCCGGCCTCAGCTGGGACTCTGGCGCCAGCGGGCCTGCAGGGGTTCACCCGCGACACCCTTTGTTCTGGCTGCCTCCCCATCCCCGCGGGCCCTCTGCTCCAGCTGGCATGCCTCAAGGACGCTTCGCGCCTGCTCCTTTGGCCCCTGGCTCGCAAGCAGCGGGGCCAGCACGTGACCCGAGCGCTAAAGGGCGCAGGGGATGGATGGAGCTTGACCTTGCCATCTGGCCCCTCACGGATGTGCGGCTGGCTCTCCCTCTAGGAAATCAACAAATTTTTGCGCCTCTAACATCCAGGCCCCTGAGGATGGTCGCGAGGAAGATCTGTTTCGGACTGCAGCTGGGGCCTTCGGATCCAGAGGAAACCAGGGCTATTCTTCGAGGGTGGGAGGGGGAGGGCCGCGGGGTCGGAGGGGAAGGTGGCCCCGCGCGAAGTCGCCGCCGCGCCTCGCCCCGCCCCGCCGGCGGAGACCGAATCCGCCGCACCCCATAGGCAGAGGCCACCCTCCCCGCCTCCCCGCCTGCTCTGCGCCCGCCCCGCCCCGGCTCACTTTAAAAGTTTACTCGGGCCGGGACGCAGGGCAAAGCGAGCCATGGCTGTCTACGTCGGGATGCTGCGCCTGGGGAGGCTGTGCGCCGGGAGCTCTGGGGTGCTGGGGGCCCGGGCCGCCCTCTCTCGGAGTTGGCAGGAAGCCAGGTTGCAGGGTGTCCGCTTCCTCAGGTACTGGCCCCCCGCGGGAAGAGAGGGGACGGGGCAGTTCCCCGGGAGAGGAACTTGGAGGTCCCGGCGAGCTTCGGAAGCCCCACCTCTGGACGAGTGCACTGGGGGGAAGGTACCCGCCCCTCCCCCGCCCCCCACCAGCACCTAGGCAATAGGAAAAGCTGGCTTGGCCTGGTGTACTTGGGTTGCGGGGGGGCGTTGGTTGGTGGCTGCAGTGACTTCGAGTTCTGGTCCAAGACTCTCGATTCCTTCTCCTTTATGGGCACAGAGGGCAAGGAGTGTGGGCTTTAAGGAGAATATTCCCATAGAGAGGGGCAAGGGCCAAGGCCTGGGCTGTACCCCCAGGACACTGCCTCTGAGTTGGAACCCCTTCATGGGCAAACTTGGGGATCAGCCCCAGTCTCCCCGACCCAGGCCACTAAACTTAGCAGTCTCCTGTCTCCTCATCAGCTGCTCACTAACATGGCTTTCATTCTTTGCTGCCTACTCCTGGGCCTATTTCCTTCTGTCCTCAGTGCAAGGGGTGGGATGGAAGCTGGCAGACAGAGGATTTCAGTTCCCAGTAGCTTCACTGACTCTGCAGCAGCACAGTAAGTAAAGCTGCCTTCCCGGTGTGACCAGTCCCTGGGAGGACCCCGTGAGATGGCAAATGTGAAAGTGCTTGAGACACAGAGAGCAGGCTGCCACTCATGTTATCAGCGCTGTTAGCTTCAGCAGGACCACTGGGGAGCCCTGTGCACCACTGAGCCTGTCCTACCACTCAACTCGGCCAGATACTAAGTCTATGGTCAGGACAGCACTTTCAACAACATCAGATGGGGTGTGGGCCTGGACATGGAAAAGGGAGAAGAAGTCAGAACAAAGCTGGGTCTCAGAGAACTAGATTTGTTTTTGTTTTTAAAAAGGCTAAGCAGGAAGAGTTGGAGGGACATGCAGACTCCTTTTTGGCTAGAACTCCAAGATCACACTTTCTGAACTTGCTGATTCCTGAATGCTAGAAAGCATGCAATGCCTTAACATCACTCTGCCTAATTTGCTGAGAAAACTAAGTGGATCAAGGCTGGTCAGTAGATGGGATTGAGATGAGGATAGTGGGGTCCTCTTCCCAGTGACTCTGGGAAGTCACTCACTACTTCCCAGGGTCTCCCTAGACAAGTTCAGCCCTCTCCTGACCCGCTAGTCTCTTAAGCCTCTCCTCTGGACTCATGGGTGCCCCCTCAGGCTGGGAGGACTCTAAGGAAAGTTACTCCCCAAAGTGTACATATTTTATCACACTAAATCAGGCTACAGGGGAGTCTCTCAGCCTACTCTGGCTCAGGAGGCTGCGCAATACAAAACAAACAAACAAACCAATAAATAAATAATAAATCAGGCCACATGGTAACATTTCTGACCTTTGACTTTTTTTATCTATAAACAAAACAGGTCACTTACCTGCTACAGCCCCGGGACCTCTGAGAACACCAAGCTTCAGAGAAATTCTTATTGCTGTGTCAGGAGGAGACTCATTTATCCAGATAGATGATTTTCTGAGTGTTTGGCCTACTTCCTTTCTGTCCCTTCCACTCCCCTGTGCTTGCACCCTTATTGTCTGACTGTGGTGGTTTTACCTGATTTCTCTCCTACTTTCCCCTTCAGAAGCCTCAGGGCTCAGGCCAGGCATGGTGGTTTATGCCTGTAATCTCAGCACTTTGGAAAGCAGAAGTGGTAGGATCACTTGAGCCCAGGAGTTCAAGGCTGCATTGAGCCATGATCATGCCACTGCACTCTAGCCTGAGCAGCAGAGCAATACCTAGACTCAAAAAATAAAAATAAAGGCTGGGTGGGTGGCTCATGCCTGTAATCCCAGCACTTTGGGAGGCCCAGGCAGGCAGATCACTTGAAGTCAGGAGACCGGTTTGGCCAACATGGTGAAACCCCGTTTCTACTAAAAATACAAAAATCAACCGGGCGTGGTGGCATGTGCCTGTAATACCAGCTACTAGGGTGTCTGAGGCAGGAGAATTGCTCCAACCTGGGAGGCGGTGGTTGTAGTGAGCCAAGACTGCACCACTGCACTCCAGCCTGGGTGACACAGCGAGACTCCATGTCAAAAATAAATAAATACAAATAAAAATAAAGGCCAAGCATGGTGGCTTATGCCTGTAATCCCAGCACTTTGGGAGGCTGAGGTGGGCGGATCACTTGAGGTCAGGAGTTAGACCAGCCTGGCCAACATGGAGAAACCCCATCTCTACTAAAAATACAAAATTAGCCTGGCGTGGTGGCGCATGCCTGTAATCCCAGCTACTTGGGAGGCTGAGGCAGGAGAATTGCTTGAACCTGGGAAGCGGAGGTTGCACTGAGCTGAGATTGCACCACTGCACTCCAGTCTGGGTGACAGAGAAAGACCTCATCTCAAAAAAATAAAAATAAAAATGAGAAAAGAAGCCTCAGGGCTGAAACCATCAGCAAACATTCCTGAGAACAGATTCCGTGTCATGCTAGCGCATGCTGTGGATATAGAGGCCACAGAACTCAGTCCTCACCCTGCCAGGAACTTGCAGCCTCGTAGGAGGAGAAATAAATCAAGGTGAGCACTATTCGGTGTTGCAAGTGCCATGGTGAGGAATGCGCCTGGACTTTTGTCCTCTGTTTTCTCCGATCTGCTCACACACAGCCTGCTTTCCTGTTGCCCAACACCCAGGCCTATTACTTATCAGACCCTGGTTTTGCCTGAGAGAAAAGAGCAAGGGCTTTGAAGTTAGACTATCCTGGATGACAGCCCTGGCTCCTCTCCCTGTTGGTTGTATGACCTCGGGCATGTTATCTAACCTCTGAGCTGGTTAGTTCATTACTTACTACCTTCTTGCTGTGTTGTTGGGCTGATGAATAAAAAAAGCTTGCTCTTGTTCTCAGCCTTTCCTTTGAGGCAGGGCTGTTCCCTGGAAACCCTTGACTGGTGTCTGGGTGGGAATTCTGACTGATTTGAAAGTAGGAGAGGATCCCCTCCTTGGTGCCCTCTTTCTGGAACCCAATTATTTCTCCTAGCTGATTGCCAAGATGGTGACTTCCACCCAGCTACGTGTCCAGTCCTTGGGTCTGCTGGACGTCCTCCTCTCCATTTGACGCAGGGCTGTTCAGAGTCTTTTTCTTTTTCTTTTTCTTTTTTTTTGAGGTGGAATTTCGCTCTTGTTGCCCCAGGCTGGAGTGCAATGGTGTGATCTCAGGTCACTGTAACCTCTGCCTCCTGGGTTCAAGCAATTCTCCTGCCTCAGCCTCCCAAGTAGCTGGGATTACCGGTGTGTGCCACCTGCCCAGCTAATTTTGTATTTTTAGTGGAGATGGGGTTTCACCATGTTGGTCAGACTAGTCTCAAACTCCTGACCTCAAGTAATCCACCCGCCTCAGCCTCCCAAAGTGCTGGGATTACAGGCGTGAGCCACCATGCCCGGCCCAGAGTCTTTCTCCCCACAAGGAAAGAAAAAGCTGTCCTTTGCTCTCCAGAACTCCTCATGACCAACTCCTTCCCGCTGTCCACGTGCCTCCTTCCCCAAGGAAGGTGAATGAGTTAGTCTGGGACTTCAGCAAACCTCCAAGGAAGGAATTCAAGGAGAAACCTGGGCTGAGCAGGCTTCCTCCAGACCTCCCCTAAAGCTGGCCTGGGGCTGCCTATGAGGCAGCTGCATCCAGGGTGTTGGGGACACTCAGAGCTGGGAAGGCAGAGAGATCAGTGGCTAAAGCCTCTCAGAATTAGGTGTGGTGCTCAGAGCTGGGGATCCAGTGACTTAGTGCTGATGGTAGGGACAGAGGGGTAAGTGGGCTTTGTGGACCACCCTCCATGGGGATGGCTATGATCATGTAAGACTGTGGACCTAAGGGAAAAATCTGAGGCAAAAGTAATATAAGTAGAGAGTTTATTTGGGCCATGTTTGCAGACTGCAACCAGGAGCATAGACTCAAGTTGCCCTTAATATATGATCTGATGAGCAGCAGTTACAAGTGGGTTTTTAAAAGAAAAGAAGGCTGGGCGCAGTGGCTCACACCTGTAATCCCGGCACTTTGGGAGGCTGAGGCGGGCGGATCACAAGGTCAGGAGTTCGAGACCAGCCTGGCCAATATGGTGAAACCCTGTCTCTACTAAAAATACAAAATTAGCTGGGCATGGTGGCGGGCGCCTGTAGTTTCAGCTACTCGGGAGGCTGAGGCAGGAGAATCGCTTAAACCTGGGAGGAGAAGGTTGCAGTGAGCCGAGATCGTGCCACTGCACTCCAACCTGGGCGACAGAGTGAGACTGTGTCTCTAAATAAATAAATAAATGAAAAGAAGAGACAGTTCCTAAGTGATTTATCAAGAATGTACATTAAAATGATATAAGCTATTGATTCATTATACTTTGTTCTTTGTATCACAAATTTTGTTAACATGAAAGTAATGGGTAAAGCAGCTAGTTAGGAGCAAAATGCCTTTAAACAATTGTCCCTGGGAAGGAAGGAGCATGACTGAAGTCTCATGTCTCTCTGGGCTTGATACATTTTGCATACATCACATAGCTCAGACAGCTGCTGAGCTATTTTTCTGTTCTTGTGACCAACAATTTACACACACATGGAAAACTACAAAATGCTGTTTTATACGAGCGCCTTGTATTAAGCCTGGAAGTGTTTTGGGTGGTAACCATAAATAGTTACAAGAAATAGACTCTTCCCATAATTTCCAAAACATGATTTATGAATGATTTGGTAACGATATCCCTATGCATTCCACTGGGGATCCTCCAGTCTAAATGTAACAGTAGAAAATAACCATGAACTTGGCTGCTGGAATCAGTGAATGGTGCACATCTGTTTTAGTTACCCTCCTCTGCTTTGAATGCTGTACATTGCTGCAGTCTACTGTGAAGCGTGTAAAGGTAATAAAAAGATGAATGAGTTTGTTTTAATTGACAGAGCTATTTTTCTAGAAGGAGTCTACTGGGGAAGTCCGTAGACACACTGATTGAAGGCAGAAAGTTTGTAGTACCATTAAAGATGTCAATCAAAGCAGGAGGAATCTGGTTTGTGGAAATGCGAGGGGGAGACTTCCCAAAGAGCCTGGGGTTAGAACCTGATCCCTGAAAGGATAGGTCTACAGCTTGAAGCCTTTGTACTTCTGTGAAATCTCACTTGTGCTTCAATCGTTATGAACCTTGGTGAGATCATAGCTCACCAAGTCTATAATCTCAGACTTCTGGGCTCAAGCGATCCTCCCATCTCAACCTCCCAAGTAGCTAGGACTACAGGCAAGTGCCACCATATCCAGATCACTTTAAAATTTTTTGTAGAGATGGGGTTATGAAGTATTGCCCAGGTTGGTCTCAAACCCCTGCCTCAAGCCATCTTCCTGCCTTGGCCTCAAGTGCTGGGATTATAGGGGTGAGCTGCTGATCCCAGCCTCTATTTTACTTCAATCTACAGATGAAACTTTGGAGCCAGGCAGATCTGGATTCAAATGAACCACTTTCTAGCTGAGTAGTTTTTTCACTTACGTTGAACTTGACTTTTTTTTTCTTTCTTTTTTTTTTTGTGGAGACAAGGTCTCGCTCTGTCACCTAGGCTGAGTGCAGTGGCACGATCACAGCTCACTACAGCCTCAAACTCTTGAGTGATCCTCCTATCTCAGCCTCCCCAGTAGCTGGGACTGCAGGCCTGCATCACTACACCCAACTAATTTTTGTATTTTTTTGTAGAGATGGTGTTTTGCCATGTTGCCCAGGCTGGTCTTGAACTCCTGAGCTCAAGTTACCTGCCTACCTCAGCCACCTCCCAAAGTGCAGGGATTACAGGTGTGAGCCACCACGCCTGGCCTTGACTTTTCTTGTGTATAAATAATATGTTGTGAGGGTTAAATGAGGTCCCATAAGAAAATGCTTAACACACAGTTTGACGCCAAGGACATGTTCAACCCATCGCATGGGTCAGTGAACAACCTGTCCTAGTGGTGAGCTATTTTACAGGAATGCTTGTGTAATGATGGCTTGGCCCATTCTTAAAGTGACCCCAAGGCCCACAGTATAGTAACTGTGTCTGGGGAGTAGGAGGGAGAAAGTTCCAGCAGGGTAAACTACCTAAGCAAAGGTGGGGCTGCTGGAGATGGGTGGACAGGCCTGAGCTTAGGCTGAAGATAAAGCTGGTCATACATTCAACAGGCCAACCTGCAGGCTGTAATTTCATCTTCTGGGTTGGCCTTGCTATGGGAGTGTCCTAATAACAAAGGGTAGGAACAATTCTGCCAGTGCCTCTCCCTTTAGAACTAAACATGTTGTATTTCTAGCTTACAAATCATGCTTTATAAACCTCAGTGGCATGCATGTATTCCTCCATCTGGGAGTTAGTTGACAGGAAAGCAAATCCCAGTCTTACCAGTCCTAACTTAGTGTGGCTTTAGGCAAGTTACTCAACCTCTGCAGACCTTAGTTTGTTTGTAAAATAGGCTGTTTGGACAAGATGTGCTCTACCTTTGGGAGAACATTCTGTGATTCCTTAAGAGGCTGGAGTTTGAGCCTGATCCCTAAACCCAATAAGGCTGTGATTTGAAGTATGCAGCCTTCATACGTGTGTGAAATTTCACTTGGTCTCTTATGAACCCTGAGTATGCAGCTTCCTAACCTGACATTCTGTAATTCTGTAGTCCCCTGAGCAAAGAGAAGCATCAAGTTTTGTTTTATACACACACACGCACACACACACTTAAATATGTTTTTCTTTTTCTTTCTTTTTTTTTTTTTGAGATGGAGTCTCGCACTATCACCAGGCTGGAGTACAGTGGCGCGATCTGGGCTCACTGCAATCTCTGCCTCCTGGGTTCAGCAGTTCTCCTGCCTCAGCCTTCCAAGTAGCTGGGATTACAGACACCTGCCACCACGCCCAGCTAATTTTTTGTATTTTTAGTAGAGATGGGGTTTCACTATGTTGGCCAGGCTGGTCTCAAACTCCTGACCTTGTGATCCGCCCGCCTTGGCCTCCCAAAATGCTGGGATTACTGGACTCAAACAATCCTACTTCCTCAGCCTCTTGAGTAGCTGGGATTACAGGTACAAACCACCATGTGCACCTGGCTACCTCAAAGGTTTTCCTCCTAGAAAACTAATATCTAGCTTTGCATGTATTTTAGTAATCCTATCAAGGGACAAGTGTCTTGACTCAGCCCCCATCCCTGACTCCTAGGCACTCTTCTCCTGGGGTCTCTGTCCAGCTATTCCAAAAGAAAACCTGCAGCATGGATGCCTCCTGACTCCAAGTATTTCAGGCTACTCTGTCGCCTGGACTGGAGTGCAGTGGCATGATCACGGCTCACTGTAGCCTTGACCTCCCAGTCTCAGGTGATGTGCCCACCTCTGCCTCCCAAATAGCTGGGATTACAGATGTGCACCACCATGCCTGGCTAAATTTTTTGTATTTTGTTTTGGTAGAGACAGATTTCCACTTTGTTGCCCCAGCTGGTCTCAAACTGCTGGGCTCAAGCGATCCTCCCTCCTGTAATCCCAAAGTGCTGGGATTACAGGTGTGACCCACCACACTGGCCCTTCTATGTCTTCTTGAGAGAGTTTTCTGAACCCAAATTATCACTTCTTATGTATTTTCTGTACATACTTACAAACAGATACCAGTGGTTCCATTCAAGATGCTGAAAATGGGCCAGGCGCAGTGGCTCACACCTATAACTCAGCATTTTGGGAGGCTGATGTGGGAGGATCGCTTGATCCCAGAAGTTTGAGACCAGCCTGGGCAATATAGGGAGACCCCATCTCTACAGATAATACTTATTACAAATTAGTTGGGTGTGGTGGCATGTGCCTGTGGTTCCAGCTTCCTGGGAGGCTGAGGCAGGAGGATTGCTTGAGCCCAGGAGGTCGAGGCTGCAGTGAGCCGTGATCGTGCCACCACACTCTAGCCTCGGTGACAGAGTGAGAGCATGTCTCAAATAATAATAATAATAATAACAAAACAAGATGCTGAGAATGGAAGCTTCCACCAATATAGAGTATGTTGTTCAAAATCTTTACTAGGCTAGGCGCAGTGGCTCATGCCTGCAATCCCAGCACTTTGGGAGGCTGAGGCAGGTGGATCACCTGAGGTCAGGAGTTCGAGACCAGCCTGGCCAACATGACGAAAACCCATCTCTACTAAAAATACAAAATTAGCTGGGCATGGTGGCATGCACCCGTAATCCCAGCTACTCGGGAGGCTGAGGTGGGAGAATCTCTTGAACCCAGTGGGTGGAGGTTGCAGTGATCTGAGATAGCACCACTTCACTCCAGCCTGGGTGAAAGAGCAAAACTCTGTCCCCCAAAAAAATTTTTTTTTTTTTTTTACTGTAGTCCTTACTGCTCTTTGTAGTCATTTGTAGTTTGTTCTTTGTAGTCGGTGTTTTTCATAGGTCACATACTCCTCAGGGAGGTTATGTCAAGTGGTAGAAAGATCATGGGGCTTTATGATATAATTACATACAGTAAACTGCACAGATCTTTTTTTTTTCTTTTGAGACAGAGTTTCACTCCTGTTGCCCAGGCTGGAGTGCAATGGTGCAATCTTGGCTCATCGCAACCTCCGCCTCCTGGGTTCATGCGATTCTCCCGCCTCAGCCTCCCAAGTAGCTGGGATTACCGGCACATGCCACCACGCCCGACTTATTTTGTATTTTTAGTAGAGATGGGGTTTCTCCATGTTGGTCAGGCTGGTCTCGAACTCCCGACCTCAGGTGATTTGCCCGCCTCGGCCTCCCAAAGTGCTGGGATTACAGGCGTGAGCCACTGTGCCCAGCCTGTGTCTGGCTTTTTTTGCTCAGAAGCCAAGGAGTGCTTTTGGGAGGAGCAGCTCATTAACCTTGACAAAAACTCACAAAAGTGAGTTTTACGTATTAAACAGCTCAATGTTTCAGAGTTCTGTATGTATTCTAGTATTATTCCTTTGTCAGACATGTGGCTTACAAATATTTTTCCCCACTTTGTAGCTTTTTTTCATCCTCTTAAAAGGGTCTTTTGCAGAGCAAAATTTTTTAATCCTTTTTTTTTTTTTTAATTTTTTGAGAAAGGCCTCACTCTGTCACCCTGGGTGGAGCACAGTGGTGCAACCACGGCTCAGTGCAGCCTCAACCTCCCGGGCTCAAGTGATCCTCCTGCCTCAGCGTTCCAAGTACCTAGGACTATGGGTACACGCCACAAAGCCCAGCTAATTTTAAAAAATTTTTCATAGAGATGGGATTGCACTGTGTTGCCTAGGCTGATCTCCAACTCCTGTGCTCAAGTGATTTTCCCACCTCAGCCTCCCAAAGTGCTAAGATTACTTTACAGATGTGAGCCACTATGCCCAGCCCATACAGCAATTTAAAAAAAATTTTTATAAAATCTAGTTTATTAAATCTAGTTTTTAAGTCTAGTTTATAAAGTCTAGTTTAGTGAGTTTTTTTTTTTAGATGGGGTCTCATTATGTTGCCCAGGCTGGTCTCCAACTCCTGGGTTCAAGCAATTCTCCTTCCTCAGCCTCCCAAGTAGCTGGGACTACAGGTGCATGCCACTGCACCCAGCTCGCAGTGAGTTTTTTGTTGTTGTTGTTTGTTTGTTTTTAATGGATCATGCTTTTGGTGTCAAGCCTAATAACTTTTTGCCTAGCTCTAGATCCAGGAGATTTTATAAATTTTTTAAGTTTTACATTTTACACTGAAGTCTGATTCATTTTATTTTTGCTTACATAGAATGTGAGACTTAGTCAAAGTTCATTTTTCTTGTTGTTGTTGTTATTTTTTATTTTTCGAGACGGAGTCTCGCTCTGTCACCCAGGCTGGAGTATAGTGGCGCGATCTCGGCTCACTGCAACCTCCGCCTACTGGGTTCACGCCATTCTCCTGCCTCAGCCTCCCGAGTAGCTGGGACTACAGGCGCCCGCCACCACACCCAGCTAATTTTTTGTATTTTTAGTAGAGATGGGGTTTCACCGTGTTAGCCAGGATGGTCTCGATCTCCTGACCTTGTGATCCACCTGCCTTGGCCTCCCAAAGTGCTGGGATTACAGGCGTGAGCCACGGCGTCCAGCCTGTTGTTGTTATTATTTTCCTGCGACAGAGTTTCACTCTTGTTGCCCAGGCTGGAGTGCAATGGTGCAATCTCAGATCACTGCAACCTCCACCTCCCGATTTCAAGTAAATTCTCCTGCCTCAGCCTCCCGAGTAGCTGGGATTACAGGCGTGTGCCACTACGCCCGGCTATTTTTTGTATTTTTAGTAGAGACAGGGTTTCGCAACGTTGGTTAGGCTGATCTTGAACTCCTGACCTCAGGTGATCCACCTGCCTCGGCCTCCCAAAGTGCTGGGATTACAGGTGTAAGCCACCATGCCCAGCCAGTTCTTTTTTTTTTTTTTCCTGAGGCTCTTTGTGCTTTTAATGGCCAGCATGCATTAAAATGGCCATCAATTAAGAAAATGACCATTTAGTAGTGATCTTTTTGGGATTTTATTTGTCACAACACCTTCATCTTGAACAATAGTTGCACATTGTAACTAGTATAAATATATCACCTATTTATTCAGGTACATAAAAATTATAACTTTATTTCAGGATAAAACAGCTATTACAGGTTCAGACTCAGCAGTTCAGCATTGTCCTTCCTGCACAAGCATTGGCCATCTCTACTCCCATATCAACGACCACTGGAAGGTCAACCACTAGCCTAGTGTCTGTGCAAATTAGGCAAAGAAGCCCCCCAAGAGGATGCAGCCCCATGGCACATGGCTTGGCGAGTGGCACATGGACTAGAAGAATGAGATCACGAAACTTTGGGTGGTGTGCAGGGGAGATGGGAAGGGAGAGCCTGCCTTTCGACTGCCATGAGCTAGGAGATACATTGGACCAATGAGCTAGAACACAAGAGTGAATATGTTGAATGAGGACTGAGGACTCATGCTATGAGTACAGCATGTGAATTTCATGGACAGATCAGGGCTCTTGCTTATTGCAAAATGTTGGTCTTGGCTGGGCACAGTGGCTTACGCCTGTAATCCCTACACTTTAGGAGGCTGGAGCGCCAGGGTTGCTTGAGGCCAGGAGTTTGAGACCAGCCTGGGCAACACAGCAAGACCCTGTCTCTACTAAATAAATAAATAAATAAATAAATAAATCCCAGCTTGAGCGTGTGGCTCCTGCCTGTAGTTCTAGCTACTAGGAGGTTGAGACAGGAGGATCCCTTGGGCCTAGAAGTTTCAGGCTGCAGTGGGCCATGATCATGCCATTGCACTCCAGCCTGGACAACAGAGCGAGACCCTGTCTCAATAAAAAAAAAAAAAGTTGGTCTTGACCTTGACCCTTTACATGACAGGTGCTGTGGGTCTCCTGCCCATGCCAGAAGTTGCTTCATCTTTTGGATGTTGTAGACACCCTTCGTAGGAGATCATCAAGCCCCTTGTATTTTCCCTCTTAAAACTTTCATGTGAAAAAAAATTTGAAACACAGTTACATGGAAAAACAACAAACACCTGTGTGTCTAACAGAGAATAAAAATTTAACCTTTCTTGTTTTCAGAAAATTATAAATGAAAGAAAACACTACAGATCAAGTTGAAGTCCCTTTTCTGTCCCTCCTGCAGCCGGCCCCCACCAGAGAGCCCCCATCATAAATTTAATATATGTTGTGCTGAAGCACATTTTATACTTTTAGCATGTCTCTGAATCCATAAATAGTACAGTTGTCCCCCAGTATCTATGGGGGGTTGGTTCCAGGACCTCCCTTGTATACCAAAATCCTTGGATGCTCAAGCCTGTGATATAAAATGGTGTCATATAACCTATGTGCATCCTCCCACGTACTTTAGATAATCTCTAGACTACTTACAATACCTAATACAGTATCTACACATCACTTCATTTGTGTGGATTCAACATAGTACTTAGTGAGCAGCAAGTTCAAGATCTAAGTTATTAGTTTTGCCTGCTGTATAGCAGTCCATCCTATGACTATATCTCTAGCAGTGAAATTGCTGTGCTGAAGAGTTGACATTTTCAGCTTTTTTACATATTGCTCTGGTGAGACTGTGCTACTGTGACCACCAGCAGCAACCAAGTTTTGCTGTTTTCCCACATCCTTGCAAATATTTAGTATTGCTGGAGTTTAAAGTGTCTGCTGCTGGGCTCAGTGGCAGTTTGCTTTTCGGAACTTTGTGGAATTTTTTTTTCCAAATATTTTTCTTTTTTCTTTTCTTTTTTTTTTTTTTGGAGATGGAGTCTCGCTCTGTCACCCAGGCTGGAGTACAACAGCGCGGTCTAGGCTCACTGCAACCTCTGCTTCCCAGGTTCAAGAGATACTCCTGCCTCAGCCTCATGAGTAGCTGGGATTACAGGCGTCTGCCACCACACCTGGCTAATTTTTGTATTTTTAGTGGATACGGAGTTTCACCATATTGGCCAGACTGGTCTCAAACTCCTGATCTCAGGTGATCCACCTGTCTCTGCCTCCCAAAGTGCTAGGATTACAGGCCTGAGTCACCATGCCCAGCCCCAGTATTTTTCAATCTAAGGTTGATTGAATCCACAGATGCAGAAACTGTGGATGCAGAGGGCTGACTATATCTTGTATCATTTGATCTGTTTTTAAAGTTTATATTTGTTTAAACATGGAAAGTACTTAGAATCATGTTATGTGAGTAATAAGTGCTCTTAGTCTTGGATTTTTTTGTGTATCAATAAACAATACATATTTTATGCTTTTTTTTTTTTTTCAAGAAACAGGATCTTGCTGTCTCCCAGGCTGCTGGAGTGCAATGACGCCATCATAGCTCACTGCAGCCTCAACCTCCTGGGCTTAGGTGATCCTCCCATCTCAACCTCCCGAGCAGCTGGAACTACAGGTGCATGCTACCACACAGCTATTTTTTTTTTTTTTTTAAGAGATGGTCTTGCTATGTTGCCCAGGCTGGTCTCAAACTCCTGAGCACAAGCAGGCCTCCCACTTTGACCTCCCAAAGTGCTGGGATCACAGGCATGAGCCACCGTGTCCAGCATTAGTATGCTTTTATAATTTCAGCAAAAATAGTATCATAGTTCTCTTCTTCTTTCATACAGTAATATGTGTTTTACAGATCTATTCATCTCAGATTGACATAAGTTGAGACCTGTAGATCTAAGTTATTGGTTTTACCTGCTGTATAGCAGTCCATCCTATTACTATATCTCTAGCAGTGAAATTGCTGTGCTGAAGAGTTCTTTTTTAGGTATTGCCCTGGCGAGACTGCTACTGTGACCACTAGCAGCAACCAAGTTTTGCTATTTTCCCACAACCTTGCAAATATTTAGCATTGCTGGACTTTAAAGTGTTTGCTGCTGGGCTCAGTGGCACGACCCTGTAGTCCTAACTACTTTGGAAGCTGAGGTGGAAGGATCACTTGAGGCCAGGAGTTCGAGGCCAGCCTGGGCAACATAGACACTATTGCTAAAAAAAAAAAAAAAAGAGTTTGCCGCTCTGGTGGGGGTGAAAGAGTATCTTGTTGTGGTTTTAATTTATACTTCCCTGATTACCAGTGAGGTTGGGCATCTTTTAAAATGTTTATTGGTAATGTCTTCTGTGTCTGTTCTGTTCCTATTCATTGCCCATTTATTGTGTGAGATCATTTGTCCTTATTGATTTGTGTTTTTTAAAACACAGGCTAAATATTAATCCTTTGTCTCTTATATATAAAATGAAATTTATAAATCCAGGCCATTGCTTGTCTTTTAGCCTTGTTGATGATGTATGTTTCTCTGTGGACCTAGGGACCGGCCTCGCATTGGGGGTAAGGAGCAGAGGCCAGTCCATGGCTTGGAACAAAACAGGATATTGCTTTCAATTTCATTTTGAAAGCCTCACTGGTGGCTAGCTAGTATGGCACCCTCCCCGGGAAGCAGGGGGTGGCCTCAGCATGGGGACTGTTCCTGCAGTCTCTGGGCCCCTCACAAATCAAGGTTCTGAGTCCTTCAACCTCCCTCCGCAGTGGCTTCTGCAGAGGCCTTATCCAGGGCCTGAGGCATTTCTACCCCCCGACAGGGGCAGGGTCCACCTGTAAACCTCTGGCCCAGGTTCCAAGAACCTCTACCCAGCAGGTAATGTGTAACAGGAGGCAAAACAAACAGCTTCTCCTCTTATGTTCTCCATGGCAGACCTGTTTGCCCAGGCATTTGCAATCCTCCCTGCCAAGTGTGGCTCCCTCAGAGCCCAGCTCTGCCTGTGGTCTCTATATGACCGTGTCAGAACCGTGCAATCCTTTGTGCCCAGTGACCTCTAGCCCCCAACTTTAGTTGCCAGCCCTGAGTGTCACAGAATGCCACAGCTATTTCACCTGCATTGCCCTGAACCAGCTGGCTCATGTTTTCTGTCCAGTTCCTGCTGGTAGGCAAGGCTGGGCTGGGCAGGGCTAATGCTGGGGCAGAAGGCTTTCCAGGTGGGTCCGACCAGGTGGCTGCACAGGTAGGGTGCAGAGCCACTATGGGTTGGTGTCAGGAGAGGTGAGCTGGCTCACAAGAGCAGAACAATGAGAGAAGAGGCAGCAAAGAAAAAGAATCAGACACCACAAGGAGATGGAAAAGTCAGTGTGTGCTCAAGGACTGCCAAGTGGGAGGCCTGGTGGGGGCAGCTGCTGAAGGGGCCATCCCGGGAGGGGCTCCCCATGGGCTGGAGGCACTCAGAGGGCTCCCCGTCAGCCTGCAGGGCCCCCAGGGCAGGATGTGGATGGGCTGCAGAGTAAAGAGCAGTACTCTTGGAAAAGGGTCCAGATTTGCCACCCATCAGGGTCAGAACCTTAAGAAAATGAACTCCTTGCTTCTTCATCCTTAAAAAGAAATGATCTGAGAGTAATGTGAGAATCGTATGAGACACCCAGGCTGTGCAGTGGCACGATGTCGGCTCACTGCAGCCTCGATCTCCCCAGGCTCAGGTGATCCTCCCACCTCAGCCTCCCCAGTAGCTGGGACCACAGGTGTGCACGACCACACCCAGCTAAGTTTTTTTGGTGTTTTTTGTAGGGATGGGGTTTCACCATGTTGCCCAGGCTGGTCTCGAACTCCTGGGCTCAAGGGATCCGCCCACCTTGGCTTCCCAAAGTGGTGAGATTACAGGCGTGAGCCACCATGCCTGGCCTGGCGGTCCTTTTTAAGTCACAGGTCTCTGAAAAGATTCATGTTGTATTGTATTGGGGTCTTGGAAGCCAGGCAGTCCTGGGTTGGAATCCCAGGTTGGCTGTTTACATGCTCTGTGGCTCTGGGTGAGGTGCTGCATTTCTTGACGCCTCATTCCTTCATCTGTAAAATGGGTATGTATCTTGGTCAGGCAGTGGTTATGAAGATCACAGATCAGGCATGCAGAGTCTTTAGAAGAGAGCTGGCATGAGGACACAGCAATAAACATCAGCTCACATTTTTCCGAAATCTGCTTTATCACCCACAGTGTATTAGACATTTTCCATGTCATTAAATATAGTGTCTTTATTTATTTATTTATTTATTTATTTATTTATTTATTTATTTATTTTGAGACAGGATCTTACTCTGTCTCCCAGGCTGGAGTGCATGGCACAATCATGGCTTACAGCAGCCTCGACCTTGTGGGCTCAAGCAATTGTCCCACCTTAGCCTCCCAAGTAGCTGGGACACAGACACACACCAGCATGCCTGGATAATTAAAAACATTTTTTTTGGCTGGGCACGGTGGCTCACACCTGTAATCCCAGGACTTTGGGAGGCCCAGATGGGTGGATCACCTGAGGTCAGAAGTTCAAGACCAGCCTGGCCAACATGGTGAAACCCCATTTCTACTAAAATTACAAAAATTAGCCGGGCGTGGTGGTGCATGCCTGTAGTCGCAGCTATTTGGGAGGCTGAGGCAGGAGAATCGCTTGAACCCTGGAGGCAGAGGTTGCAGTGAGCCAAGATTGTACCACTGCACTCCAGCCTGGGTGACAAGAGTGAAACTCCGTCCCAAAAAAAAAAACAAAACAAAACAATTTTTTTTTTTTTTTGTAGAGACAAGGTCTGCCATATTGCCCAGGCTGATCTCAAACTCCTGGAATCAAGTGATCCTCCCGCCTTGGCCTCCCAAAGTGCTGGGATTACAGCCATGAGCCACTACGCCTGGCCTTTTAGTTAGTTTTGTTTTAGAGACAGGGTCTTTGTCGGTCACCCAGGCTGGCATGCAGTGACACATTCATGGCTCACTGCAGCCTTGACCTACTAGGCTCAAGCGAACCTCCTGACTTAGCCTCCCAAGTAGCTGGGACCACAGGTGCACACCACCACACCTGGCTAATTTTTAATTTTTTTGTAGAGATGGGGTCTCAATATGTTGCTCAGGCTGGCCTGAGCTCCTGAATTCAAGCGATTTTCCTGCCTTGGCATCCCAAAGTGTTGGGATTATAGGTCGTGAGCCATTTTGTCTGACCATGTCTTCATTTTTTAATGGCATAGTGTTGCATTGTATATGCTCTCTAATTTAGTTATCTAATCTCTTACTCATAGGAATAATTTTTTTTCCCAGTTCTTTGCTAAGCAGCAATTAATGTCTCTATTCATACCTTTAGGCATTTTTTAGGTTTTCTTTCTTTTTTTTTTCTTTTTTTCTTTTTTTTTTTGAGACGGAGTCTCGCTCTGTTCCCAGACTGGAGTGCAGTGGCGGATCTTGGCTCACTACAACCTCCGCCTCCTGGGTTCAACTGATTCTCATGCCTCAGCTTCCCAAATAGCTGGGACTATAGGTGCACACCACCATGCCCGGCTAATTTTTGTATTTTTAGTACAGACAGGGTTTCACCATGTTGGCCAGGATGGTCTCGATCTCCTGACCTCGTCATCTGTCCGCCTCAGCCTCCCAAAGTGCTGGGATTACAGGCGTGAGCCACCGCGCCCGGCCAGGTTTTTGTTTGTTTGTTTGTTGTTGTTTTTTAGAATAGATCCCTAAAAGTAGAATTGCCAGGAGGCCAAACAGCTTCTCCCCTTAGATTCTCCATGGCAGACCTGTTTCAAAAGGTATGCATATTCAGAATGTTAATAGATATTACCAAATCAGAAGGAATCCAGATTTATAGGTTTTGAAGCTAACACAGTTTGGGATGCCCTCTTTCTAAACACAAATAAAAAGCTCTTAAGTATCAGATTTTGTGCAAACTGAAGATCGATTTAGAATAAGAAAAGAATTTGCTACCAGTTGCTGCGAGCTTGAAGATTCTCTTTTGAGCTCTCTTTAAGCAATTTGTCAGAAATGCTGACAGATAAATGCTTCTTGATTTGCAGCCAGCCTTCCCTCTCCAATTGCCAGGCACGCCCAGCACTAGGATGGTAGGGAGGGGCCAGGCTGGAGGACATGCTAAAGTGTAAGTTTCTTAGGCTTCCTGCCTCTATACTTACCATCTTCTAAAAATCTTATATCAGTTTACACTCTGGTATATTTCTCTACATCCTTGCCAACATTCCATATAATCAATAACTCTTGTTTTCATGTTGAAATTCATAGCCATTTTATCAATCTTCTCTACTTGGGGAGTTTTTTTTAGGCCCTATTGAATGCAGTGTGATCATCTAGTGCTCTAGTTATCTTAAAATAACCTCTCCCACTGATTGCATAAAGCCAGCAAGAACATGAACCTACTTGGGTTACAAGGATTAACTCTTATTTAGCTGCAACTGCTTTCTAGTACTGCTTATGAATATTCTTTGACAAAAGTGCCTATCATGGAAATTTGAAATTAAACACAGACTCCTCTAGAAAGACAGCAATCTTTGGTTTGGGTAGAGGATTACTGATTTGTTCTATTTTCTCTTCTTGTAATATTTCATTTATTACAGTATCAGACAGATTGAATTATTTTATATCTATATATAATTTTTGGAATAGCAGCTTTTTGGCCCCGGTGGTATAATAATCTAGATAAATGATCAAAAGGAATTGAGTTTGAAATATCAGCCACTGGCTGGGCGCAGTGGCTTACACCTGTAATCCCAGCACTTTGGGAGGCTGAGATGGACGGATCACTTGAGGTCAGGAGTTTGAGACTAGCCTGGCCAACATGGCAAAACCCTATCTCTACTAAAAATACAAAAAAATTAGTTGGGCATGGTGGTGCGTGCCTGTAGTCCCAGCTACTCCAGAGAGTGAGGCAGGAGAATCATTTGAACCAGGGAGGCAGAAGTTGAAGTGAGCTGAGATCGCACCACTGCACTCCAGCCTGGCGATAGTGCGAGACTCCGGCTCAAAAATAAAACAGAAAAGAAAAAGAAATATCAAATATCAGCTGCTAAAGGATCAGAGACTAGATATCTTCCCCAGCCCCCGAGTTTCTCTCTTTGCAAACACACACACACACACACACACACACACACGCACACACTTTTGCCACCATTAGAAAATAAGTTTGCAGGCATCATAATGTCCATATTTTTCATCTTTGCTTATCTCCTGGGGAACAAATGCCTCATGGTTGTTTTTCTTTGATCTGTGACGTGGGTACCTCTTCCTGTGCTTACTGGCCATTTGTCTTCCATCTTCTATGACTTTGTGGCAGATTTGGTCATTATTATCTTCTGTGTGTAAGTGTCACTTGGTCTGCTTTAGTGGAAAAATGTTTGCAATTAGATAATGTGGCTTTTTTTTGAGAGACTGGTGCTCACTCTGTTGCCCAGGCTGGAGTGCTGTGGCATAATCGTAGCTCACTGCAACCTTTAAGTCCTGGGCTCAAGTTATCCTCCTGCCTCAGCCTCCTGAATAGTTGAGACCACAGATGCATGCCACTATCCCTGGCTAATTTTTAAATTTTTTATGGAGACAGGATCTTACTGCATTGCCCAGGCTGGTCTTGAACTCCTGGACTCAGGAATCCTCCTGCCTCACCCTCCCAAAGTGTTGGGATTATAGGCATGAGCTACCATGCCTGACTTACATGAGGCTGTCAATCAACCTTTTTAGCAGCATCTTGGACCAGTTGCTTAACTTTTTCATCTCAATATTCTCCATCTTTAAAACAGGAATAAAAGTCCTTATCTCCCACAAATTGCTGGGACGATTTGCCTCGAAAACCTGTATGATTGCATTACAGAGGAGATACTCAGTGTTCCTTTTCTCTTCTGTTCAGATACCCTGCAGATTTACCCATCTCTGCCTTCCCCTCTGAGAGTGCTTATCTTTTTCATAAAGCAGAATCATTACATTCCCAGCATGTCATCAAAAGTGTCTACAGGCTGGACATGGTGGCTCACGTCTGTAATCCCAACACTTTGGGAGGCCAAGGCAGGAAGAATGCTTGAGCTCAGGAGGTCAAGACTAGCCTGGGCAACATAGGGAGACATTCTGACTCTACAAAAAAAAATTTTTTTAATTATCTAGGTCTGCTGGTACATGCCTGTGTTCCCAGCTACTCAGGAGGCTAGGATAGGAGGATCGCTTGAAATTGGGAGGTCAAGTCTGCAGTGAGCTGTGATCATGCCACTGCACTCCAGCCTAGGCTTCAGAGCAAGACCCCATCCTATCTTTAAAAAAAAAAAATTGTAAAGCTGCCCTCTGGATCTTGCTGGAGCCTTGCATTCAGTAAGCCATATTCTAAATGAACAACTATGTGTCATCAGCTGCTCTGTGCTCCTGAACCTATAGAACATGCATCCACATCTGAAACAGATTGGCAGGGCTAACAGTCACATTGTACCATGACTGTCCAGAAAACACAGCCTCAGGAAGGAAAAGCCTATGACATTCAACATTGGGACTGTTTATTTTCTTGAGTAATTTCTAAGACAGATCATGAACAGATGTGTTTTCTTGGCTTGCCCAGCTTTATTTATTAATGTATATATTTTGCACAGACGTGCTATGTGCTGCTTTTATTTTTCTGACGGAATGTTAAATAGGTACTGCAATGTTGCTAAATTTAGTTTATTAATTATGACTACATTGGCAGTAGCTTAAGCCCTAGAAGGTTTTTTTTTTAAAACTTCGTGTTGAAATATATGACAGATTCAGAAAAGTACACTTTTTTTTTTGGAGGCAATCTTGGCTCACTGCAATCTCCGCCTCCCAGATTTAAGCGATTCTCCTGCTTCAGCCTCCTGAGTAGCGGGGATTACAGGCACGTGTCACTATGCCTGGTTAATTTTTGTATTTTTAGTAGAGACGGGGTTTCACCATGTTGGTCAGGCTGATCTCGAACTCCTGACCTCAAGTGACCCACCCACCTCGGCATCCCAAAGCCACCACACCCAGCCAGAAAAGTACACATATTTTAAGGCCCACTTGATGCACTTTTGATAAACTGAACACACCCATTTGTAACCAACACTCAAATCAAGACACAGAACATGACCAGAAACCAGGAGTTCCCTCGTGACCTTAAGTCACTGACCCTCACCAACTGACCATTCTCCTGACTTCTAACAGCATAGATTAGTTTTGCCTATTTTGTATGTATAAATGGAATTAGACAGTATACCTTTTAAAATCTGGCTTCTTTCATTGAACATTGTTTTATGAGATTCATTCAGATCACTGGGCATAATCATAGTTCCTTTGCTCTCATTATTGTATAATTACAAATAAGTCACCACTTATTTATCTATTCCATTGTTGATGGACATTTGGGTATTTTAAATATTGGAAATAATACAAATATCCTAGTACCTGTCTTTTGGTGAGCACATGTTTGATTTCTATTGGATATATACCTAGGAGTAGATTATGCACATTATTTTTTAAGTGTACATTCAATGGCTTATAGTATATTCATAGATATGTGTAACCATCACTATAGCCAATTTTAGAACATTTTCATCACCTCACAGAGTTACCCTATGCCCTTGTAGCTATTATCTCTCTGTCTTCCCATCCCTCCCAGCACTAAGCAACCACTTAATCTGTTTTCTGTCCCTATAGAATTACCTATTCTGGACATATATATGGAATCCTACTGTCTCGTATGATTAAAATAAGGATGGCCAGGCGTGGTGGCTCACTCTTGTAATCCCAGCACTTTGGGAGGTTGAGACAGGTAGATCACTTGAGCTCAGGAGTTCGAGAACAGCCTGGGCAACATGGCGAAACCCAGTCTCTACCAAAAATACAAAAATTAGCCTGATGTGGTGGTGCGCGCTTAGAGTCCCAGCTACTCGGGGGGTGCTGGGACAGGAGGATCTCTTGAGCCCCAGAGGCAGAGGTTGTAGTGAGCCGAGATCGCGTCACTGCACTCCAGCCTGGGCCACAGAGTGAGACTCTGTCTCAAAATAATAATAATAATAATGAAATGATCAAAGTATGATTTCACGAGTCACACAGTTTATTGCCATACAAAGAGATTTTTTTTCTTTTTTTGTTCACAGTGCTTAAAGCGGGGAGAATAAGAAAACAAATCTCACAGGGAATACACTCAATAGAGGAGGTCCCTTAGCCACATAGTGAGTGAGTTCCAGTCTGATAGAATCCAATTATTAAAGTCTAATTGCTCACTTAGGATGAAAGCAAGCCTCTGTGGAAAGTAGTCTGACTGAAGCTTGAGGCGTACCTTTATAGAGAGATTCTCGGCTAGATGGCTTGACCATGCTAGAGGGTGTACCGGAGTTGGGTGAAGCTTTGGAAATTAGCTCAAAGGCTAATAGGGTGTGGCCTTAGCTCAGCCTGAGCTTTCACTCTTCAGAGAAGCGCTCAGACAGAGTGTAGCCCTGCCACAGCCTAAGGTCTCAAACTGTCTGTCAAACTCTTGGGTTTATATGTACAGTCCGGCGTTGCTTAACAACGGGAACACATTCTGAGAAATACATCAGACAATTTTGTCGTTGTGCAAACATCATCAAGGGCACTTACACAAATCTAGATGGTAGAGCCTATTACACACCTAAGCTATGTGGTAGAGCCTGTGCTCCCAGGCTGCAAACCTGTACAGCATGTTACTGTCCTGAAGACTGTAGGCAATTGTAACACAAGGGTAAGTATTCGTGTATCTGAACATATCTAAACATAGAAAAGGTATAGTCAAAATACAATATTACAGTATAATCTTATGGGACCGCTGTCGTATATGCCATCCATCATAAGCCAAAATGTCATTTTGCAGTGCATGACTGTATTTTAGAGTCCAGTAGTTGAGGTCAATAGTTCACAAATGGGGTCTGATAAGGTGTGATGGTGTCACATTCTCAAGGGGAGGGGAGTGCACTCCATGTTCTTGTCACAGCAAAACTTGTCACTCCCATAGCAAATGTCAACATAAATAACAAACAGAAAAAAAGTCTTCAACTATAACGAGTTTAATTGGGAATAAGCATTGCAATGAGGAATACGTACGCCACAGTAAACTATAGGCATATTCACGGGGGTAAACGAAGACAAGGATTTTTAAAGGTAAAATGAGGGTTACATATGTCGTCTTGAAACAATTATCCTCGGCTACAAGGATCAAAAACAAGGGTGGCATCAGTCCAGGGCTGCACAGGCAGTTGCTGGGCAAATGTCCTCACAGAAGCATTTTTTGTGTGTGTGTAAGATTGAGGTGGCCTTTGTGCAAGGTTGTGGTTTTGGCAAAGTCTCTTGTGATATCTTTTGTTATCAGGTAGTCATGCACCAGAACCTCCCTGCATGTTCTTACCTGGCTCCATTTTGTCAGGGTTTGACACAAGTGACTCCATTTTTATTCTAACAACTTTTTCACAAACTTTGTATGTATTTGGAATTATTTCAAAGTTGTATAACATATACAATATGTAGTCTTTTTTTTTTTTTTTTTTTTTTTTGGAGATGGAGTCTCGCTCTGTTACCCAGGCTGGAGTGCAGTGGTGCGATCTGGGCCTGCTGCAACTTCTGCCTCCTGGGTTCAAGCAATTCTTCTGCTTCAGCCTCCCGAGTAGCTGGGACTACCAGCACCCACCACAATGCCCGGATAATTTTTGTGTTTTTAGTAGAGAAAGGGTTTCATCATGTTGCCCAGGGTGTTCTCGAACTCCTGAGCTCAGGCAATCTGCCTGCCTCGGCCCCTCAAAGTGCTAGGATTACAGGCATGAGCCACCACGCCCGGCCCAATATATATTCTTTTGTTACTGGCTTCTTTCACTTATAAATGTTTTCAATGTTCCACCATGTTGTAATATGTATCAGTACTTCATTTCCTTTTTTTTTTTTTTTTGAGACTGAGTCTTGCTCTGTCACCCAGGCTGGAGTGCAGTGGCGCGATCTTGGCTCACTGCAAGCTCTGCCTCCCGGGTTCACGCCATTCTCCTGCCTCAGCCTCCCAAGTAGCTGGGACTACAGGCACCCACCACCATGCCTGGCTAATTTTTTGTGTTTTTTTTTTAGTAGAAACGAGGTTTCACCGTGTTAGCCAGGATGGTTTCGATCTCCTGACCTCATGATCCGCCCACCTCGGCCTCCCAAAGTGCTGGGATTACAGGCGTGAGCCACCACTCCTGGCTACTTCATTTCCTTTTTAAAAATTGCTTTATTATAGTAAAATACACATAACATACAATTTACCATCTTAACTATTGAAGTTTGCAGTTTAGTGGAATTAAGTACAGTACACTCACACTTTTGTGCAAGCATCAGTACCACCCACCTCCAGAACTTTTTCATCTTTCCCAACTGAAATTCTGTACCCATTAAACGATAAGTTCCCATTGCCCCCTCCCCAGCCCCCTCTACTGCTAGACAGCTTTTACCTTCAGTGTCTTCTTTCACTTAATAAATGAGAGGGTCCGTTGCTGACTAACGGGATTGCTTCTCTAAGTGGAGGCCTTTTCTAAGTGGAGGCCTTCTTGCATATATGCGATTGAGTTTATCCTAAAAACGGGTAACAGAAAATGTGGTTGTAGAAAGACAAGAGGTGGAAAAACAAACTGGCCAAGGGTTTTCATACTGAGTGTCCTATCCACAGGCCACAGCAGCCCCGCCGCAGATCTGCCCGATTCTTTGGCATCAAGAAGTTGATCCAGCTCACACCTGTAATCCCAGCACATTGGGAGGCCGAGGCAGGTGGATCACTTGAGGTCAAGAGTTTGACACCAGCCTGGCCAACATGGTGAAACCCCATCTCTACCAAAAAATACAAAAATTAGCCAGGTGTGGTGGCACACGCTTGTAATCCCAGCTACTCAGGAGGCTGAGGTGGGAGAGTCGCTTGAACCCAGGAGGCGGAGGCTGCAGTGAGCCAAGATCATGCCACTGCACTCTAGCCTGGGAGATACAGTGACACTTTGTCTCAAAAAAAAAAAAAAAAAAAAAAGTGATCCTACGAGCCATTTCCATGTTGTGGATTTGCTGGCAGGTTTCAGAACTCTCCTGCTGTCACTGTCGGCATAGCTTCTTATAGTACTACCGACGCTTAATGACCTTAATGAGTTCATCCACGGTGAGGACTCTCTTTAGGGTCCTGTATGTGCCTTCCACATTCCCTTCCTGTGCCATCATAGTCCTGGCAATGAACTTCAGGTTTTAAATCCATGAGCTTGAATCTAAGTCTCCACTCTGCCAAACCTGACATTCCATACCCAGATGACCCCTGTAATCCAAATAGTAGATTCCATTGTATGGATGGATATGCCACATTTTGTTTATCCATTCATCTGTTGCTGGACATTTGGTTTGTTTCCGCCTTTTGGGTATTGTGAATAGCGCTGCTGTAAACATTCATGTATGGGTTTTTGTTTGTTTTGTTTGAGACAGAGTTTCATTCTGTCACCCAGGCCGGTGTGTAGTGGTGTGATGGTAGCTCGCTGTAGCCTCGACCTCTCAGGCTCAAGTGATCCTTCAGAGTAGCTAGGCCTCCAGAGTAGCTGGGACTACAGGTGTGCACCACCATGCCCAGCTAATTTTTAAATTTTTTATGTAGAGATGGAATCTCACTATGTTGCCCAGTCTAGTCTCAAACTCCTGGGCTCAAGCGATCGTCCCACCTTGGCCTCAGAGAGTACTGGGCTTACAGGCATGAGCCACTGTGCCTGGCCCAAGTTTTTGTTTGAACACATGTTTTCAGTTCTTTTGGGCATATATTATAACTAGGAGTGGAATTGCTGGGTTATATGCTAATTCTATATTTAACTTTTTGAAGAGCCACCACACTGTTTTCCAAGCAGCTGAATCATTTTACATTCCCACTAGCAATATACAAGGATTACAATTTCCTCACATGCTTGCCAACACTTGTTATTTTGTTTTTTGATTTTTTTTTTTTTTTTTTTTTTTTTGAGACAGTTTTGCTCTTGTCACCCAGGCTGGAGTGCAATGGCACAATCTTGGCTCATTGCAAACTCCGCCTTTCGAGTTCAAACGATTCTCCTGCCTCAGCCTCCCAAGTAGCTGGGATTACAGGCACCCATGACCACACCCGGCTAATTTTTGTATTTTTAGTAGAGACAAGGTTTCATCGTATTGGCCAGGCTGACCTCGAACTCCTGACCTCTGGTGATCTGTTCGCCTTGGCCTCCCAAAGTGCTGGGATTATAGGCATGAGCCACCGTGCCTGGCACTTGATTTTATTTTATTTTTTTGCCTTCCGAGTGAGCATGATGTGGTACCTCATTGTGGTTTTAATTTGCGTTTCATCTGCTTGTTAGCCATTCATAGATTACCTTCAGCAAGATGTCTACTATTTTTTAATTAAGTCGTTATGTGCATTATTTTTAATTCATTCCTTTGATCATTCATCTGAGCACCTCTTATGTTCCTGGCACTCAGGCACTTGGGATAAAACAGTGAACACGTTAGTTGCCGACACTGAAAAGTCAAGAGAATTCTTAAAAAATAAAATTTCTTGTTCCTGACTTCTCTACTCAGATCTGGGCCTGAGTTGTCAGGAGCCAGCCCTCTGCTGGCACCTTTAAGGCGGGGCTGTGCTTTGTTTCTTCAAGGCTCCTATCTGGCCTCAGTCCCACCTGGGCCCCGAGAGCCTTGGATTTTACAACACCCATGCTAACTAGCTGATGCCTCTCCAAGTAGTTACTTTAGTTCTGAGTTGAGAACAACTGGCACTGCTGTTTTTCCTCTAACTCCTTAAGCTTCCCATGTCACACTGAAAAAAAAAAAATTCCTAAAACCAAATCCCTTTAAGAATAGAAGTTGGGGCACCGTGGCTCATACCTATAGTCCCAGCTACTTGGGAGGCTAAGATGGGAAGATCTCTTAAGTCTGAGAGCTTGAGGCTTCAGTGAGCAGTAATTGTGTCACTGCACTACAGCCTGGGTGACATAGTAAGTCTCAAAACAAAACGAAAAAATAGAAAAAGAAGTGTCGGGTCGAGGGATGGGGCCGGGGGAAGGAGAGCATCAGGGTAAATAGCTAATGCATGCAGGGCTTAATACCTAGGTGACAGGTTGATAGGTGCAGCAAACCACCATGGCAAACGTTTACCTGTGTAACAAACCTGCATGTTCTACACATGTATCCCAGAACTTAAAATAAAATAAAAGACAGAAAGAAAAAGAAGTGGCCACCCTTTATGCCCCAGGCATTTGTGGTGTGGGCAAGGAAGGAGAATTGGTTTGTTTATGCTTCCTCTTTCGAAATGATGGGTGGTTCCTATGTTTATGAGCACATTGCATTGATATGAGTTTGTAGAACTCTTTTAATTCCTTGGAAGAGCCGCCTGTTTCCAACTCAACCCTGCCCTACCCTGGTCCCAGTTTCTTGAGATCAGTTAGTAGAAATTGTGGAATAATAAAATTGAGGTTATATTATCTCTGATGATCAGATAGGAGATAAATTCCAAACCAGAAGGAACAGGAATCACCTATGCGCACTCCTTTCTCCCAGATCTGAGGGTGGGGCGTGGGCAGGCATGGCTGTAATGTTGAGGCAGTTGCACCGGGTCCTCTGCTCCTGGCTCGGGTGTTCATCAGCCATGTGAGCCACTTGATCTCTTTGTACTTCAGCTTCTTTACCGGTGGAATGGGAGTTCATGATACTCACCTGCATTTTTTAAAACATTTTTTTAAAATTTGAGACGGAGTTTCACTCTGTGGCCCTGGCTGGAGTGCAGTGACGCAATCTCGGCTCACTGCAACCTCTACCTCTTGGGTTCAAGCTTCTCCTGCCTTGGCTTCCTGAGTAGCTGGGATTACAGGCACACACCACCACATCCCGCTAATTTTTTGTATTTTTAGTAGAGACGGGGTTGCGCCATGTTGGCCAGGCTGGTCTCAAACTCCTGACCTCAGGTGATCCACCCACCTCGGCCTCTCAAAATGTTGGGATTACAGGTGTGAGCCACCGCGCCCGGCCTCACCTGCATTTTTCTAGGATTATATTAGTGTGTCTCAAAGAAACCCAAACTGAGAGTGACTGAAAGAAGATGGAGGTAAGGGAATGGTTGTGTGTCTTGACTATTATCAATATCAATATCCTGGCTATAATATTGTACTATAGTTTTGCAAGATGTTAACATTGGGAAAATTTGAATATTGATGCTGAAGAGTGCATGAGATATTTCTGTATTGTTTCTTTTTTGTAGTTTTTTGTGGTTATTGTTGTTTTGGGTTTGTGTGTGTGTGTGTGTTGTTGTTGTTGTTGTTGTTTGAGACAGGCTCTTGCTCTGTTGCCCAGGCTGGAGTGCAGTGGGTGTAATCAACCTTGAACTCCTAGGCTCAAGAGATCCTCCTGCCTCAGCGTCCCAAGTAGCTAGGAGTACAGGTGCATGCTACTATGCCCAGCTAATTAAAAAAAAAAAAAAATTGCCAGCCTGGGCAACATGGCAAAACCCCATCTCTACAAAACATACAAAAAAATAGCCAGCCATGGGGTCATACACTTGTAGTCCCAGCTACACAGGAGGCTGAGGTGGGAGAATCATGTGAGCCCAGGAGGTCCAGGCTGCAGTCAGTGAGCCACGACTACACCACTGCACTCAAGCCTGAGCGACAGAGTAAGACTGTCTCGAAATTTTTTTTTTTTTTTTTTAGAGACAGGGTCTTGCTCTGTCACCCAGGCTGGTCTCAAACTCCTGGGCTTGAGCAATTCCCCTGCCTTGGCCTTCCAAAGTGCTGGGATTACAGGCATAAGCCACCGAACCTGGCCTCAATATTATTTCTTATATCTGCATATTAATCTACAAATATCTCAAAATAAATAATTTAATTTTCAAAAGCAAAGAAAAAAGAAAGGAGATGGGAGTTTCTTTATCTAGGAGACAGCCAGTCTGTGACTGGTGTGGTAGCTCCTGCTGTCTAGGCGCCAGGCTCCTCTCTTGTTGCTCTGTGGTGCCCCAAATCACTATGTGGTCCAAAATGCTACCATTCTTTTCCCGTCACAAGCAGCATTCCAGCCTGAGGAAGAAAAAAAAGAGAAGATGTCCCTTCCTTTGAAAGTTTCTTCTCTGAAGTTGCACACACTACCCCTCTTTAAACCCCACTGGCCAGGACCTCACCATCTGGCCAGACCGGCTGCCGGGGAAGCATGGAAACCTGGTCTTTATTCCACACAACGTGGCCAGCTAGATGTCTGAGGGTATGTCATGAGAGAAGAAGGACCTATTGGGGTTTCTGTCACACCACCTGTCAGAGCTGCTGTGAAGACACAGGAGAAAACACATGCCAATTGAACTGGATTTTTTTTCCCCCATAAATCAGCCTGCTGATTTCCCAACTAGAATTTCCAGGAGACCACTGTTTGGTCTGAAAACCATGGTGAATAATGGAAAACAAAGTTCCAAACTAAATGGGACTCCCGGTCATTGTGAGAATAGGAGGATGCTTGTTGTGAGGCTGAACACCTGCCATCCAGGCTGGAGTGCAGTGGCACCATCTTGGCTCACTGCAACCTCTGCCTCCCGGATTCAAGAGATTTTCCTGCCTCAGCCTCCCGGGTAGCTGGGACTAGAGGTGTGATCCACCATGCCTGTTTTATTTTTGTATTTTTAGTAGAGATGGGGTTTCACCATGTTGGCCTGGCTGGTCTCAAACTCCTGACCTCAGGTGATCCACCCGCCTCAGCCTCCCAAAGTGCTGGGATTACAGGTGTGAGCCATCATGCCTGGCCAGTTCCCAGACTTTATAGGTGGGGAAGGTGAGCTTTAGAAAGGAGAAATCCTGTGTCTTAATTTGAATTCTCCTGAGAACAAGGACTTGGGTGCAGGTAGTTTATTTTGGAGAGTGATCCCAGGAAGTGGGGATAGGAAGTAGAGAGAGCAAATAGGGAGTGGGGAAGCTGATAAGGGGATGTTATTAACATCATCACCCTAGGCAACAAGAGCTTCATTCACCTGGACCTCTGAGAAGGTACAGATACCTCCCAGAAAAGGGGAGACTTGGAGCTCCAGCCCCACGGGGTTGAGTGCTGTCCCTGGAGGCATGAGCTCCTCTTCCAGGCTGGGCTGCAGAACTAGGGACTCCCACATTGAGGAAGTTCCTGAGCAGGCAGCAGACGCCCAAGGAACCACCCCAGCAGCTGTAGCTAAAATCAAGGGTGGGCGGAGGAGCTGTGACATGAGACACCCATCACCCACCCAGCCAGTGGCACACCTGCAATGAGACCTCGGGTCCTCGAGTCCCTGGCCTGGTGCATTCTCCCCCTGTACCCCGAGCTTCAGAGCATCAGCAGTGTTCCTCTTTCACTGTGACGCTTGTCCTCACCTCCCAGGTGAGGAGTCTAAGAAAACAGCCTTTCCATCAGCCCCTGTCGTGACAGACCCTCCAGTGGGATGGTAGTGGCTGCCTCGCCCATTTACAGGGCAACCCAGTTTTGCTACTTCTGCCCTGAAATTTGTTCCTCCCAGAAACTGTCCCTCACAAGGCATGAACAATCAATGGAAGATATACGTGGTCTTCCTAGCACAACAGCTGCAGAATGAGCTGTGGAGTGCCCCATCAGGAGTCCTGAACAGCTTCAAACTTTTCCCCTTTAGAAACTGCCTGACACGCCCCAACCCCAGTAATCATCATGCATTTAATTTAGGGGTTGCCTCACCCTTGGGAGATCCAAACCCTTAGGCTGACTTCCTGTCTTTCATGGAGGAGAAGGCTCTTGTCCACAGTGTACTCCTCAGTTTCTACTCAGGGCCAATGACCTGGAGCCTTGGCACAGAAACCCTGAAGAGAGAAGCTGAGATAAATCACACTGCTTTGGCCAAGCAGACAGGTGATCTGCAAGAGGTGGGAACAGCCTCATCCTTAACACTGCACCCTCTGATGAAAAGGTACCTGGTGGCCTGGCGCGGTGGCTCACGCCTGTAATCCTAGCACTTTGGGAGGCCAAGGCAGGCGGATCACCTGAGGTCGGGAGTTTGAGAACAGCCTGACCAACCTGGAGAAACTCTGTCTCTACTAAAAATACAAAATTAGCCGGGCATGGTGGCGCATGCCTGTAATCCCAGGTACTCGGGAGGCTGAGGCAGGAGAATCGTTTGAACCCAGGAGGCGGAGGTTGTGGTGAGCCGAGATCACGCCATTGCACTCCAGCCTGACAACGAGAGCGAAACTCTGCCTTAAAAAATAATAATAAAAATAAAATAAAATAAAAAAGGTGCCCGGTGGCCAGGTGCGGTGGCTCACACCTGTAATCCCAGGACTTTGGGATGCCAAGGTGGGAGAATCACTTGAGCCCAGGAGTTCGAGACCAGTTCTGGCAACATAGTAAGACTCCATCTCTACCAAAAAATAAAAATTAAAATTAACTGGGTGTGGTGGCACACACCTGTAGTCCCAGCTACTTGGGAGGCTGAGATGGGAGGATTGCTTGAGTTTGGGAGGTCGAGGCTTCAGTGAGCTGTGGTTGCACCACTGCACTCTAGCCCAGATGACAGAGTGGGATCCTTTCTCAAAGACAAACAGACAAACAAAGAAAAAAAAATGAAAAAAAGACCTCTGGGAAGTCCAGGTGTCACACCCTATTCCTAGAACTGCGTGTCCTTGCTGGCCTGCTCTAGGTGACAGTTTCTGAGCTCTTACTCAGACCTAGGTGGGAATGTGAACAGAGCAAATTCTGTTCCCATAGGAGAAGGTGTGCTCTGGCTTCCAGACCTTCCAGGCCATCACTGGATATGTGCTAGGCAGTCCCTGGTGGACTCCAGGTAGAAGCTCCCTGGGCCCCCTAGGCTGAGGACCACACCATTGGTAGCCATCTCTGGCCAGGAGGGTGTGGAGGTTTGGAGGGACATGCAGCATCTTCCTTCATCACTAGTGGGATGGGAAGAGGACCAGTTTTCCACTCTAGACTTTGGCAGATTTCCGTAGACCCTGAGGGCCCACAGATTTCATAGACATATGGAATTGAGTGAAATTACAAGGGGGAGAAGCAGGAGGAGCTAAGGTTGGTAGCTGAGATGTGGGGAGTGTAGGGAAAGAAACCCCACTTCTGTCCCATGTACCCCTAGGAGAGAGTAGGTTATCTTCCTTTGGTTCTCTTCTTTACCGAATAGTCTTAATCCGAGAGTTGAAATGATTTGTTTACATACATTTCTCTTCCTACCACACTGTGACTACTTAGAGGGCTGGGAGCAGTATCTTATCCATCCCTGTATCCCTAGCACCTGGCACAGGGCTGGCACATAGTAGGTGCTCACTAAAGCTTGCTTGAATAGATGAGTCAAAGGCGGTTGGGGTGGCTTAGATGGCCAAGAGAGTGGTTGTCAAAGTGTGATTCATAGAATCCTTCTCACCCAGTCCCACATCAGAATCACATGGGATTCTGTTAAAAATTCAGATTCCCCTGGTCCACTCCCCAGAAGCTCTGCAATGAGTAGGCACTGCAGGGGCCCAGGAATTTGCATTCTTTGTGAGATCCTGAGATGATTCCGAAGCAGCTGTCCATGGACCACATCTTGAAAAACTGTCACTTGGAGGAGGGAGTGACACTGGTTGAGAAGGTTCCTTCTGATGTCCCTGGAGGGACAAGGGAGGGATCAGCCCATAAACACAGATCCTGGTTCCAACATCCATCCATCCCTCTTCACTTCATAAATGATGTGGGTCCACTTGGGCCCATGGGTGGAGAAAACTCCAACCCCAGAACCTGGAGTTTGGGGGCTCTCCTCATTCTTCAAGGCCCAATGTCCTCTGCTCTGGACCCTTTGATTTCAGCTGGGTTCAAGTTCCAGTCACCCTCCCATTCTCACAGCACTCCCTCTCATTTTCCGTGCCCCAGCCACAGAGACAAGCTCTCCTCTGCTGGAAAAGCCCTCCTCTCCCTTCTCTGATGATTAATACTTCCTCACCCTTCAGCTCTCAGCTTAGGCATAAATTTCTTAAGGGAGTTTTCCTTGGAGCCCCAGGTGATCCCAGGTTCCCTCTTACAGGTGCTCCTAGGACCATGGCCCCTTCCTTATCTCAGCTTTCTAAACATACATTCATCATTACTAAGGTTGACTGCACTCCTCTCTTTCCCACCAGACCGTTATCTCTGCAAGGACAGGGACTGTATTTGGTTTTGTTCATTTTTTACCATTGGGCCTTCTCTGTGGTGGGTGTTTCCTAAATATTTGTTGGAGGAATAAATGTTGGCTAATTACTCTGTAGGGCTGAGGAGGCCATAGTGTGGGGGGCCCCAGGGCCCAGGTCTAAGAGAGGCTACCTTAACCCAGCTTTGAGGGGACAGAGAATGGGCCTCAGATGGGCTGGGATTCCCCCCACAGTCTGCCTCATGGCTCCCATTTCCTGATTTTCTAGGCTGTTCCCACCCACGAAGAGCTAATATGTCTAATTCCCCCAGAGACAGGGAGCTTCTTAGAGGAAGGACTGTGGCTTGTTCTATCTCTAGTCCTAGCATAGTACTTGGCACATACGGGTGCTCACTGAATGTGTGTTGAATGCGTGGTCAATAAATGCCATGAATGGACGGTAAAATGCCTGTCGACTACAGAGCACTTCACCATTCCCAAAGCACCTTTGCAGGCCTGTTCACACTTAAACCTCATGGCCCCGCTGTGTAATAGGCAAGGCAGTTTCTTCATCCCCTTCTAGCCAAAGAGTAAACAGATAACTTGCCAGGTCCCACTGGGTTTTATTGGTTTGTTGTTTGAGACAGGGCCTCTCTCTGTCACCCAGGCTCAAGTGCAGTGGCGCAACCATGACTCACTGCAACCTCTGCCTCCCAGGCTCAAGTGATCCTCCCCCTTCAACCCCCAGAGTAGCTGGGACTACAGGCATGCGCCGCCATACCTGGTTAATTGTTTAAAATGTTTCATAGAGACAGGGTTTCCCTATATTGCCCAGGCTGGTCTCGAACTCCTGGGCTCAAGCAGTCCTCCTGCTGCAGCCTCCCAAAGTGCTGGCATGACTTTACAGGTGTGAGCCGCTGTGCCTGGCTCAGGTGCCACAGTTAATAAAAGGTGGGGAAAGTTCAGTGGAGCAGTAATGGAAGTGCAGGTTCTCCTCCAGCTTGACGTGCCCTTACTTAGGGGTCGTCTCTTACCTGGCAGGGCTGGGAGGAGATGGGTAGTTCCTGAAAGGCCGATGGAAAAAAGTGGGGAGTAGGTTACTGCTCCCGTGACCACCCAGGCCTCTACCCAGACCTGCTTCCACCTGTGCCCTGAGATGGATAGGCAGCCACATGTGAGAAGTGAAGAGTCCCGGCCCCAGACTAGAACCTGAGCCAGGTCCCGAGCTGGCTGCTTCCTCCACTCAACATCCCCAGCTCAGAAATCTCAGGATCTTGGTGCCCCTTGCTCTTCTGACATCTGGCCCCTTTGCCTTAACTGGCTGCTTTCAGCCAGCTTCTTAATTCC
This sequence comes from Pongo pygmaeus, assembly GCF_028885625.2. NCBI lineage: Eukaryota > Metazoa > Chordata > Mammalia > Primates > Hominidae > Pongo > Pongo pygmaeus. The sequence goes on along the minus strand of NC_072392.2, from coordinate 68,403,850 downwards.
CTGGAGATAGAAACTGCCTGCCTTGTGACATCATCTGAGAGTGGGAGCTGGAGCCCAGGTGCCATTTGGCGTATAGGGGCTTTCTTCTTCATCTGCAGGTGCCCAGGATCTTTAGCACCTGGCACTGGACACCTACAAGCCTGTGGAATAACAGGGGCCTCCCAGCTGCCTCTCTTAGGGCCTCCATCTGCTCTCTCCTTTATCCCTTTCCTATTCTGTCTTTGGCTTTCAGGCCCTCAGGAGAAAAACTGGCCCACCAAGGAGTCTAAAATCCTAAGGCCTTGGATTCAAGCCCAGGGTCCAGGCACGCTTCCCTGGTTCCTCAGGAAGGACCCCAGTGACCTGTTTATTCTCCAGGAGGCAGGGGCTGGGGGTGAAGGCATGATCCTGCTTTGTAAGATCTGTCTGTCTGCACAGGCAGGCTCTCCCAGGCTTCACTAGGGCATCTCACCTTTCCCGGGAAGGTGAAGTAGGGCCCTTTGCTCCAGCTTGGTGTAACCTTGTCCCTGTCCTGCTGCCTTGGGATTAGGCTTGAGGTTGGGAAAAGGGTCTGGGGGATTTTAGGCTTACAAGAAGATCTGGAGAAAACCTAGTGGTCTCTAACAAGTTGTCAGCAGCCTACCTTCTGGCTTGGCTGGGTGTGCCATGCCCTTGGTTCCAGGGAGGCTGATCTGGGACAGTCAAACCCATAGCTCCTCTCCCTACAGTTCCAGAGAGGTGGATCGCATGGTCTCCCTGCCCATCGGAGGCCTCAGCTACGTTCAGGGGTGCACCAAAAAGCATCTTAACAGCAAGACCGTGGGCCAGTGCCTGGACACCACAGCACAGAGGGTCCCAGAACGAGAGGCCTTGGTCGTCCTCCATGAAGACGTCAGGTTGACCTTTGGCCAACTAAAGGAAGAGGTGGGTCCTGACCTGGAAACCTCAAAGTGGGCAAGTACTAGCTCCCAAGCTGCCCTAGCTGGGCAGAACCAGGAGCGTGGGCACCTGGCTATGGGGCAATGTGCTAGGGCTGCCAGAGAACCCCAAGGGATGGCAGGAGAAGGAGACAGGACTGAGGCACAAGGGGTCCAACGCCTCCTGTATCAGCAGCTCCTGGGGCACTTCTTAACTGCAGGCTCCAGGGCAGACCCACTGAGGCTGGGAATCTGCCTGTCCCTTTGTCCCCAGTGACTGTGATGAGAACTCCTGGGCTAAGGGCTGAGGGTGGGAGTCTTGGGCCCCTTCCTGCTTGCCCCTCTCACCCCTTGTGCCCCATCTTTTACACTAGGTGGACAAAGCTGCTTCTGGCCTCCTGAGCATTGGCCTCTGCAAAGGTGACCGGCTGGGCATGTGGGGACCTAACTCCTATGCATGGGTGCTCATGCAGTTGGCCACCGCCCAGGCGGGCATCATTCTGGTGAGGAGGGGCTTGCTTGGCACAGCTTGGTGTGCGTGGGGGAACATCATTCAAGGGGAGCCCCTCAGACCCTCAGCCCCAGGATCAAACCAGTGCCTTGTTGGTTTCAAACCAGGTAGTGCTTTCTCCTGAGGCCCACCAAGGAGGCCTCTGGGAGTTAGGCGGGTGTAGAGTGCTGCCTCTATGCCTCCTGGTGGCGGAGGGGCAGCAGGAGGGACAGGGTCTGCCCAGAATACTGATATGCCCTCGCCGCTTCCACCAGGTGTCTGTGAACCCAGCCTACCAGGCTATGGAACTGGAGTATGTCCTCAAGAAGGTACAGTTCATTCGTCGGTGAGGGGCCCGGCTGGGGTCTGGCACAGGGGGCTGCACAGGCTCTGCTTGTCAGAGTCTGGCGGTGTGAGCTAGGGCACGCATGGATGGGTGGCATGCACAGTGTCCTTCCTTACGCCATGTGTGGTTGGAAGGTGGCCCCAACTCCATGGAGAGGGTGGTTGGTCAGACACAAACCTGGCGTGAGTGTGCGGGGACGGGGGCATGTGTGTGTCAGGGCAGAGGTGTGTGTGTGTGTGTGTGTGTGTGTCCATCCTCATACGTGATGCATATGTGTCTCAGGGTGTGGTGTGTGTGTCTTGGGGCTGGTACATGTGTGCATTTGTCTTGGAGTGTGGTGCCTGTGAGTGTGCTGGAGGTGTGTGTGTCAGAAGCAGGTGCATCTGTATGAGAGCAGCTGATTAGTGAGGACTCCCCCAGAGCTCTAGTCTGGGGCTCCCTGCTGACTGCAGGTGGGGGACTCCCCTTCCACAGGTGGGCTGTAAGGCCCTTGTGTTCCCCAAGCAATTCAAGACCCAGCAATACTACAACATCCTGAAGCAGATCTGTCCAGAGGTGGACAATGCCCAGCCAGGGGGCTTGAAGAGTCAGAGGTGGGTGTGTCCCGGGTTAGTGGGTGGTGCATCATTCAGCATCCCTGATTCCTTCACTTCCTATCCACCCTGCCCCCTCCCTCAGCCCGTCTCTCACCATCGTCCGCACCCCCAGGCTCCCAGATCTGACCACAGTCATCTCGGTGGATGCCCCTTTGCCGGGGACCCTGCTCCTGGATGAAGTGGTGGCGGCTGGCAGCACACGGCAGCATCTGGACCAGCTCCAGTACAACCAGCAGTTCCTGTCCTGCCATGACCCCATCAACATCCAGTTCACCTCGGTAGGGCAGAGGTCTCCAGGCCCCAAGCCCAGATGGACACATGCCCCCTGCCCCTGTGACACTTCCGTGGGAATGGGGAGACAGCAGAGGAGAGCATGCATTCTTTACTGAGACTGGCCTTCAGCTGTCCTCTGTGCCCCGGAAAATATCAGCACCTGGTGTCCTTGTCACATTTCCTCCCCTAGCTCCCCGCCCTCTCCACTCCAGCCCTCTTGTTCCTGGTGCAGTGGCAGATTCACTGAACCAACACAGGTTAGAACTGCTACAGGCTGCCCCTCATTTAGCTGATGAGGAATCAGAGACCCAGAGAGAGAATTTGCCCAAGCCAGCTTGTGGGTGGCAGAGTTCTCTGGGCCATGTAAGTGGCACGAGAACGGAGACCTTACCTTCTGCATTGCTGGACCCTGACACCTGGCATCGTGGTAGACCTTTTGCAAATATACTGAACAGATGGATCTGGGGCAACAATCCCTGTCTCCTGATTCCCAGTCCAGTACTCTTCAAGGCAGTGGCCCAGGGTGGGAAGGAGATGAGAAGGAGGCCAAGCCATGCCCTGTTTGCCTTGTCAGGGGACAACAGGCAGCCCCAAGGGGGCCACCCTCTCCCACTACAACATTGTCAACAACTCCAACATGTTAGGAGAGCGCCTGAAACTGCATGAGAAGGTAAGGCAGCACTAGGCCCAGGGTAAGGCTGCAGGAGGGGTGGCTCAGGCAGGGGTGGGGGGCTGGCTGGGCTCCCCTTGCCAGCTGGAGGAACTGGCTTCTGGCTCCAAGACAGACCCAGCCTCCTGTCTCCATCACCAGACACCAGAGCAGTTGCGGATGATCCTGCCCAGCCCCCTGTACCATTGCCTGGGTTCCGTGGGAGGCACAATGATGTGTCTGATGTACGGTGCCACCCTCATCCTGGCCTCTCCCGTTTTCAATGGCAAGAAGGCACTGGAGGCCATCAGCAGAGAGAGGTGGGCACTGGTGGACAGGCTACTTGTGGGCTGATAAAACCCTCTTGTTCCTCACTCCTGGGCCCTGACACCTTTCCAAGCTGCCTTCTCCCTCCAGCCAGGAGACTGAGGATGGGGACAGTGGAGGACCCCAGGAGAGGACCAGTTCCTGCCTCAGGAGCTTCTCCTGCCTGTTCCCTTTGCTGCAGTTTCATGGCGGGGTGGGTGAGAACAGGGAGTTCCCTTCCACTTCCAAGCCTAATTTCGAGACCTCCTCCTATACAGAGGCTCCTTCCTGTATGGTACCCCCACGATGTTCGTGGACATTCTGAACCAGCCAGACTTCTCCAGTTATGACATCTCGACCATGTGTGGAGGTGGGGTGGGGCCAAGGGCAGCCAGGCTTGGGGAGGGGGCTGCTTCCCCAACAGGAATGGCCCGGGTGAGTTAGCTATGCTCCCAGTCTTTTATTTAGGGGGCAAGAAGGACACTGTAAAAATGTGGGTGGGAGGGAGGGAGATCCCCAGTGTCCCTGGACACCAGCCCAGGGCCAGCTGCCAGGTGTAGGAAAGGCTCGGGGTCAGGGGAGAAAAGGGAATGTTCCTCCCTTGGATGAGCTGTAGGTGAAAGGACTCCACTGGGCCTGGAGAATTGGGGAGCTGTGTCAGCCCTCTCTCTGATTCAGGTGTCATTGCTGGGTCCCCTGCACCTCCAGAGTTGATCCGAGCCATCATCAACAAGATAAATATGAAGGACCTGGTGGTGAGTGGTGACCGGGGCCCGGGCTGTGGGCAGGCCAGGCCTGGGATGACAACAGATTGACAGACATGGGGATGAGCCCAGGCCAGATGTTCAAAGGAGACCCTCTCAGCCAGCCCTCCTTCCAGAAAGCAGATGTGAGAAAAGATAGTCTGACCTCATCAGCACCTGGTGGGTGAAGGAGATAGGTGGCAGGGGAGTGAATATAATACATACATACATTTATATTTATAGAAATCTCAGGAAGAAATTGTAGCATGGGAAGACGGGCAGCAAAGCACCGATGTTCTGCTAGAACGTCCTGGCAGGTGGGGGCTGGCAGAGTTGGGGCATGGGCCTTAAAACCCTTTCTGGAAGCAAGGGGTGGGGCAAGGACCTGATGATTGTTTCCACGTGGCAGGGAAAGAGGAACGGAGGAAGGATGATCCTGGGAGGGTGGCCATCCTGATGACCAACCCGTTGTGGTTCTGATTGACTTGCGGGGGTCTCAGCAACAGCTTCTCTGAGAGGAGCTGGAGGGTGGGGAAGGCATGAAGCCTGGGGAGAGGCTCAGCCTTCCTTCTCCCCAGGACACTGCTGGGTGGAGCTGGGTTGGTAGTGGAGTGCGCGAGGCCCCCTGCCAGGACGTGTCTAGGTGTAGGCAGCTCTGTGCATCAGCAGAGGCTGTGGGGAGAAGGTAGGGGTGGAGGTGGGAAGGTCAGTAGTCTCTCCGGTGGAAGGCAGAGGCCAGTCACCAGGACTGGCTGGGTCAGAACCTGCAAGGAGGCAAGGATCGATGTCAGTACTCCAACAACCCAGATGATGCTTGGAGAAAATGGTAGAAGTCCTGGGCAGGACCTTTTCCTCCCTTCGAAAGGGGACCCAGTCCTCCCCTCCTCTCTCTGGAAAAATGGAGGGTCTGCCTGACCATCCAGGGGCAGGGGGTATCCTGGAAGATACCAGCTCACTTGCTGGAATCGCCAAAGAGGGACATAGGGGACCTGTTTACTCAGCCCCTACCTGTTTAATGGCGACCAGCTTTCTTGGACCTCTTGGTGGGGAACTTGCAGCTGCGGAAGGCGTCCGTGTCACGGATGTGCTGGCCCTTGAACTTGGCAGGTGAGGCACAGGTGGCATCTGGGCGGGAGGCCTTGGCTTCCAGCCACCTGGAGAGACAGAAATTTGCTGGGGCTGGGGAAGAAGGTGGGAGTGCTGGGGGGAAGGGCAGTGAACTATGGGGCCAGCATTGAGTTGGCCACAGGATAGTCTGAAGCTGTCATCTTCATTTTACAAATGGGGAAACTGAGGTTCCCAGGGTCCCATGCTTATTAGGTAGCAAATCTAGGATGCATGTCCAACATGTCTTAATGCAGGGCTAATGTGCCTCTATCACATATGGGTGGGCTCTGGGAGTGACGTGGGGTTGTTCTTACTGCCGAAGGCCCCGGAGCTGGCAGGTACACTTCCAGGGGTTGTTGGTAAGGGTGAGGGTCTCCAGGCTGTCGAAGGGGAAGTTGGAGGGTAGCTGGTTCAGGCGGTTGTTCTCCAAATGGACGTGTTTCAGCGTGGTTACACCCAGGAAGGCACCATCTGAGAACTGGGGAGCAAGGTGGTCATAAGTGAATGAGTAAGCACCCGAGCGCCAGAGGGGCAAGATCCTTCCCTGAACCTGAGCCATAGCACTTTAAGGAGTTTCCCAGTTTTCAAAGCAGTATGACCAAGTAGTCTCAGATAATCCAATCTACACAACCCCCTTTGAGACAGATGGTGTTCTTTTCTTTTCTGTTTTTTTTTTTTTTGAGACGGAGTCTCACTCTGTTGCCCAGGCTGGAGCACAGTGGCGCGATCTCGGCTCACTGCAAGCTCCGCCTCGCCTCCTGGGTTCATGCCATTCTCTGGCTTCAGTCTCCTGAGTAGCTGGGACTACAGGTGCCTGCCACCATGCCTGGCTAATTTTTTTTGTATTTTTTTAGTAGAGACGGGGTTTCACCGTGTTAGCCACGATGGTCTCGATCTCCTGACCTCGTGATCTGCCCGCCTCAGCCTCCCAAAGTGCTGGGATTACAGGTGTGAGCCACCACGCCCGGCCAGGTGGTGTTATTTTCAATATGCAAATGGGGAAACGGAAAAAGCGCAGTCCTTTGCCCTGGGTCACAGCAGTGGGTAAACAGTAGCCACAGGACCACACCCAGCTCCTCTTCCCCTGGCACCACAATCCCTGCACAAACACTGGGACTGTGGGGCTGCCAGAGTTTGGCCCCAGCAACCCAAACTGGTACACGGTGAACTTGGTCTGTGCTTGGTGGAGTGGGCAGTGGGCCCAGGCTCCCCACAGTCCCAGGGTCCCAGGACTTCCCCCAGCTCTGTCCTCACTGCTCCCCCACTGCCAGTCAGACGCTATTTGTGAAGCCACCTTGGTGGAGCCTTTGGCCAGGTTGGACGGCTCCAGAGGAAATGTTATATTGGTGCCCACACCTTTGCCCAGGCGCCACAATTCCTGTCTGGCCTCCCCTGCCCCAAACCAGCCCCTGATTCGCTGCTCTGCTGCCCACTGAAAGACCACTCTGGCACTGGTGGGCCACAGGGGACTCCAACTTCAGCTGGGGAGAGGCAGGGCTGAAGAAGGGCAGGCTTGAGCAGGCTCCTTCCACCCAGACAAAGGTTGGCTGCTGCCCAAGTGAGATTCTGCCCACATCTCCACGCCCGTACCCTTTCCTGTGGCCCACGTTGAGGTATGAAGGTCTCCAGTAACCAGACTCTCCTCTACCTTGTTGGTCCCCACCCAAACCTCCTGGCTGAAGCTTCTGTACCAGGGTGATTTTTCCAGTCCCAGAGAAGGGATTCTGCTCTGATCCAAGGTAGTCCCACCTGGCCAGACACTGAGCACCCCAGGGGAGAAAGGAATGAGTGAGGATGCAGACAGGAGATGGGTCTAGTGACAGGGGAGGGCAAAGGGCAGTTAGCAGTCTGGAGACAGTGAGTCACACCAGTCTTCTCTGTGGAGAGACACCTGGGGTCTTGTGCCAAGGACTGACAATAGTGGTCTTGCCTTTGCCCCTTCAGGGAGCCCATGGGCACGATGCTTGCATCCTGGGGGAGCCCTTGGTCCCATGCCTACTGAGCTGCAAATGGACTTGAGAATGCAGTGAATTGTGTCTGTGTGGATTGGGCAGGGCCATCCACCGGGGCCTCTATGGGGCATGGAGAACGTCTTTCTCAGGCATTTGCTTCGCCTCACTCCCCAGTCCCCCACTATCCCTTAGCACACATGCACAGCCCCCACCAGGAACAGGGTCTCTTTGTGGGCCTGATCTGCCCAGCTCCTCTGGAAGGCTCCTCAATAAACAAACCTTCCTTTATGGGGTGGTAGGTTTACTGGAGACGGGGAAAAACAGCAGAGGAGGGGTGGAAGGCCCAACAGGAAGAGGTGGCTGCTGCTCACAGTTGGGGGTTTGGGAGCACTGGAGATGGCACTAGGGGGCCATTTGTGGGGCCAGGGCAGCCCCACTCCTTTTATATGTAAGAATCCTAGGAGGGCAGTGGCCGAGACTGGCAGCAGACAGGGATTAGGGTAGGGATGTGACAAGGTGAGGAAGGGAGAGGGCAGAGATGCTCACCTTGGAGATAGCCAGAGGGACAGGGAACCTGGGGACAGGGGATGGTGCCAGCTGTGGCCCTGGCTCCTGGGGCCTCCAGGAAGGGAAGAAGGAACCGGGGCAGAGCCCACAGCCAGGAGCTCACCTTCTCCAGGTTGGTGTTGTCTAGCAAGAGGGTCTCCAGGTATCTGCCAAAGGACTGGAAGGCATTGTCCGGGATGCTTTTCAGGGGGTTGTGGGACAGCTTCAGCTCCTCCACCACCCGTAGCTTGCTCAGGGCAGCCGAGGGGTAGCTGGACAGCTGGTTCCTGTCCACGTGGAATTTGGCGAGGTTCTCCACGTCGTCCAGGGCCCCGGGTTGCAGGGAGCTCAGCGCGTTTTCCGACAGGTAGAGCCAGCGCAGGTCCTTGGCTCCCTGGAAGGCGCCTGCGCGCAGCTCACGGATCTTGTTGTTGTTGAGCTGCAAGATGAAGAGGTTGACCAGCGGGGAGAGCAACCCCCGGGGCAGCTCAGTGACCTTGTTGTGGTCCAGGTAGAGGTAGGTCAGCTCGGTCAGGTCGTCGAAGGCGCCTGCGCGCAGCACGCGGATGTCGTTATGGGACAGGTACAAGTAGATGAGCTGCTTGAGGCCGCGGAAGGCACCGGCGGCCACCTCGCGGATCTGGCAGTGCTGCAGGTGCAACGACACGAGGTTCGGCATGGCCCGAAACGAATTGGCAGCCAGCACTGGGAAGTTGTTGCGCTGTAGGTTGAGCAGCTTGGTCTTCTCTGACACCTTGGGGATCTTCTGCAGCCCCACCTTGTCGCAGATGACGTGCTGCAGGTCGCCGTGGCAGTGGCAGTTCTGGGGGCAGGCGGCCAGCGCCGGCAGCAGACCAGCCAGGAGGCCGAGGATGAGCAAGAGCATTGGGCGGACCATGGCTGGGACGCCTGGGGCCGGGGCTGGGGGCAGCAGCGGCGGCGGGGCGCGGGCAGCGGCGAGTCCTGGGCGCTCGGGTCTGCCGCCCTCTTTATACGGTGGCCCTGACCGCAGCCGGCAGCCGAGCCAGCTCCTACGTGGAGCATCGAGGCCACTGGGCTTAACTCGCTCGCGCCCAAAGATGCGCCCCCGCCCTCCACGGGGAAGGGGGCGGGGCCCTTCCCCCAGCCGGCGACCGTGCATGAGGGGATGGAACCGTGGCCCCCGAGCCCCGGCTCTAGCCCCCTGCTCTCCTATGTGCTCCTCTGCCTACCGCCTTTCCCGGGGCTTTTCTGGGAAGGGGGAATGGTTATGTCTGGAGCCCCGAGTTTACATCGGAGAGAGGGAGGCGTTCCCTGAACTTATTTGTTTGCTCAGGTTTGAGCCTCTACGCGGGGCCATCCACACGCGCTCGGCTGGGTGCCCTGGATGCGAGGCCGGAGGAAGCGGGGCCGGACAGCCGGACGCGTCTCCCTGCGGTGGGCCAGCTGGCGGCGCTTTAAAGGGGCGCTTGTGCGGCGCTGGCCGAGCGTGAGAGCGTCGAGCTCCCACTTCGGACTCGACGGGCACCCACTTCGGACTCGACGGGCCAAAGCTGGCCCTGGGGAGACCCGAGCTCCTTCCCCACCCTCGGGCGCGCCCCCACCCCTCTCTCCCAACCCCGCTTGCGTTTCTGTCCCCGGCGCTCTCATCCCCTTTTTCCACCGCTGAAGGCTAAGCAGAAAAGTGGGAAGTGGGGGAGAGTGGCCCACAGGAATGGCAAACACACCTGGAAACCACAGGCCACAAGCACAGTCGCACCATCCCCCCTCCTTCATCGCCCCGAAATATCTCCATCCCTCATCCCCAACCCTAGTGGTCAGGACCCGCCCCTGAGGGGTCTCAGGGTGGCGGCTGAGTGGCGCCGAGGTGTACTTGGCAGAGGCCACATTCGGGCAGTGGCCCCAGGACTGTGAGGAAGGGTGCGGGAGGGGGTGGGGCAGGTCGAGGGACCAGCCCTGGACGGCTCTGGCTGCCAGACCCTAAGTTCTGTGGGCAGTCCCGCCCCAGCCCGCCAGATTTCTGTGTGCCCATTTGCCAGCCACGATGTCCGGATTCCTGTGGAAAGGGGAGGGTGAGCAGGCAGGGTCACAGCTCTGGCCTCAGGGTGAGCTGCAAGCTGCCTGGCACAGGATATTGTCTGTGATGAGGGGTGGAAGGAGAAACCAGAACCCACATTGAACCAAACCCCAGCCGTGCCAGAGCCAGAGCAGCTGATATGGGGGAAGCTTGGTGCAGGGAGGAGGATGGATGAGATCTGGTGTCCGTTGATTAAAGGGGACCTAGGATACGGGGTAACTAGCCTCTCTTCCCTTACCCAGTACCCCCGTGTTGGGGCCTGGTTTCCAGGGCCTGCCCTTTTCCCAAACCTCTCTGCCCCTTGCCTCTAGGATAGGGGGGTCATACTTGGCCTAGACCATTCCTTGATGGTATTTAGGCTTCTCCAAGGCTGGCTTCTGGTTTTTCTGTTGCTCAGGCTTTCCAACCACTGGAAATGGGGGAGGTGGGGCGGGGGTACCACTGGTTTTTAAAATCACTGCTTAGGTTGTTTTTTTATTTTGATGGAAATACATTCACGGGAAACTCTCCAGAGCTTGGGGGACGCCTGCTCCAAGGCCAGGCACTTGTTCAGGGTTTGCAGAATGCAGGGGTGGGGTTGTGTCTGTGCCACTCCTAGCTGGGCCAAGGCGGGCTGGCTTTCTCATCAAGTTTATGGGGCCTTCAGCTTGGAAGGGAGGAGCAGGGGATGTGGCCTGAAATCAGGAAGGTGGGATTAAGGCAGCCAGGGGATGGGGGAAGAAGTGTGGGGTGTTGGTAATACCGGAGCCACAGGCACAGACAGGTGGCTGCTCCAGGGAAACGGGACACTGAGAGAGCTCCAGCTGGAAGAGAATGGTGTCCCTGCTCTCAATTTTCTTTCAGATCTGGGGCCCTGCAGAGATCTAGTCTGCTCACTCCCAGCACCTCTGCCTCCTGACCCCAGGCCCCTACCAATGATGTCTCTGTTTCCACCATTCAGCTGCCCTCCACTTCCTTTTCTTTTATGAATTCCTTCCCATTTCCTCAGATAGCTCACCTGATCCCTCTGCACGTGCTGAGCCCTCTTCACACACCCTTTCTGGACCCTCTAGGTTGCTTATGGAACCACAGAGAACAGTCCCGTGACATTTGCCCACTTCCCTGAGGACACTGTGGAGCAGAAGGCAGAAAGCGTGGGCAGAATTATGCCTCACACGGAGGTGAGCCCCCGACCAAGACTCGGAAGTCCCACCTCTCGTCACCCAACTGGGGTGCACCCCGCTGGGACATCTGTTGCTTTCAGTGAGAGAGTCAAATGGCTCACTCAGGATGCCTAGAGGCCCCCAGCAGCAGGGGTGTGCTAAGCCTGGCCCGGAGTGTTCTCTGTGGGCTAAGCATGAAAGGGGAAGAGCTGGAACAGTGGCTGTGAGCGGCTGCCAGCTGAACTTCTCCGCGGCCTCCCTTCCTGTCTGAGGTGTGTTTTTGCCAAGCCCACTGTCTGTTTCAGGGCAGTCAGGGTAGCCTCAAAGAGGAGCCAGAGCACAGAGAGTTTTCCTACACAGCTTCTTTTCCTCCAGTGGTCCTCGCCTCTCACTTCAGCAGAGTTCCTCTTCTTGCTTGGCGTAAACACTTCATTTCCCAAGCAGCCTATCCCTTTGGGGGGGTCTCTTTGCCCCTCAAAGGTTGCCCCAGAGTACATCTCAATCTCAAATGCCCAGCCATGCCTCCTTTCCTGCTCCAACACTGGGGCTGTGCCAGCTGGCTCCTGATTTCCCCTGCACCCTTCTGCTCCCGCCCCTGGGGGATCGCTGCCCCTGTGCACAAGCAGCTGCTTCCCCTGGGGCTGACCGCTGTCCTGGCGTGAATCTGCCCTGCCCTCCCACCAGAGCAGCCGTGTACCCAGGGATTGAGTAGGGATGTGAGCCCCCTCCCGTGTGTGCTACAGCTGCACTGCCACTCTCACTAGGATGCCCACATGGAAGGGAAACAGGGGCAGGCATTACTCACCCCATTTCACGGACGCAGACACTGAGGCACACAGAGGCTCAGCTTTCCTTGGCACGGTGGCCATGGCTCTTTTCTCTACCAGGCTTTCAGACTCTGCCTCTCCTATTCACATGGTGTTGCCATGCCACCCTCTTTGGCTTATTTGCTCCTTAATGGGAAGTAAGAGGAGACTCCCTTCTCCTCTGCACGGTTTATAATTCTTCAGCTGGCTCTGCAGTCCACAAACCTCTTTCTTTGCAGCAGCTGCCTGCCCGCTCTGTTTCCTCAGCACTCCCAGCCTGGGACTCAGCTCTTCTTTCATGCCCAGCTCAGGTCTCTGACTGGCTTTGGGTTGACTCTAGCCTTTGTCTCCCTTCTCTGGATGGGGATAAGCAGAGCCAGGGGGCCTCATTCCAGGCAGTTGGGTTGGGGGGTTGGGGGCAGGCAAAGCTCTCTCCATTTCCAAGGACCACCTATCCTGAAGCAAGAGGATAGGAAGCCCCAACCTGAGGCCATCCTGTCCCAGGCCCGGATCATGAACATGGAGGCGGGGACGCTGGCAGAGCTGAACACACCCGGGGAGCTGTGCATCCGAGGGTACTGCGTCATGCTGGGCTACTGGGGCGAGCCTCAGAAGACGGAGGAAGCAGTGGATCAGGACAAGTGGTATCGGACAGGGTGAGAAGGCAGGGCAGGGTGGAGGCTCTGGCTGCTCAGGGGAGACTGGAGATCTTGAGGCTGAGCCGGGAACATTAACCTGGCACCGTGAGGATGTGGGTATCAAGATGACCCCTCACATGCTGGAGTCTTATTTTCCAAAATGTACATGGTGGGGATGATCATACGTAGCACAGAAGAAAGTAACTGGGTCATCACCCTACACCAGCAGCTGCAAAATCTGAGTCCAGATTCAGTCACTCATTTGTCAGCTCAGCAAATTCTTATTAGAATTCCTTATGTGCTAGCACCGTTCTCGCTGCTGGAGGTCCAGAGGAAAGTAAGATGAGAAGGATCCTGCTTTTTGGAGGAAGACTTATGATGCCCAACATCGATAAATAACACCAAGAAAATAGGCCAGGCGCGGTGGCTCACACCTGTAATCTCAGCACTTTGGGAGGCCAAGGCGGGTGGATCACCTGAGGTCAGAAGTTTGAGACCAGCCTGACCAGCACAGTGAAACCTCACCTCTACTAAAAATACAAAGATTAGCCAGACGTGGTGGCGGCGTGTGCCTGTAGTCCCAGCTACTCGGGAGGCTGAGGCAGGAGAATCGCTGTAACCCGGGAGATGGAGGTTGCAGTGAACCGAGATCGTGCCCCTGCACTCCAGCCTGGGCGACAGAGCAGGACTCCATCTCAAAAGCAAACAAACAAACGAACAAACAAAAAACACCAAGAAAATGAAATAGGGTTATAGGAGAGAAAGTGGCTGTGGTGGGGAGGGGAGCTTCCCTTAGATTGAGTGGACAGAGAAGATGTCTGGAGACATTTGAGCTGAGACCTGGAAAGAAGCCAGTCGTGAAAAGCTATGTGTAGATATGTTGAGAGAGAGAGAATATGTTATAGGTATTGTTTTGTTTTTGTCTGCCTCCCCTCCCCTTACTAGACTATTAATTCCAGAGACTGTGTCTTGTTCCTGCTATGTCTCCCAGAGTCTAGAGCAGTGGAAGACATATAGTAGGCTGGTCAATAAATGTTTCACGAGTGAGCAAGCAAGTGAGTGAACAAGGCAGAGATGACAGGTTGCCCCTGGGCTTTCCTTACAGAGATGTCGCCACAATGAACGAGCAGGGCTTCTGCAAGATCGTGGGCCGCTCTAAGGATATGATCATCCGGGGTGGTGAGAACATCTACCCCGCAGAGCTCGAGGACTTCTTTCACACACACCCGAAGGTGCAGGAAGTGCAGGTGAGGCACCTGGCTCAGGTGAACCCCCAGAAACAAGAAACACACATGAACACGGTGATGTCTGATATTTTTCTCTGGCCCTGGAAGGTGGTGGGAGTGAAGGACGATCGGATGGGGGAAGAGATTTGTGCCTGCATTCGGCTGAAGGAGGGGGAGGAGACCACGGTGGAGGAGATCAAAGCTTTCTGCAAAGGGAAGGTGGGAGCCTCCGCCCAACCAAGCTGATGCTGCTCGGTTCTTTGCTCACCCACTCCTTTGCCAACCAGCCCGGGGCGGGGATTGCTCTGCCCTTGATGAAGCTGACTCCCGGCCAGGCCAGCCCCTGGTCGCCTACCCATACCCCTGTGAGCTTGCCCAGCCTCACGCCTTACCTCCCTCCCTCTGGTCTGCAGATCTCTCACTTCAAGATTCCGAGGTACATCGTGTTTGTCACAAACTACCCCCTCACCATCTCAGGAAAGGTGTGTAAGGTAGAGGAGACTGGGGAGGGCAGCCTGGGCTCTGGGGACCCATGGGGCCCCACCTCTATTTCCTTCAGCAATGGGTGTGGAGATGCTGGCAGTAGGGTGACCAGGTCACCTAATCCTGGTTTGCCTGGGGACTTTCCCTGTTTTGGCACTAAGAGCCTGAGAAACCCCTTATTCTTGGGTGAACCAAGACAGCTGGTCACCCTAACTCCTTTTTCTTTCCTCCAGATCCAGAAATTCAAACTTCGAGAGCAGATGGAACGGCATCTAAATCTGTGAATAAAGCGGGAGGCCTGTCCTGGCCAGTTGGCTTGCCTCTCTCCTGTCAGAATGCAACCTGGCTTTATGCACCTAGATGTCCCCAGCGCCCAGTTCTGAGCCAGGCACATCAAATGTCAAGGAATTGACTGAACGAACTAAGAGCTCCTGGATGGGTCCGGGAACTCGCCTGGGCACGAGGTGCCAAAAGGCAGGCAGCCCGCCCAGGCCCTCCTCCTGTCCATCCCCCACATTCCCCTGTCTGTCCTTGTGATTTCGCATAAAGAGCTTCTGTTTTCTTTGGCCTCTTGCTGGTGGGCTCTCTTGGCAGCTACTACGGGTTGGAGAAGGGAAGACACTGAGGGAAACTAGCATTTTCAGACCTCCTCCTATTCCTTGTCATTGAGAGTGCAGAGCACCTTGATGTGGATTATCTACTTAATTTAACCCTCACCCTTGGTATCCCTTTGAGATACCAACCCATTTTTGTGGTTGTTCTTGTTTTTTGAGATGGAGTCTTGCCCTGTCACCCAGGCTGGAGTGTAGTGGTGCGATCTCAGCTCACTGCAACCTCTGCCTCCCTAATTCAAGTGATTCTCCTGCCTCACCCTCCCAAGTAGCTGGGATTGCAGGTACCCACCACCACACCCAACTAATTTTTGTATTTTTAGTAGAGGCGAGGTTTCACCATGTTGGCCAGGCTGGTCCTCAAACTCCTGACCTCAAGCAATCCGCCTGCCTCGGCCTACCAAAGTGCTGGGATTACAGCCATGAACCACTGCGCCTACCCCCAATTTTTTATTTTTAAGCTACTCTAATTTAATTCTTTTTCACATTGTTGCCAGATTAGTCTAGCAAGAAGTATTTTTTTTATATATATGTAACAGCTTGATTGAGATGTAATTCACATACTATCCATTCACCCCCCCCTCCCCCATTTTCTAGAGACAGGATCTCATTCTGTCACCCGTGCTGGAGTGCAGTGACATGATCATAGCTCACTGCAGCCTCGAACTCCTGGGCTCAAGCAGTCCTCCCACCTCAGCCTCCTGAGTAGCTGGGACTGTAGGAATGTGCCACCATGTCTTAACTAATTTTTAAACATAGAGACAGGATCTTGCTATGTTGCCTAGGCTGGTCTAGAACTCATGGACTCAAGCCATCCTCCTTCCTCAGTCTCTCAAAGTGCTGGGGCAATCCACCATTTAAAGTATAGAATTCAGTGGTCTTTGGTATATTCACAAATATGTATAACTATCACCACAGTCAATTTTAAATATTGTCATCACCTAAGAAAGAAACTCCATACTCTTTAACTATCATCTCCCATCCCCCAGCCCCCTTCCTCCCCAACCAACCTCATTTTTATTTTTTATTTGTTTTGAATGGTGAACCTGGGGCATCCCTAGTAGGCAGGGCCAGATAAAGCAGGTTGTACCTTGACCCAAGAAATAAAAACAGCTGGGTTCCAAAAGGCGCATAGATTCCCAGTTCACGGGAATGGAAACTTGACTCCTGCCTGCCCCCTTACCTCCCAGCGTGCCTGCCCCCTTAACCTCCCAGCGTGCCTGCCCCCTTACCTCCCAGCGTGCCTGCCCCCTTACCTCCCAGCGTGCCTGCCCCCTTACCTCCCAGCGTGCCTGCCCCCTTACCTCCCAGCGTGCCTGCCCCCTTAACCTCCCAGCGTGCCTGCCCCCTTACCTCCCAGCGTGCCTGCCCAAGGCAGCAGCAGCCTCCTCTTGACTTTTTAAGAAATGAACATAGGTTTAAGGTATTTTCAGTACCAGGCTCTACGCTAGGTACTTTCACATTATTTTCTCTCCAAATCTTCCCAATAATCCTTTCAAGTAGCCATTGGTCCCACTTCACGAATGACCCAACAGAAACTCAGGGAGGTTCCGTATCTTGCTCAAGGTCACACAGCTGGATCAGAACCCAGCTGTCTGTTAGGCAGGTTCACTGCACACTGGTTACCAACTTGTCAGAGTCCAGTGAGGCAAACACCCACAAGTTACATAACGCTGAGTCCAGTGAGGCAAACACAAGTGACATGCAACGTGTTTATTACCTATAGGTAGGCACTAAGGGACAACAGAAGGCTGGGATTCATTTGGAGCTGGACCCCTAAGGCTCAGGAAAGCTGTTGAGGCAGATGGGGGATGGACTGTTGTCTGCGCATGCCCGACTTTTTTTTTGTTGGTTTGTTTGTTTTGAGATGGAGTCTCACTCTTTCACCTGGGCTGGAGTGCAGTGGTGTGAACCCCGGGATTCAAGCAATTTTCCTGCCTCAGCCTCCCTGGTAGCTGGGATTACAGGCGTGCACTACCATGTCCAGCTATTTTTTTTTTTTTTTTAGTAGAAACAGAGTTTTGCCATGTTGGCCAGGCTGGTCTTGAACTTCTGACCTCAGGTGATCCACCCGCCTCGGCCTCCCAAAGTGTTGTGATAACAGGCGTGGGCCACCACGCCCAGCCAGCTGGACTTGTACTGGAGCTGAGAGACCCCAGAAACCAGCCCGCCCTGTTTTTTGTTTGTTTGTTTGTTTGATACTGAGTCGCACTCTGTCTCCCAGGCTGGAGTGCAGTGGCGCCATCTGGGCTCACTGCAACTTCCGCCTCCCAGGTTCAAGCAATTCTCCTGCCTCAGCCTCCCGGGTAGCTGGGACTACGGGCACGCACCACCACACCTGGCTAGTTTTTTGTATTTTTAGTAAAGACGGGGTTTCACCGTGTTAGCCAGGATGGTCTCAATCTCCTGACCTTGTGATCCACCCGCATCAGCCTCCCAAAGTGCTGGGATTACAGGAGTAAGCCACCGCGCCCGGCTTCTGCCCTGGGTTTTATACCCTGGGGCCATGTGGCATGTTGGGCTGAAGTGCTGAAGGATATGCTTTTTCTAGGGGGACAGGAACAGAGCATGGCTGTGCTGGCCAGTCCTTCCTTCCCTCAGGATGTTGCATTCTCTGCACACTCTACAGTTTTATTTATTTATTTATTGAGACAGAGTCTTGCTCCATCACCCAGGCTGGAGTGCAGTGGCACTGTCTCAGCTCACTGCAACCTCCGCCTCCCAGATTCGAGGGATTCTCCCTGCTCAGCCTCCCGTGTAGCTGGGATTACAGATGCCCACCACCACGCCTGGATAATTTTTGTATTTTTGGTAGAGACGGGGTTTCAGCATGTTGGCTAGGCTGGTCTTGAACTTCTGATCTCGAGCGATCTGCCCGCCTCGGCCTCCCAAAGTGCTGGGATTACAGGCTTCTACCGTTATTCTTGAGAACTACAAGCAAGAAAGGAGGGGAGAACCAGGTCAGTTCAAGGCCACTGGGAGAACTGTCCTGCACCGCCTGCCTCTGAAGCTCATGATGTTTCTGCTTTGTGGGACAGTTGTTCAGGTGCCTGCTTCCCCAGGCCTTCCCCTGCGCCTTCCCCCTTTCTCCTGCACATACCATCTGATTGTCCTTCCAGCACGTACACCTCCAGATGCTTGGATTGGCCTGACCCAAAACAGTCTACTCTCCCGGCCAAGCCAATTGCCCCTGGGATTTTCTGCTCCTCCAAGATCCCGCGCATAGCCCTGGTGGTGGCTCATGCCTGTAATCCTTAGTTACTCTGGATGCTGAGGCAGGAGGATCGCTTGAGGCCGAGGAGTTCAAGACCTCCCCTCTCCCAAATATTTGTAAATGAAATTAAAAGAAAGATCCAGCCCAAGTGTCTCTTCTGCCCTACTGACTCCCACACTCTTAAAACAGATGACCTCACAGCACTGAGGCGGACGGCTCCGGTGTCCAGCAGGCACGGAATTAATACGCCTTGCCTGCCCTGGCCGGTTGGCTTGCCTCTCTCCTGTCAGAATGCAACCTGGCTTTATGCACCTAGATGTCCCCAGCGCCCAGTTCTGAGCCAGGCACATCAAATGTCAAGGAATTAACGAACTAAGAGCTCCTGGATGGGTCCGGGAACTCGCCCGGGCACAAGGTGCCAAAAGGCAGGCAGCCCGCCCCGCGGCCTGGGGAAAGAACCGACAGGCGGCCGCGGTGAGCGCCCGGGCGCCCGGCAGGTGGCGCCGCAGCCCCGGGCCCGGGCCCTCTCGTCGCGCGGTCACGCAGCCCCTCTTCCTTCCGCCGGCTGCGCACTCACAGTGATCCCTGCGCGCGTCTCCTGCTCGGGTCAGTTCCACGCGCTGCGCTGGGCGCCATGGCGCTCCCCGGAGCCCGGGCCCGCGTATGGGCGGCAGCAGCCAGAGCGGCCCAGAGGCGCCGCCGCGTGGAGAACGTAAGAGGGTCCCCGAGTCCTGAGCCTGCGGGCCGGCGCGCGGCGCTTTACGTACACGTGAGTAGGGGCGGGGGCGGGGGCGGAGCCCACGGTGTGTGGCCGCAGCCGTGGCCGTGGCCGTGACCGTGGCGGTCCAAAACCCAGGTGGCGGCTTGTCACTCTATGAACCCGCCTGCCGTGTTTCCGTGCCCCCGTACGAGGTCTGGGATGGGAGCCTGTGCCTTGGCAGGGAAATGACTTGGTCCAGAAACCTGAAGTCTCTGCTACTCACCGGCTCGGTGACTGAGCAAATGGTTCAAATTTCATGACAGTTTTCCTCTTAGCAAGACAAATTTTTTTAAGAGCAGTGTTCTGATTCGGTAGCTGGGAAAATGGCCCATAGGAAAATTGTATGAAAATTCTATGATCCCAGAAAGAGCTTGGGTTGAGTTCCTTTCTGACGTCTGCTGGTTGGAAGAGGCAGCGTAACAAAGGAGTGAGCCTCAGTTTTCTCACATTGAAGTGGATGTAATAACCCCACTGCGACCTGCCTTGGGGAGTTGTGTGGCTTAGATGTCCTAGCTACTGTGGAAGGACCTCGGGATAGGGGTGAGGGTGGGGTTGGGGATGTGTGCGACTGAACCCTGGAAGTGGCCAGTGCAGCTCTCACCGCGGACGTGCACTCACTGCCCCCAGTGGCCTTACTGCGAGAAGCGCTGCAGTTACTGCAACTTCAACAAGTACATCCCTCGCCGCGTGGAGGAGGCTGCCATGCAGAAGTGTCTGGTGACCGAAGCGCAGACGCTGCTGCGGCTCAGCGGGGTGCAACGGTGGGTAGTGGGGGCTGTAGGCAGCGTTTTGGGAAATATTTGGAGGAGTGGTGGAGGATAGGTGCAGGCATCCCAGAGGGCTCCCCCAGGTCTCATTTCTCCATCCTCTTTCCCCAGAGTGGAGTCTGTGTTCTTTGGTGGGGGGACCCCCAGTCTAGCCAGTCCCCACACGGTGGCTGCTGTCCTGGAGGCTGTGGCACAGACAGCCCACCTGCCTGCAGACTCGGAAGTCACATTGGAGGCTAATCCTACTTCAGCTCCGGGCTCCAGACTGGCAGAGTTCGGGGCAGCAGGGGTCAACAGGTTGTCTATAGGCCTCCAGGTAACCCATGGCACCCACCCCATCCCAGTGCAGCCCGCCCTTCAGTGCCATCTTCTCTTTGGTCACATTCATTCATTGGGCAAACATTGATTGAGCACCTTCTGGGTGCCAGGGACACAGCAGGGCCTAGTGCGACACTTTTGTAACTCCTTAATTGTCTGCTGCTGTCATAGACCACAAACTTTATGAGAAAGGGATCAGGTGTGGCTTTTCTATTTCAAGCACTTACCATAGTGCCTGGCACATAGTAGGTGGTCAAAAAAGATATGCTACATGACTGGAGACACGGGAGACGCAGACATGTAGCCAGATTATTGCAGCATGGTAAATGTCACCTGTAAGGGGGGTCTCTATAAAAGGCTTCTAGATTTCTGATCTAGATTCAGTGATTTCTGATGAAATCACTGAAACTTCTCTGGAGGATATGATGTTTGAATGAAGAGGAGGAGTTCACCAGGTTGAGGGGGTGTGGGGGAAACAACACAGGACATGGAAGAGCCTGGCATGTTTTTGGGAGAGCTGTGAGTCATTCCTTGTGACTGGAGAGGCTGGAGACAAGGCTGCAAGGTAGGGTCCAAAACCTTTGGTGCCTACTAAGGAGTGTGGGTTTTGTCCTAGTAATGATAGGGAGCCATTGAAAGTTTTTAAGTAGGGAGAAACCTAGTCCTCTCAGGTTGACCTCTGACATTTCCGTAGGACTTCCAGGTTGTGGGCTTTGTTCTGATGGAATATGCTGACAGAAACACATCACTTCTAAGATATTCTTACCCCAAAGTGCATATCTTGAATCTAATTGTCAGGAAACCCTGAATTAAGAAACTTTTACAAAATTATTGTGGTAAGAACGGACAGCATGAGATCTGCCATCTTAACAAGTTTTTAAATGTACAGCACTGTTAACTATAAGCACAATGTTATACAGCCAATCTCTAGAAATTATTCATTTTAAATAATTCATTTAAATAATAATTATAATTCATAAATAATAATAATTTATTAAATTCATTAAATTATTCATTTTAAACAACTGGCATGTATTCTTCAAAAATGCCAGTGTCATGAGAGACAAAGAAAGGCTGAGAATCTAAAGGAGACAAAAGAAACAGCTGAATACAATGTGTGGCCCCTGACTGGGGAGGAAGGAGGAAATTACCACAGTAGATGTTATTGGGACCATTAGCCAAATTTGAATATGACAATGTATTATGTAATGGTGTTGTGTCAGTGTTGCATTTCCTGAGCTCTGTAATTGAATTGCAGTTATGTAAGAAAATGTCCTTGTTCTTTAGGAAATACACACCTAAGTATTTAGAGGTTAGGGAGTATAATATCTATAACTGCTATTCAATATAGTGGCCACTAGCCACAGACTAGTGAGCATTTGAAATGTGGTAAGTTAAGTTTAATTCACTTAAATTTAAATAACCACATGTGGCTACTACCTATCATATTGGACAGTACAGATATGAACATTTTCACCATTGCAGAAAGTTCTTTTGGACAGTGCCGGTTTATAATTTATTGTTAAATGATTCAGCATAATAACAAGTATGTATGTTTAAAGAGAAACAAATATGGAGAAATGGTGAATCCAAATGAAGGGTTTTTTTTGTGATTTTCTTTCAACTTTTCTATAGGTTAGAATTATTTAAAATTGAAAAGTAAAGTAAATAAAAACTGTTGATTTTGGAGTCAGACAGTCCTAAACTCCAGGTCGAACTTTGCAACTGTATGGCCTTGGGCAAGTTACTTAACACCTCTGAACCTCAGTTTTCTCATCTGTAAAGTAGAACTAATATTGGAGGGTTACAAAGATTAAACTAGACACTACATAAAGGTGCTTGGCACATAGCGACCCTTCTGTGAACGGCAGCTCTTGGTGCCAGCTTGACCTTCCCCCTCCTGCCTTCCAGCTGCCTGCCACATGCTGCGTTCTCCCTGTATCTGTGTCTACAATGGGGTGGAGCGTTCTTGTCTCTCTCTGAGCTGCTGGTATGCTTACACCCACCCTCTTTTCCCAGTCCCTAGATGACACTGAGCTCCGGCTGTTGGGACGGACGCACTCGGCCTGCGATGCTCTGCGGACGCTGGCAGAGGCCCGGCGCCTCTTTCCCGGGCGCGTGTCTGTGGACTTGATGCTGGGGCTGCCGGCACAGCAGGTGGGGCCGTGGCTTGGGCAGCTGCAGGAACTGCTGCACCACTGTGATGACCACGTCTCCCTCTACCAGCTGTCCCTGGAGCGGGGCACCGCACTCTTCGCCCAGGTGCAGCGGGGTGCCCTTCCAGCCCCTGACCCGGAGCTCGCAGCTGAGATGTACCAAAGGGGCCGGGCCCTCCTTCGGGAGGCTGGCTTCCACCAGTATGAGGTCTCCAACTTTGCCCGGAATGTAAGTTCTGGGGCTGATGGCTGGAGGTGGAGGATGGGCAGACTGCAGTGTGACCGGGGCATTGTGACCTTCTGAAGAGAAGGATCCTGGCTGAGATGGTGGGACATTCTAACCTGGGGCCCCTTACCTGAGTCAAAAACGAGGCCCGCCTTCTTCACTCTGCACTATTTCCTCCCTCCCCGCAGGGGGCGCTCAGTACCCACAATTGGACTTACTGGCAGTGTGGTCAGTACCTTGGCATTGGGCCTGGTGAGTCCCGTGAACTACAGAAAGGATGACTCAGGAGAGGAATGTCGTGGCTATGTGAACTTGGGCCACATTAACCTCTCCAAGCCTCTATTTTCTCATACGTAAAATGTGGCAAAAAATAATACCTCCCTATAGAACTGTTGAGCATGAATTATAAGGGGCTTAATGTTGCACCTTGCACTAGGGTTCTCAGCCTTTAGTGTGTATGAGAATCTCCTGGAGGGCTTGTTAAAACCCAGGCTGCTGGGCCCCACCCTCAGAATTCCCAATTGGACAGGGCTAGAGGAGAGCCCAAGAATTTATATGTCTTGGCATTTTGGGATAGATGATTAAAAAAAAAGAAAAAAGGGCCTGGTGTCACGTGCCTCTAATCTGAGCTACTTGGGAAGCTGGGGTGGGAAGATCGTTTGACCCCAGGCGTCCAAGACCAGCCTGGGCAGCATAAGTGAGACACCACCTAAAAAACAAAAACAAAAAAGAAAGAAAGAAAAGAAAAGAAAAAGAATTTACATTTCCAGTGTGTTAGAGGCAGTTGCTCCAGGGACCACATGATTTAAATCTGGTAAGCACATAGTATTAACAGCCATTAATGTGGGGATGGTTGTTGATGTTGTCAGGGGCCCATGGGCGATTTATGCCCCAGGGGGCTGGAGGCCACACCCGGGAGGCTCGGATCCAGACACTGGAGCCTGACAACTGGATGAAGGAGGTGATGCTGTTTGGCCATGGCACCCGGAAGCGTGTCCCCCTGGGCAGGCTGGAGCTGTGAGCATCCAAGGACACAGGGCTCTCCCCCAGGGTTCCCACACCCCAAGACCATATCTATTTGTACATCTTTTATTTCCTGTCTTGCCCTGGCCCCTGCCTTGCCACATACTGTGTGGTCCCTGTTAGCCTCCTCTAAATGCATCCCAGTGTAGAATTTGGAGAATGGGAGGAGCACAGGCCTCCTCTCTAAGACCCCTTGATCATTTTTCTTTGAGGCTGGAGGAAGTTTTGGCCCTGGGGCTACGCACCGATGTGGGGATCACTCACCAGGTAAGGAGTTGGGATTCTTGCACACCACTCCCTCCTAATCTTGCAGAATCAATGCCCCCTCCCTGCCACCCCACCCCCCACACACATATACCTCCAATTTCTGTGAGATTGGCAGCTAGAAGTGGGGCCCAGGTCCAGCTGAGGCCTGTTGGGCAGAAGCAGTGAGCAGTGGTGCATAGCTAAGAACCCTAGACCAGGGCTGCAGAGACCCAAGTTCCAGCCCTCATTTTACTGCAACCTTGGACACAAATCCTTTCACCTCTCTCAACCTCAATTTTCTGAGCTCTGTGAAGCAATAGATAGATAAAGGGTTTTCACTTGTTTTTAGGGAGCACTGAAATCTCTCATAGGAAGCACAGTAGATAACAATCAAGCAAACCCAGAGCTGCTCTGGATAAAGCAGAGCCATAAAGCCCTGGCTAGAGCTGGCTGAGAGGGGAGGGAAGAGAGGAGGCATAGAGGAAGGCTTGGCTTGGCTGGAAGCTGGGTTCCAGTCTCAGTGGAATAGGAGTGAAGGTGCCCTCCTCCCTGCTGGCCCATTGGCCTGGTTCTGCTTTCATGCGTGTCAGCTGCTGAGATCTCCATGCTGGACTGGACCCTCCCCCACCTCTCACCACACCCCAACTACGTGGCCCAGAGTAGCCAGGCCAGCTCCCAACCTCTGACCCTCTGGCTTCCCCAGCACTGGCAGCAGTTTGAGCCCCAGCTGACCCTGTGGGACATGTTTGGAGCGAACAAAGAAGTGCAGGAGCTGCTGGAGCGGGGCCTACTGCAGCTGGATCACAGGTATGTTGGGGGGTGCCGGGCAGAGGGGGCTGAGGCATCCCAGGGAGCCCTGACTACAGCTCTCCACAGACCCAGGAGAAGTGAGAAAGACTGACTGGTAAGGAGGGACCTGTGGGTGCTGGGAGCTCAGCCCTGCTGGGGGATGGGCTTGAAATTGGTAAGATGAAGTAGTCACCTTCAGGCCTCTTGGTTTTCCAGGGGTCTTCGGTGTTCCTGGGAGGGTCTGGCTGTGCTGGACTCTCTCTTGCTGACCCTCTTGCCTCAGCTCCAAGAGGCCTGGCAGCAGAGAACCCCCTCCCCTGTGCCAGGAGGATGACAAAATGTTCCTGTGTTCCAGGGTAATGCCAGGTGGGTTTTGAGAGCTGGGTCGGTGCTGCAGACATCTCTTCTCCATTGTTGGGTGTCGTCTCTGCTCCGTGTGATCATTGCTCAGCCCTGGCATCCCCAGGGGAATGGCAGCAGTGAGGTAGATGGGAGGACATTTCTGGTCGGGGAACTGGCATCCCATTCAGCATCTCAGGACTCACAGGCCAGCATGTGTTCCATGGCTGGGAATTGCCTACAACCCACATCAGCTTCTGTTTACCTTTTTGGCATCAAATAATGAACAGTGTTTGGAAATCTTTCTACAGGCAATTACCTCTCCAAGAGAAGCCTTCCTTACTTTGGAGTAAGGTCCTAAGACAGCTGGATGAGTCAGGAAAACCATGTCCCCTCTAGGTATTATTAATATAAGCAGGAAGGGATCTACTATAGGAATGAAGTATTTATAAAACCACTGATGAAGTATTTATAAAACCACTGAAAGGGATAGAGAAGTGAACATTGGAGAAAGCCAGTAGCGACTGTCAGAAATCAGCAATGTGCAGGAGGCACAGAAAACTCCTGCTGATGGTCTCAGCTTCCAGCAGCACAAAAGCAGATGATGTACTGGAAAATGCTCAGAAGATGCTACAAAACCTCGTGCCCACTGTCTGCCACTGCTGGAAAAGGAATCATGGTTTCTAGAAGTGCCTCTCATTAGTGGACTTTAAAGCAAATGCTGGCTGGTAGGAAATTCTGAGGAATATAGTTCTTAGGTTTCTAGCCTCTACCATGCAGGAGAGAACACAGAAGGACTGATGTATGTTGGTGGATCCATGTATGTGTCCAACACAGTGGCCTGCTGGACTCTGAGAACTGGGAAAGATCAGAGCAAGCCTTGCCTCTTATCTTCGGGAAACCAGAATATGTTTGGGGTGGTAGGAGCCACGCAGACTCTCCTGAGCCCCCTCACTCACTTCCTTCCCCCTGTGCCTTTCCTTTGAGAGTAAAGGTGGGTGGAGTTGACCAGAGAAAGGGGAGAGAATTGGGGAAAGACCCAAAGTGTTTGTAATTCTTCTTTGTCCTTTTACCTACAGAAATGGTCACATGGTTCTATTTAAATAGCCTAATAAACACATCTGGAGCCTGTCTTGACTGTGGTCCTCTCCTTTGTGTGAGCTCCTTCCTAGAGCGTGGAATCCTGATTTTGGGACTAGAAGCTTAGCCTAGGGCTGAGATTCCTTCCCCCGCCCCCTACATTTTATTTTGAAGGATTTCAGACCCACAGAAAAGATAAAAGAATAGTTCATTGGAAGCCATATATCCTTTGTCTACTATGTATCTATAAAGTCTGGAAATAGGCAAATATTCATAATGCCATCAAGAACATCTTCAATCCATTGAAAAATATAATAGGCCAGACGGGGTGGCACATGCCTATAATCCCAGCACTTGGGGAGGCCAAGACGGGAGAATCACTTGAGCCCAAGAGTTTGAGACCAGCCTGGGCAACATAGCAAGACTCTGCTTCCAAAAAATAAAAAAAAAAGTTTCCATACTTTGTGGTTACCCTATAGATTCATCAATTGTTAATTTTTGGCCACATTTACTTCATCTTTAGATAAACATGTCTGTATAATTTTTTTTTCTGAATAATTTAAAAGTTGTAGACATCAGGCCAGGCGCAGTGACTCACACCTGTAATCCCAGCAATTTGGGAGGCCGAGGCAGGTGGATCACTTAAGGTCAAAAGTTCAAGACCTGCCTGGCCAATGTGGCAACACCCCTTCTCTAAAAAAAAAAAAAAAAAATACAAAAATTAGCCAGGCCTGGTGGCACGCACCTGTAGTCCCAGCTACTCGAGAGGCTGAGGCAGGAGAATCGCTTGAACCTGGGAGGCGAAGGTTGCAGTGAGCCGAGATTGTGCCACTGCACTCCAGCCTGCGACAGCGAGATGCCATCTCAAAATAAATAAATAAATTCATTAACTACATACAATCATTATAGATAATTTTAGCCTTTCTCCATTAAAAAGGAGCTTTCCATTTTTTAAAGGGCTGATTTTTTTTTTTTTTTTTTTGAGACAGGGCTTCACTGTGTCGCCAAAGCTGGAATGCCATGGCATGACCACAGCTCACTGCAGTTGTGACCTTTCAGGTTCAAGTGATCCTCCCACCTCAGCCTCCCAAGTAGCTGAGACTACAGGTGTGCACCACCATGCCTGGCTAATTGTTTTTTTGTAGAGATAGGGTATCCCTGTATTTCCCAGGCTGGTCTCAAACTCCTGGGCTCAAGTGATCCTCCCATCTCAGCCTCCCAAAGTGCTGGGATACAGATGTGAGCCATTGTGCCTGGTGAAGGGGTGATACTCTTAACCTGGAAGTTGTATGTTATATGTGTGAGGCAGAGGGAGTGGGGAGGGGCATTTTCCTGGGAAGAGGCTCCATAAGTTTCATACCTTATGTCATAGGGTACCATGATGCCAGAAGTAATCTAGTACCACTGCCAAATGAGGCATGCTAAGCTCAGCCTCTAGCTGAGTGACTAAGAATGGGGCCTCCCCACCTTTCAGGTAAGCACGTGCGTTTCCCATGTGCCCAGTGGGTGTGAATATCAGTCTTTCCTTGACCCTGTGGTAACATGGTAAGTGTTACTACCTCTCCTTTATTCATGAAATATTAAGCAAGCACAAATGGTGTGCCAGGGACTGCACTGGGCAGCAGGGAGGAACAAGACCTGTCCTGGCCCTCGAGGCACTCACTGCCATGTTGACAGATGTGTAAAGAGATTAATTCCAGGCTTGTCAGTCAAGGTGTGCAGGCAGGTCGTGGGAGCCAGGGGCACGTTTGGTTCGGAGGGACTAGGAGCAGGACAGGGGATACCCTTTTCTTACCGCCTCCATTGCCCCTGCTGCCCTGGAAAGCCTGGCCCTGGGGCAGCCTGTGGGGTGACCCGTGCTGCTCGGGGAGCTGCTTCCTGAGACTTCCCCTGATCTTGACATTCAAGAAGCGAGCACGGGGCCGAGGCAGGTGTGCCATCAGATAACCTGGGACCACTCAGGTTTCTCCCAGCTGCCAGGGCTCGTGCCACTTGAGACGTCCGGGCCCTCCCTGCCAGGACACCTCATGAGGCCCGCGCAGAGGAGCTGGGTAGGAGCCAGGGCCAAGTGGGGGTGGCACAGATCACCTTCTGTGACTCAGTCTGGTCTTTCCTTCACCAGATGAATCAGAAGCTCCTGGAGGTGGAGCCCCCGAATCTAGTTTTTCAATGCTCATATATGGCCCTAATGATCATTCCCTTTTGGGAACCCCTGATTACAGTCATTTCTTGCCTTCCATGCCAGGAGGCTGGGGGCAGGAGGGAAGGGGGACATGGCTATTTCCAGTGTCCTGTGACAAAGTGGGAAGGGGGGCCTTCATTTCACGTCCCAGCCCTTCCATGACTCATCCATCAGGGGGCTTCTCCCCCATAGTGGGACCTGGGTTGTCATCTTTTCACCTGCCCTACATGGACGCAAGTAAAAGGGGTGAACAACCCCCTTTGTTGATGAAGTTGGGGACATATAATACATGTGGGTATGTGGTTACAGCTTGAAGCACCAAACCTTCTGCGTGCAGGCAGAGCACTGGTCATTTGAAAGCCCTCCAACTGAGCCACCCCTCACCGCTGCTGAATTGTGTGAGGTCGACAGGACAGCTCTTTTCATTTCCATCTTACAGATAGGGACATTCATGGAGGCTCTCTAACTCGACTCAAGTCCTATAAGCAGTAAGTAGAAGGTCTGGCATAACACTTCTGGGCATCCAGAACTTTCTGTCCCATCATTGTTTTCTCCTTGCTGTAGGTCCAGGTCAAATGGTCTGCCTCTTAAATGAGGCAAAGTCCGGACCTCTCAAATTTAGGGACAGGGAGGGTGAGGGTCTCACTGTGTCCCCCAGGCTGGAGTACAATGTTACGATCACAACTCACTGCAGCCTCAAACTCCTAGGCTCAAGTGATCCTCCCACATCAGCTCTCCAGCCCCTTGTAGCTGGCATCATGCCCGTGAGACCGCTCACCTCTCCTCTCACACCCTTCTGCAAAGAAAAGAACTTCAAACAATAGAATGAAATCACTTGTGTGGTAGATTGTGTCATGTCCAAAATGTTTGCTACCCCTCCTTGGCATGAGCCTCACCTGAGGGCCTGGGGAGGATTATATACCCCTACCTTGTTGAACCTGGAAGGGCCACGAAACTTGCCTGGCACTGGTTGTAAGAGCCGGTGGGTGGTCCATCAGCTGTCTGTTGCAGTGACCTGCTATGTTCACATGGAGACTGCTTTGTCAGCCTAGGTCCCAGGGTGAAGAAGATGGTCAGAGCAGCCAGCCACAATAGACATGAAGAGTAGAGAGAAATTAACCCCTGCCATTGTAGACCAGTGGACTTTCCAGTTGTTGCTGCACCATAATTGAGACTAAACTGTCTGATTCAGTTTGTAATCCCACCATTCAAAGATTAGCCATTGTTAAGATTCTGGTGTGTATCTTAGCAGAAATTCTGATATGCAAATTAATGTATTTAGATACACAATCTTACAAAAATGGGATAATACACATCTTGCTTTCTTGTCTTATCTAATATGTACTAAGTGTCTTTCCATGGTAAATTTATATCTAGATCCAGTTTTTCAGTGTTGGGATCACAGTGTGGCTCCATAGTGTACTAATGCATGGTTATGCCAAAAAATGTTGTTTTCCCGTTTCTTTTCTTTTCTCTTTCTTTCCTTCTTTCTTTCTTTTCTTTTTTCTCTTTTTTTTCATCTCTGTCACCCAGGTTAGAATGGGGTGCAGTGGCACAGTCATGGCTCACTGCAGCCTCAACCTTCTGGACTCAAAGCAATCTTCCCACCTTAGCCTCCTGAGTAGCTGGAACCACCACACCTGGCTAATTTTTAAATTTTTTGAAGAGACACGGTTTTGCCATGTAACTCACTTTGCTTTTGAACTCCTGAGCTCAAGCAATCCTCCCCTCTTGGCCTCCCAAAGTGCTGGGATTACTGGGGTTACAGGTGTGAGCCACCGCCCTCAGCCTCCAGTTCTTTTTTTTTTCTTCTTCTTTTTTTGAGACAGAGTCTTGCTCCCTTACCCAGGCTGGAGTGCAGCGGCGCAATCTTGGCTCACTACAACCTCTGCCCCCCAGGTTCAAACAATTCAACATCAACCTCCCAGGCTCAAGTGATCCTCCTACCTCAGTTCTCCACCCCTTTGTAGCTGATGCTACAGATACACACCAGCGTGCCCAGCTAATTTTTAAATATTTTACAGAGATGCAGTCTCACTATGTTGCCCAGGCTGGTCTTTTTTTTTTTTTTTTTTTTCGAGGCGGAATCTTACTCTATCACCCAGGCTGGAGTGCAGTGGCGCAATCTCGCCTCGCTGCAACCTCTGCTGCCCAGGTTCAACCGATTCTCCTGCCTCAGCCTCCCGGAGCAGCTGGGATTACAGGTGCCTGCCAATGCGCCTGGCTAATTTTTGTATTTTTAGTAGAGATGGGGTTTCACTATCTTGGCCAGGCTGGTCTTGAACTCCTGACCTCATGATCCACCTTCATCAGCTTCCCAAAGTGGTGGGATTATAGGCGTGAGCCACCGCGCCCAGCCACCCTAGCTGGTCTTGAACTCCTGGCTTCAAGTGATCCTCCCGCCTCAGTCTCTCAAAGTGTTGGGATCACAGGCGTGAGCCACTGCACCCCACTTAATTTTTGATAAATATAAATTCTGTGATGAACATGTTATGTAAATATTTGTATGCAATGGTTTGATCATTTTCTTAGGTTTAGGTTAAATCTCAAGAAGTAGAATTGCTGACTCTAAGGATTTGCACATCCTTTGTTTGGATACAAAATGCCAGACTACCCTCCAGGAAGCCTGCCCAATTCACACCACTTTTGCCAGCCTGCTAGTGCTCTTTTCTCAACCTCATCAATAGCAAGCATGATCAGTTTTTCCAGATGATTCCAACTTGAAGAGCATTCTTTTTTTTTTTTTTTGAGATGGAGTCTCGCTCTGTCGCCCAGGCTGGAATGCAGTGGCTTGATCTTGGCTCACTGCAACCTCCACCTCCCAGGTTCAAGCGATTGTCTTGCCTCAGCCTCCAGAGTAGCTGGGACTACAAGTGCACGCCCCCACACCCAGCTCATTTTTTGTATTTTTAGTAGAGATGGGGTTTCGCCATGTTGGCCAGGCTGGTCTCAATCTCTTGACCTCGTGATCCACCCACCTTGGTCTCCCAAAGTGCTGGGATTACAGGCGTGAGCCACCACACCCGGCCTAAAGAGCATTCTTGATCCTAGCTTTATCATCAGTACTGCCTTGGCAACTGTTTCATCCATCTGATTGATCACTGCCAAGTCAGAAAGCAAAGGGATACAACCTCTGGGACCACCTAGGTAGAAGACTGAGCTGGAACTCAGTCTAATTTCCATGTACATTACCTCTGAGTTTCTCTTACTCAGCCGACCCCCTCCTGGGAGAATCCTAGGTCTCCCTTTTATCTTTCTCTCCCTGCTGCCCCTTCTCCCTGAGGGGATTTTTAAGGCCAATTTTAAAATTATTATTATGAAACGAATAACAAAATAGAAATATTGGACAAAATTCTAAATGAAAAAGAAAAAAGGATCACCCATAATTAGTGGTCCCAACAAATTACTTCGTTTTTATTTGCTTTATTTGCCTGTGTTCCCTTCCAGTCCTAGTCCAAATGCATGCCATATTTTTACCCAGATGTGACCCTGGTCCAGATCTAATTTTGCATTCTGCCCCTTTCAATTCTCTTGTCATAAGCAGTTTTCCACATTGCTACATGGTCATCATCTTATTCTAATTGTTGCACAACATTCCAATGAGTGAATAATTTAATCATCATTACCCTAATGTAAGTCACTTACATGGTTGCTCAATTTTCCTATAATAAGTACTGCTGTAGTGCATGCTTTTGTGGATATGGCTTCTTCCTTCATTTGAATTATTTCCTCAGGTCAGTTCTCCAGGGTGAGATAGGTCAGAAGGTATGAAGGCTTTAATGATTCTTGGCACGAGAACTGGAACATTGTTTTCCAAAGGGTTTTTCTTTCTTTTTTTTTTTATTTTCCTGCTCAAAAGTTAATACATGCTATCTTTCAACCATTTAGAAGAAAGCAAAAATTCTACTACCCAGAAATTAGCACTACTAACATTTGGCCAACCATTCCTCCAGGCATCTCTGGATATACACATCTATCTATATGTATAATCTGCATAGATATACATATAGATGTAGACATAAAAATAATTTTTCACAAAAGGGATCGCATCACCATGCCAGTTTTGCAACCTGCTTTTTTACTCAACAACATGTCCTGGGTTTTTCTAATTGGTTCTGCCACCAGTGCCTAGGTGGTAGCAAAATGTAGTACAGCCGTAGCTGTAAGCCACACACTGTACCGAGAATTTCATGTACATTAGCTAATTTAAGCTCTGCAATGACCAAATGAGATAAGTTCTATTATCATCATGCCCATTTTACAAATGAGGAAACAGGCTCAGAGAAATTGACTGCACAGGGTCACAGAGCTAAGGAGTGGTGGGGCTAGCACTCCAAAACAGATGTTTATACAAGTAATACACGAACACATGTCTATTGTAAAAGATAAAAATAATAAATGCAAGCAAGAGCATAGCACAGAAACTAAAGTGTGGGCCAGGCACAGTGGCTCATGCTTGTAATCCCAGCACTTTGGGAGGCCGAGGCGGGCAGATCACGAGGTCGGGAGATCAAGGCCATCCTGGCTAACATGGTGAAACCCCATCTCTACTAAAAATACAAAAAATTAGCCAGGCGTGGTGGCGGGTGCCTGTAGTCCCAGCTACTGGTGGGGGCTGAGGCAGGAGAATGGTATTAACCCAGGAGGCGGAGCTTGCAGTGAGTCGAGATGGCGCCACTGCACTCCAGCCTAGGTGACAGATCAAGACTCTGCTCAAAAAAAAAAGAAACTAAAGTGTGAAAGTCCCATTTACACTTCCACAGAGGTTTGGTGTGTGTATCAGTTAAGTTTAGGTTCAATTGCATGTAACAGAAAACCAAAATAGCATAGGCTTAGACAAAATAGGATTTGTTTTCTTCACATAAAAGAAGTCTGCACATAGCATTTCAGGGCTAAGCATGGTGGGCCCATGCTCATTAGTCATGAAGAACCCATTTTCACTTTATGGCTTCATCCCTAAGGTCTCCACGTGGACTAATATTGTCCCTGGAGCTCCAGCCATCATGCCTGCATTCTAGGCAACAAGGAGAAGGCTGGAGGAGCAATGCCATGGTTTTTCCCAGATGAATTAGCCTCTCTCTAAAGAGCTTTCCCCAAAGTCCCCCTACCCTATGATATCACTTTATTTCTTTTCTAAATTTTTTTTTTTTATTATTTTTTTGAGATGGAGTCTCACTCTGTTGCCCACGCTGGAGTGCAGTGGCACGATCTTGGTTCACTGCAGCCTCCACCTCCCGGTTCTAGTGATTCTCCTGCCTCAACCTCCCAAGTAGCTGGGAATACAGACACGCACCACCACGCCCAGCTAATTTCTGTATTTTTAGTAGAGACAGGGTTTCACCATGTTGGCCGGGCTGGTCTCAAACTCCTGACCTCAGGTGCTCCGCCCACCTCGGCCTCCCAAAGTGTTGGGATTACAGGCGTGAGCCACTGTACCTGGCCTGATATCAGTTTATTTCTAATTGACGACCCTTATCCACAGGGAGGCTGTGCAGTGTAGTTTTTAAACTGAGCATTTTGCAGCTTCTGCAACCCCAGCTCCCCACATAATACAAGTGCTTGGTTAACTTTTTTTAAGGGGGAAAGAATGGATATTAAAAGAAAATTAGACAATTCTGCCACCATGTATATCCTTCCCAATCCTTTCCTACAAATTTTTATATGTATATATCGTGAAAGTTGATTGTACAAATTGGGTCATTCTTGCCATACTCAACTAAATCAGAGTCAATGGGTTGGGGGAAAAAGTATTTGGGACACATAACTTCGCTCCAAGAAGTACATTTTCCATGAGCTTGGCTGCTGAAGCTGCCTCTTGTAACCTGAAACTAGTTTTATCTGATGGCTACTGAAACAACCTGCTGCAACTCTAAGACTGGCTTTACCCACCACCTTCACTCACCAGTCAGCACTTGCCATCCCCAAAACCTTACTAGCACCAATGAACTATCTTTCAAAACAATTCTCCTTTTTATAAAACCCCCAAACATCTCTTTGTTCTTTGGCTGTACTAAAGACCACCCAGTCTGTGTGTATGCCCCAAACTGCAATTGTTGCTTCTGAGATAAAATGTTAAATTTAGAGATTCATCTCTACATTTTTATTTTGACTTTGACAATGTGTACATATATAATAACATAGTTTTATATGGTACATTGTTTTAATTTACATTTTAAAGCCTTACTGACCAGATTAAACATTCTCCATTAAATATTTGTTTACTAATTATTGTGTTGTGTGCACAGTTAAGCTCTTTGCTTATTTAGCCAATTAAAACCTGGAAGATATCTTGATCCAGCTGAATGGACTATCAAGGTAAAGAGATAGAGGTGGTCGCAATGGCTCACACCTGTAATCCCAGCACTTTGGGAGGCCAAGGTGGGTGGATCATGAGGTCAGGAGATCGAGACCATCCTGGCCAACATGGTGAAACCCTGTGTCTACTAAAAATACAAAAATTAGCTGGGTGTGGTGGTGTGTGCCTGTAATCCCAGCTACTCGGGAGGCTGAGGCAGGAGAATCGCATGAACCAGGGAGTTAGAGGTTGCGGAGATCGTGCCACTGCACTCCAGCCTGGGCGACCGAGTGAGACTCTGTCTCAAAAAAAAAAAAAAAAAAAAGAGAGAACAAATAGATGAATAGATGATAGGTACATTAACTCTTTGTATTACTTGCTGCAAATGCTTCTAATATGCTATCCTTTTTATTTTTCATGGATTTTTATTTTTTTGGAAG
Source organism: Pongo pygmaeus (assembly GCF_028885625.2). NCBI lineage: Eukaryota > Metazoa > Chordata > Mammalia > Primates > Hominidae > Pongo > Pongo pygmaeus. The sequence goes on along the minus strand of NC_072392.2, from coordinate 68,369,149 downwards.
TGAGTTTTCCAGAAATTTCAACTACATTTATATATTTAAGTCCATCTTTTGCCTTGGGGCTTTTTCTGTTAGTCCCAGGCTCAGACATTAGTCCCACCTCCAGAGATATGGTTGGTGTTGAAGTTGGCCTTCTCCTCCCAAGAGGGGCAGTCTAATGTTGGTGTGGCTAGGCCCACCTGGGTTCGAATTTGAATCTTGACTGTCACTTCCTACTATACAACTAGGAAGAACACATCTGTCATCTAAGTTCTAGTTTTCTTGACTGTTGGTGAGGGGGTTGGATCAACCCCAGGTTCTTAAACTTGTCTACGCATCAGAACTGTCAGAGGCTCCAAATTGCACATTCCTGCCCCTCCACCTCCGCACCTCAGCTCAGATCTACAGAACTCAAATCGCTGTATCCAGGAGTCTGTATTTTTAAAAATGCTCCCCTGAGCCTGACATTCAGACATGTTCCAGAATCGCCACACCAGCCACTGTCTGAGAGTGCCTCCTACCCCAGGCTCTCTGTGCAGTGGGTGAGTGAGATGAGGGTGGTGGCCCTTGGCCACTGTGTCCCCCGAAGCCAGTTGGCCCTGCCTTGTCCTCTTGGGTCAGAGCTCCCATTTCACATCCAACCTGAGCCGCAGTCCATTCTCCCTGCTTTCTCAGGGCTGGGGCTTGGGCTCGGGGTGAAAGGGTGATCAGGATCCTGCAGTGTGAGTGGGGTTGTGGGGCTGCCACGGCAATGCCCCTAGGAGGGGCCGGTGTTCCCTACTGGCTGGCTTCCCTTAGTGAAGCCTCTCACCCTATGAATCTCCACCTCTTCAGCTCTGACAGCAGGACTGAGACCATGCCTTCCTTGCAAGGCAGTCCTAAGGTCTGCGATGATGGGTGGATGGCAAAAGTCTCGAGCAGTTCCTGCCACAAAATGGGCATTTGACAAATGTGGTAGATGTTACTATTAGTGCTTTCTTTTTCTTTTTTCTTTCTTTTTTTTTTTTTTTTTTTTTGAGACAGAGTCGCTCTGTCGCCGAAGCTGGAGTGCAGTGACACGATCTCAGCTCCACCTTCTGGGTTCAAGAGATTTTCCCACCTCAGTCTCCCAAGTAGCTGGGACTACAGGTACTCACCAGCACGCCTGGCTAATTTTTGTATTTTTGGTAGATGTGGGGTTTCACCATGTTGGCCAGGCTGGTCTTGAACTGTTGACCTCAAGCGATCCACCCATCTCGCCTGCCTCAGCCTCCTAAAGTGCAGGGATTGCAAGTGTGAGTCACCGCACCCAGCCACTATTAGTGTTTTCTTTGGAATTTACAGTTGTAGGGGAGGCAAAATTTTATCCACTACCATCTTGGGGTTTTTTGGCTGGGACTCAGAATTAAACTGACATAAGACAGATTAACAGGAGAAAAACATTCAAATTTATTTAATACAGTTTTTATGTGGCAAAGGAGACTTCATAAGGAAATGAAGACCGAAAGATGCAGTTAGAATTGAACACTCAGCTAGGCGCGGTGGCTCACACCTGTAATCCCAGCACTTTGGGAGGCCAAGGCAGGCAGATCACTTGATGTCAGGAGTTCAAGACCAGCCTGACCAAAATGGTGATGTGAAACCCCCGTCTCTACTTAAAAAAAAAAAAAAAATTAGCCAGGCATTGTGGTGCGCACCTGTAGTCCCAGCTACTCGGGAGGCTGAGACAGGAGAATCTCTCGAGCCCGGGAGGCAGAGGTTGCAGTGAGCAGAGATTGCAACACTGAACTCCAGCCTGGGCAACACAGTGACACTGTCTCAAAAAAAAAAAAAAAAAAAGTATAGAGTTGAACACTCAAAGACTGACTTGGACAAAGGGTAGTAAATTATGAAAATCTGAGCAGGCTGTTGTGCTTGGGGTAGGGTAGTTAATTGGCTAGAGAAGTGACTAGGAAGATAATGGTTAGTTTAAGGAGGTTGGTTTGTATAGATTTACCTCAGCCTCAAATTCCCATCCTTGATAATAAGAATGATGTTTTCCTCTGGTATAGAGGGGATGTCTTTTACATGGGAATTTCATCTACTGCTTTTTTTTTTTTTTTTTGAGACACAGTTTTGCTCTTGTCGCCCAGGCTGGAGTGCAGTGGCACGACCTTGGCTCACTGTAACCTTCGCTTCCCGGGTTCAAGCAATTCTCCTGCCTCAGCCTCCCAAGTAGCTGGGATTACAGGCATGCACCACCACACCGGGCTAATTTTTGTATTTTTAGTAGAGACAGAGTTTCACCATGTTAGTCAGGCTGGTCTCGAACTCCTGATCTCAGGTAATCCACCCACCTTGGCCTCCCAAAGTGCTGGGATTACAGGCATGAGCCACCACGCCTGGCCATCTACTGCTTTTAAGAAGCAGAAGTTTGGGAGGCCAAGGCAGGCGGATCACGAGGTCAGGAGATCAAGACCATCCTGACTAATGCAGTGAAACCCTGTCTCTACTAAAAATACAAAAAATTAGCTGGGCATGGTGTCATGCGCCTATAGTCCCAGCTACTCAGGAGGCTGAGGCAGGAAAATCGCTTGAACCCGGGAGGCGGAGGTTGCAGTGAGCCAAGATTGCGCCACTGCACTTCAGCCTGGACAACAGAGCGAGACTCTGTCTCAAAAAAAAAAAAAAAGAAGCAGAAAGGGCCAGGCATGGTGGCTTACACCTGTAATCCCAGCACTTTGGGAGGCTGAGGAAGGAGGATTGCTGGAGTCAGAGGTTCGAGACCAGCCTGGGCAACATGGTGAGACATTCATCACTATAAAAAATTTTTAAAATAGCTGAGTGTGGTGGTGCAGCTGTGGTCCTAGCTACTCAGGAGGCTGAAGTGGGAGGATCAGTTGAGCCTGGGAAGGTCAAGACTGCAGTGAGCTATGATCGTGCCACTGCACTCTAGCCCGGGTGACAGAGTGAGAACCTGTCTTAAGAAAAAAATAAAAAAGCAGAAGGAAGGTTCACATGATCTTCTTGCACCTGCTATTTTTCAAATGCCTTTAACTCAAAATAGTCAATAAGCCAGAGCAGCAGATTTTAGGGTAGCATGTTCTTAACTCCACAGTGCCCTGGGCATGCTGGCTCTAGAGAACACAGGTCTTGAACAGGAATTCCTGGTGCCTGACAGGACAGAGAGAGACCTGTCATTTCCCTGTGCTGCTCAAACTTCAGTAGACAGCCCTGACTCCTGGAAATTTTTCCCTCTGGCTCAGCATAGAATGTGTCACCTCCTGGGTGGCTGGGAGGCTGTGCACCATGAGGCCCACTGGCAGCCTCCAGGCAGTGGGCACCCACACTATGTGACTCCTGCTACCAGTGCTCCCTGCCTTCTCTCAGCAGGTCAGGCAGGAGCGGCCCCATTCCTCAAGTGGCTGACTAATCCGGGCAGGGACTGCCCCACCTGCCTCCCAGATCCCTGACACCCGGGACACCCCAGAGGTTGCCTTTCCTCTGCCCTCACTCTAGATTAGGCCTCTCCTGGAGCCCTCCCTGCAGGCAGGGCTTCGGCTCAGGGAGGCTGCTTTAGATCTTTGGGGAAGTTGCTGAGGAAATGTGCCCCTCCTCCCAGTCCCCACCAACCATGGACCCTTCAGATTAATCTACTAACAATAAGAAAATGAGCTGTGAAAACCATCAGGCTGGCAATCCTCAGCTTGAGTGAAGTTCAAAGGTCACAGAACAATTTAAGGATCCTGTTCACACACCCTAGTTTGAGCACAGGAGCCCTGAATGGCTCCCACCTGGGTCCCCGAAGTGTGCGTGCTGTGTTCAGATTCCAGCTCTGCTGCCCATTCACTGCTTAATCCTGGGTGGGGTACTTAGCCCTTCTCTGCCTCAGTTTCCTCATCTGTAAAATGGGAATGCTAATGATATTCTCCACCTCACATGGTTGTAAATGTTCAGGAAGTTAGCACCCATAACTAAAACACCAAAGAAAAATAGATACATCGGATTTCATCAAAACTTTAAAAATGTTGTACATCAAAGGGCACTATTAAGAAAGTAAAAAGAAAACCCACAGAATGGGGGAAAATATTTACAAATTATGTATCTGATAAGAGTTTAATATCCTCAATTTATAAAGAACTCCTACAGCTCAACAATGAAAAGACAACTCAATTTAAAAATGGGCAAAAGGTCAGACGCAGTGGCTCACACCTGTAACCCTAACACTTTGGAAGGCCGAGGTGGGCAGATCACTTGAGGCCAGGAGTTCGAGACCAGCCTGGCCAACATGGTGAAACCCTGTCTCTACTAAAAAGACAAAAATGGGCCAGGTGTGGTGGTGCACACCTGTAATCCCAGCTACTTGAGAGGCTAAGGCACAAGAATTGCTTGAACCTGGGAGGTGGAGGTTGCAGTGAGCCAAGATCTCACCACTGCACTCCAGCCTCGGCAACAGAGTGAGACTTTCTCTCAAAAAATAAATAAATAAAATAAAAATAGGCAAAGGATTTGAAAAGACATTTCTGTAAATAAAATACACAAGTGACTAATAAGCACATGAAAAGATGCTCAACATCATTAGCCATTAAGAAACTGGACAACAAAACTATGATAGGACCCCCCCAACACCCACTAGGATGGTTATAATAGAAATAATAATAATAACAAGTGTTGGTGAATATGTGGAGAAATCAGAACCCTTATACACTGCTGGTGGGGATGCAAAATGGTACAGCCGCTGTGGAAAACAGTCTTGCAGTTCCTAAAAAAGTTAAACTTAGTGTCACCGTATGATCCAGCAACTCCACTCCTAGGTATATGCCCAAGAGAATTAAAGACATGTAGTCATACAAAAACTTATGCACAAATGTTCATAGCAGCAGTATTCATAATAGCCACAAAGTGGAAACAGCCCAATGCCCATCAATTGATGAATGGATAAATAAAATATGGCATCTTCATACAATGAAATATTATGCAGCAATGAAATGAATGCACGAAAACATTATGCTAAGTGAAAAAAAAACAGACACAAAGTAGGTCTATACTGTATGATTTAATGTATATGAAATGTCCAGAATAGGCAAATTCATAGAGACGGAAAGTAGATTAGTGGTTTCCCGGGATTAGCGGGTAGGGAAGAATGGGGAGTGACTAATGGGTACAGGGTTTCTTTTGGGGTGATGGAAATGTTCTGGAATTGAACAGTGGTAATGGTTGTACAACCTTGTGAATATACTGAAAAATAAAAAACACTGAATTGTATCCTTAAAATGGTGAATTTTATGTTATTTAAAATTTTTTATGTGAATTATCTCAATTTTATTAAAAAAGGAATTACTACACACAAAATGCTTAGAAGGCTATGCAGGCCATGATAAGCCTTCAGTTAGTTGCCATTTAGTTTATAAACTCCACTGAATTTATGGGTTGGTCCAGATTGCCAGAAGGAAAAAATAAAAGGAACATCACCTTTAGAAATCGAATTCATGGCCTGACGCAGTGGCTCATGCCTGTAGTCCCAGCACTTTGGGAAGCTGAGGCAGGCAGACCATGAGGTCAAGAGATCGAGACCATCCGGGTTAACGCGGTAAAACCCCATCTCTACTAAACATACAAAAAATTAGCCGGGCATGGTGGCACGCGCCTGTAGTCCCAGCTACTTGGGAGGCTGAGGCAGGAGAATCGCTTGAACCCAGGAGGCGGGGGTTGCAGTGAGCCAAGATCGCCCCATTGCACTCCAGCCTGGGTGACAGAACGAGACTCCGTCTCAAAAAAAAAAAAAAAAGATTGAATTCCCATGCTTAATACACATTAAAGCATTTATTTGCATGTAGTTTCTTATCTCATTTCATACTCAGTCTTGATTTGACATGCTTTATATATATACATATATAATATATAAGCATTTATTTGCATATTGTTTTTAAATTGTATTTTCATGATCACTTTTATCACTTTTGATATTTTTGAGGTGTGTCCAAGGCTTAAATCGCATTTGTTTTTGAAGTCTCAACTGGATTGAGTCTAGGACTGCCATGTAGCTCAGAGAATCCGCTTATGGTCAGGCCTGTGAAACAGCAGGATGCTCATTGACCTTGGGCTGAAAGCCTGAGATGGAGGCTTAGCTTTATTGCTTACAAGCTATGTGACCTGGGACAAGACTAAGGTTGTCAGATTTAGCAAACAAAAATACAGACACCCAGTTACATTTGAATTTCAGATAAACAATGTATATCGTTTAATGATTTTGTTTAATGATATATTGTTTAACGATATATTAATGAAAAACAATGATATTAAACAATGACCAGATAAACAATGAATATTTTTTTGTGTAAACATATCCCAAATATTATATGGGACATACTGATACTAAAAAAATTATTTTATCTGAAATTAAAATTTAATTTATCTGTGAGAGTTTTCAAGGGCATTTCAAGGGAATTTCAAGAATTAAATATTCAAGGGAATATTTAATTCTCACAACGCCCCCTGCTGCCCTTTCCCATTTTTGTCATGAAAGGGACTGACTCAGAGAAGTGACTTAGCCCAAGGTCATCCAGCTAGAAAATTATTGAGCTGGGATTTGAACTTGGGTGCGTCAACTGTAGCATGCTCTGCTACTGGAACTCAAGACAGATATGCAGCGACCTACCTTTTTTTTTTTTTTTTTTTTTTGAGACAGAGTCTCACTCTGAGGCCAGGCTAGAGTGAGTGCAGTGGCGCGATCTCGGCTCACTGCAACTTCTGCCGCCCAGGTTCAAGCGATTCTCCTGCCTCAGCCTCACAAGTAGCTGGGATTACAGGAGCCTGCCACTGCGACTGGCTAATTTTTGTAGTTTTAGTAGAGACGGGGTTTCACCATCTTGGCCAGGCTGGTCTTGAACTCCTGACCTCGTGATCCACCTGCCTCAGCTTCCCAAAGTGCTGGGATTATAGGCATAAGCCACCGCACCTGGCCTGGCAGTGACCTACTTAATGATAGCCTGGGAGCCATGAGCTAACTTGGTAAGAACAGAAGCTTTCATGGACTGAGACGGACTTTTGAATAGGAGTTAGAGAATTCGATTTCAAAGTGTTTCTATGACCCTGTCTGTGTTAGTTTCCTGTTTCTGCCTTAACGAATGACCACATATTTAGTGGCTTAACACACATTTATCTTGCAGCCTCTGGAGGTCAGAAGTCTGAAATGGTCCAGGTGTCAGCAGAGCTGTGTTCCTTGTGGAGGCTCTAGGAGAGAATCTGCCTCTTGCCTTTTCCAGCTTCTTAAGGCTTGCGGCATGTCTTGGATCGGAGCCACACACTCTGACCTCCGCTTCCATTAGCACATCTGCCTCTCTGATGCTGACCCTTCTGCCGCCCTCTTGTAACGACGCTTGTGATTACATGGGGCCCACCGGATAATCCCGGATCATCTGTGAATCTCAAGATCCTTAATCACATCTGCAAAATCCTTTTTGCCTTGTAAGGTAACATATTTACAGTTTCCGGCGATTAGGAGGTGGACATCTGTGGTGGAGAGGTTATTCTGCCTATCTCACTAAGAGAGAAATGCTCTAGTTGACTTGAGTGTCCCAGGCCTTAACTATAATCCCTTTCATCTGTATAGTTTTCACACACATTCTTTTTTCCACCTTGCATCCATCCTGGAAAGTAGATGAAGGCTGTGCTGAGCCCATTCTGTGAGGGAGGAAGATGAAACTCAGAGCGGAGGCCTCGTGCTGGGTGACACAGCTAAAAAGAGACTCAGGCCCAGGGCTTTTGAGTCAGCATCTGCCCCCTCAGTTCCCAGCCATGCATCACTAGAACACTATTCTCACCGATGGAGAAGGACAATTCCTCAGCTACCCCCACAATTTAGGAAGAAGTCCCCAAGGTGAGCCAGCTCCCTCAGCCCTGAATCTGCCCTCAGAAGGTGGCCTTCTGCCCAGAGCGAGGATGGAGGGGTGCAGGCAGAGAACCATTTTTTTGGTGGAGGTCCACGGGACAGAGCCCAGAACTCAATGTCCATCCATCTTGGGCGTGTCCTCCCCAGCAGCCCAGGCTGACTGGACCGGCGCAGGAACTCCTGCATGCTCAGAGGGAGCCCTGATTCTTAGAACTGTCTTCTCATAGCAGTCTTCTTAGGAGTATGTCGCTGTGGTTTGTGGTTCTGCCCCTGGGTGCTGCTGCATGGGAGGAGCCAGCTCTCTCCCTGCCCCACAGATCATGGAAGGCAGCGACCATAGGCTCACTGATGCTCCTGCAGGCTCCCCACACCCATCCATTAGGATGGCCCACATGTGCCAGCCAGGAATGGGGGACACAGCCATGAAGCCGACAGACAGGCTCCTGCACCTCTGGAACTTGTGCTTTAGCGGGGCAGACAGATCCCACAGAAGTGTATGTGTAGGAGTTCTGAGGATGACAAATAGGATGAGGCAATAGAAGGTGACCGTGACCTTGTGAGACAGGCACTGTCCCCACTCTATCACTCTATTTTTGTTTCTTTGGGTTTTTTTGAAGCAGGGTCTCGTTCTGTCACTCAGGCTGGAGTGCAGTGGTGCAATCATAGCTTACTGCAGCCTTGATCTCCCGAGCTCCAAGCAATCCCCCTGCTTCAGCCTCCTGAGTAACTAGGACTCCAGACATGCACAAACACCACACCCGGCTAATTTTTAAAATTTTTATTTTTAGTACAGACGGGGTCTCACTATGTGGCCCAGGCTGGTCTCAGGCTCCTGGGCTCAAGTGATCCTCCTGCTTTGACCTTCCAAAATGCTGGGATTGCACATGTGAGCCACCATGCCTAGTTCACTGTCCCCACTCTAAAGCAGACAGCCCAAGTGGGGGCAAAGTTGAGAAGCAAACACACACTTTACTCCAAAGCCTCTGAAAATCCCCCCTTGTGTCCTTCCTAAGAAGCGTCCCAGAGTCTCTGTGTCATCCCTGAAGCTGAAGTCAGTCCATTCTGGGAGCAGAGTCCAGCTGCGTCCTGTGTTTTGGGCTAAGAAGAATGTGAGATTCCTGCTGAGTATGAGCTGAGCAAGGTTGTAGTAAGGGGAGCAGTGATGTGATGCATCGTTTAAGGGGTGCAGCTGCCAGATGTGAGTGGGTGAGGGCAGATGTGAGGGGCATCAGCCAGCTATGTGTGCGGGTGGTCAGACCTGGTTGAGGGGGGCACAATGGAAACAATAGGGGAGCAGGCCAGGTGGGTATGCGGAAGTGAGACAGAGTGGCAGGATGAACCGGGAGGGGGATCAGATGTGAGGGGCTGGAGAACAGATGACTCCCAGCCTCAGTCTTTAGGAGGGTGGCTGTCCCTGGGAAATGGATGATGCAGTCTGTGGAGGAAATGTGCTTTCTATTTAGAGAGGCTGTTTAGGAGTAGCTGACGACATGCCCAGCACCTGGATGGGTGGAAATAAACAGAGGCATGAAGCAATAATTTATGCCGTGTCCTCTGTCAACCTAGCCACCACCTCCTCCTCCCTGGGCTCCAGGAAGTTGCTCAGAGTTGTGGCGCTGGGAGGAGACTGCGGGAGCTATGCTGGTGAAGCGATGCTGTCATCTGAGCTTGTGCTTTACACACACTGGGCTTTTTTTTTTTTTTTTTTTTTGAGACAGTCTTGCTCTGTCACCCTAGGCTGAAGTGCAGTGGCGCAATCACAGCTCACTGCAGCCTCGACCTCCCAGGCTCAAGCAATGCATCCACCTCACTCTCTTGAGTAGCTAGGACCACAAGGGCGTGGCACCACATCTGGCTCATTTTTAGAAATTTTTTTGTAGAGACGGGGTCTCACTATGTTGCCCGGGCTGGTCTCAAACTCCTGGGCTCAAGTGATCCTCCTGCCTCAGCCTCCCGAAGTGTTGGGATTATAGGCACAAGCCATCATGCCCAGCCCCTCCAGGCCTTTGTACCTTCTGTGTCCTCACCTGGAATACCTGCCCCCCGAACTACCCAGTGAACTCTTTATTTAGTGGCCCACCTCCTCTAAGAAGGCCCCCCTCATATCCAGTCTGTGGTTCCTAAATTGCAGCTAATTACTACCCCAGGAGCTCACACATTAGAGTTGGAAATCTACTTTCAAATGACCCCACTTCATGTCTAAAGCACTCTGACCTCCTCCTACCCCCATCCCAGTCGCACATGAATGAGCTTCAGGGAATCCCTGGAATTGAATGCAAAGTCATGTGCAAAATCAAATGTGCAAATGTGTGGATAAACAAAATACAGTATACCCATAAAACGAAATATTATTCAGCCACAAAAAGGAATGGAGTCACTGATACGTGTTAAGTGGAAAAAAAAACAGACAGAAAAGGCCAAATATTGTATGATTCCATTGATATGAAGTATCAGGCAAATCAGTAAAGACAGAAAGGAGCTTAGCGATTGTCAGGGGATGGGGGTCGGGGCTGGGGAATGACTGGTAGAGGGTTTCCTTTGGGGCTGATGAAAACATTCTGGATGTAGATAGTGTAGGTAGTGGTGATGGTGGCACTACATTGTGTATGTACTAAATGTCACTCATTTGAATATGTTAAAATGGTGACTTTTATGTTATGTGTGTTTTACTATAGTTTTAAAAAAGTCAAATGCACATTTCTCAGGAGAAGATTCCTAGGTTTGATTGGCTTCTCAAAAGGTGAAGCAGCTCTGATCTGGTCTGGACCCCTTCATGATACAGATGGTGATACTGGGACACAGACAGGGGGTGAGACCTGTCCAAGGTCACTCAGGGGCTGGCAGCAGAGCCCAACCAGGTTGCATGCCTGCCTGACCACATACTCCCCTACCTGCTTCTTCCCTTGTCCTTTGATCTCCACCAAACCCTCCCTTCACAATCCCCAAGCCTCTGTCCTGATCCCAGCCATGCCACCCACAAGCTGTGTAACTTCCCAAAGTTAAAAGGCCTTCTTCCTGAAACTGGGTGCACGGATTAGAGTTTCATGAGCATTTGTCTTTTGCTCTACAGTGGACTCTGAGCTCCTAGAGGGCAAGAGGAAATGTTTCTTATTTTCCTCCATATCTTACAGAGCTTCTGGGACAGCCACGGAGGTGAGCCATCCCTGTCTCCCTTCAAGAAAGAACTTGCTATTCACCCTCAAGGAAGGCAGTTAGTTGACAACTTCTAACAAACATTCTTTGCCCAGAGGACATGCTGGGTTGGCCAAGACTTTGTTAGATCTGCAGCACAGTCTGAGGCTCTCCCAGCCCTTTCCTGCTTCCTCTCCTTCGCTGGCCTTGCCACTACCCCCTCTCCCCACAATAAACCTCTTGCGCTCCTACGTTCATCTCAGTGCTTGCTTCCTGGAGGACCCACATGGCACAGCACCTAGCCTGCTGGATCATAAGTGCTCAGTCGTGAAGTAAACGTTACTGGGGATTCTCTAGAGGGTAGAGGGAAGCCAGAGCCTGGGCCTCGGAGAGCAGGAGAGGGGCTGTCCATGGAGGATGCCTCAGTCATAAGGAGAGCAAGGTCTAGAGCAGTGTGAAGAAGGGGCCATGCCCCTGGGGCAGGACCCAGCAATGGGGAACACACAGGGAGCTCAGGGATTCACCAGCACTGCTGGCATCGTCTCTAGCTCCTCTGCTGTCTGGGGCAGCTGTTGTAAACTCAGAAATGTCCCAGGAGACAGGGTCCAAAGAGCCCTCGCCTTGGACTTTTGAAAACCAGGTTCAATTTGTGATTCCCGCTAGTCAGGTGACATTACACCCTTCTCTCTGGAGCTCAGTTTCTCCATTTGTAAAATGGGCTTATAATGTGTCCTTATAAGCATGATTTTGAGAATTGACTGAGAAGATACTACAGTTTATGGAGGGCACCCTGTTTCGTAGTTTAAATGCACACTCAGTCCAGGTGAGGTGGCTGATGCTTGTAATCCCAACACTTTGAGAAGCCAAGGCGGGAGGATTGCTTAAGCCCACGAGTTCAAGACCAGCCTGAACAACATAGCAAGACCCTGTCTCTACAAAAAATTGAATAATTAGCTGGGTGCAGTGGCACATGCCTGTAGTCCCAGCTACTCGGAAGGCTGAGGCAGCAGGATCATTTAAGCTCAGGAGTCTGAAGCTGCAGTGAGCTATGATTGTGCCACTGCACTCCAACCTGGGCAACAGAGTGAGATACTCTCTAAGAAAAATAAATACATATTCATTTAACCCTTGCAGTGGTCTTGTGAGAGCAGCATTATGACCTCCATTTTATGTATGTATATATGTATGGATGGATGGATGAGATGGGGGTCTCACTTTGTTGCCCAGGCTGGAGTACAGTGGTGCAATCAGAGCTCACTGCAGCCTGGACCTCCTGGGCTCAAGCAATCTTCCTGCCTTAGCCTCCAGAGTAGCTAAGACTACAGGTGTGGGCCACCAAAGCCAGCTAATTAAAAAAAAAATTTTTAGGCCAGGCACGGTGGCTCACGCCTGTAATCCTGGCACTTTGGGAGGCCGAGGCGGGCAGATCACGAGGTCAGGAGTTCGAGACCAGCCTGACCAACTGTTGAAACCCTGTCTCTACTAAAAATACAAAACTTAGGCAGGCATGGTGGCACTCATCTGTAATCCCAGCTACTCAGGAGGCTGAGGCAGGAGAATCGCTTGAACCTGGGAGGCAGAGGTTGCAGTGAGCCGAGATGGCACCACTGCACTCCAGCTTGGGCACAGAGTGAGACTCTGTCTCAAAAAAAAAAAAAAATTTTTTTTTTTTTTAGAATGGAGTCTCCCTACGTTGCTCAGGTCAATTTTGAACTCCTGGCCTCAACCAATCCTCCTGCCTCAGCCTTCTAAAGCACTAGGATTGTAGGCCTGAACCACTGTGCCTAGCAGAGAAAACTGGCTCTCTAGGTCAAGGCATTGGCTCAAGAACACACGGCTAACAAGCCGACATAGCTGGGATTAGAACCCAATTGTCTGGCTCTAGAACCCCTTCACTATTTGAGGTACACTTTACTGCCTAACTACTAGTACTAAACTTTGGGTTGAGGGCAGGGCCTGAGGCAGCTCCTGCTCTCATACATTCTGAGAGCCAGTTTGACAATAGGCAACTACACAAAAAACCAAAATAATTCCAGAATGCGTCAGGGCTCCAGGGGAAGGCGAAAAAAGCGGGTGCGTTTATAAACTTAAAATAATTAGAGGCAGCATCTCCAAGGACTGTGAGAATGCCCCAAGTCAGGGCAAAAGTTTTGGCTGGTTTGGGAAGTGATGAAAGGCCAAAGTGGCTGCAGCGAGCGTGGACCCGGGAGGTCTCCAGGCGCGTTGGTGCGAGTAGGGGAGGGCAGGCAGGGACACCTAAAACCCACGGTACGCCACGAAGGGGTTTCAGCACGTCCTGAAAGGCCCGATCCCCCAGGACCGCTGTGAGGGGGGCAGAAGGAGGTCCCTCGACAGGACGTGGCCTTAGTCGAGGAAGGCGGGAAGCAGGGGCTGGCTCCCCCGACGACCCACCCGCCCCCCGTGGTCTAGCAGCAGGGCGGGGCGAGGCAGGTCATGCATCCTTACCAGCCAGCCACTCCCACCCAGCCCTCGGCTCCCGCAACTCGCGGGGGTCCTCGCCCAGGTCCCCCGCCCCGCCCGGCTGGCGACGTCACGGCGCTCGTCGGCGCAGCCTGTGGCGTCACTGGCCGGGCCCGCAGGGCGTTCTAGGGGTCCGTCGCTCTTGAAGCCGCCGGCGGCGGGCGCGTGCGCGGCCCGATGAAGAAGGAGGTTTCCAAGCAGTCTCCGCCCAAGTTGATCGGTGGGTGCGCGCCCCCGCGCGGGGCACCGGTTGCTGTGGACGCAGTGGCGGCCGTTGGCTGGCGGGTGCGGCGCAGCCTTGGTGTCTCTGGGCCGGCGGTGCAGGGCAACGCTTCATGGTGCCGGGCGGCACCATGAAGTCTCTAAAGAAGGATTCCCGCCTCAGAATAACTCCAACCAGATTATTAGAGGCCTCAGAGAGCGTCAAAGGTTGGCGCTGGCTGCCTTGGGCGCTCGGGAGAACCCGAGAGGGGAAGCGGTCCCCGGAATGAGTTCAGGACACGGGGCCTGGAGGATGGGGATGGCACCAGGGATGGAGGAAAGATCACGGGGAAGTGGCGTACTGGGCAGAGGGCCCTTAGGGATGGGGGCAAGGCAGGAAGAGCCTACAGCGCACTGGGCCTTGGGGATGGGGACATAGGAAGTAGGAGACTGACAGAGGGGCCTCAGGGACCACTGGCTGGGGAGATGGCCTTGCGCAGGCAGGGATACCTCTACCTCTAACCACATCTTAGGGTGGCATGCAGGAGGCAGGATCCCCGGACTGGATGAAGTGCAGAAGAGCCAGGAAAGAGTTTAAGGGTAGAAGGGCCAGGAATTGGGGTCCTTGGGAAGAGGAAAGAATGAAGTGTTGAAACCAGCCACCTTGATGGGATTATTTGGTAGAGGAGGGTGGGGGAGGGGGGCAGGCGTCACTTAGGATTCCTACTGGAAAAACCCAGAAGAAAGGCCTTGCTTGGCTAGTTCTCTTTTTGACTGCCTTTTCCTACCACGTGCACTTTCCAGCTGGATGACACTTATCCAGCTCCTTTAGCCTGGAAAAGAATCGCTAGATATGACTGCTTCCTACCCTCTACAGCTTCCTTCTGGTTGCACCTGGGAGAGCCACAGGGCGTCTGATAGCGGACTGACTTCCATGGACATATTCTCATTTGCAACCCACCCCCTTTTGATCTTTTTTGGCTGTTTCCATTTATTTATTTTTAAATTTTTAGCTTTTTTTTTCTTTGTGTGTGTGTGTGTGTGTGTGTGTGTATGTGTGTGTGTGGAAACAGGGCTCTCGCTGTATTGCCCCAGCTAGTGTCAAATTCTTGGCCTCAAGCAATCCTCCTGCCTCGGCCTCACAGACTGCTGGGATTCCAGGCATGGACCACTGCGCCCAGCCTATTTTTGTTTACTGAGAGCTGATTTTGTGTGGTACTGTGGCTCACCAGAAGGGTATCGGTATTAACTGTGTGACCCTGGTCCTCAAGAAACTCAGTCTAATGAACACCTGGAGGAGTAACTAGACAAAGGTAGAAATACAAATGCTGTGATGTAGGTGCCCATCGGGCTTAAGTGGGCTCAGAGCACCTGAGCCAGACCAGGGATGGTTGTAGGGGGACGTCTTCTGAAGAAGGTGACACTATGGCAGACAAGAAAAAAAAGGAGAGGTTTGCTTCTCTAGGTCTAGGAAGCAGCATGAGTTTATGGAACTGTAAATGTGGGAACCAGAAGAGGCTGTACAGGTGGGTAGGGCAGGGGCCAGACCATGAAAGGGCTTTATGTACTAGGTCAGAAAGCCTGGATGTGCTCTTGCAAGCCCTGGGGAGACCCAGCCTCAGAGCTGTGAAAGCTCATTGTGAGGAGAGGGGACCTTCAGAAAACTAACAGGAGCTTAGTCGCTTTTCAGTATGGCTTTATGTTTCTTCATGTATAAAAGTCCAACGTTGAGCCGGGCATGGTGGTGCACATCTGCAGTCTCAGCTGCTCAGGAGGCTGTGGCAGGAGGATTGTTCCAGGCCAGGAGTTGATGATCACACCTGTGAATAGCCACTGCATTCCAGACTGGGCAACACAGTGAGACCCCCATTATTAAAAAAATAAAAGTCCAATGCTGTTTTATGACATACTATATATATATATATATATATATATATATATATATATATATATGTATATATGTATGTATGTATGTATTTTGAGACAGGGCCTCGCTCTGTCACCTGGGATGGAGTACCGTGGTAACAGTCGTAGGTCACTACAGTCTTGAACTTCTGGGCTCAAGCGATCCTCCTGCCTCAGCCTCCAAAGTTGCTAGTATTACAGGTGCACACCACCATGCCCGGCTAATTTTTTTTTTTTTTGTAGAGACAAGTTGCCCAGGCTGGTCTTGAACTCCTGGGCTCAAGCAATCCTCCTACCTTGGCCTCCCAAAGTGCTGGGATTACAGGCGTGAGCCACCGTGCCTGGCCCATGACATACTTTTTAATAGTTGAGAGAGAGGGAATATCTGGTCCCCTTTCGCAAGGGCAGTCAAGGGCTTTCCTAGCCACTGCCTCCTGCTCACATAGTTTCTGGGAGATCTTATCAGATTTGAACTGCTGTAAACAAATCAAGGGAAGATTTTTCACTGCATATTTATTTTTAATAAGCAGAAAATTTAGTTTGTTAATTAACCCTTGAGTTAAGAACATGTGCCAGAGGGAGGAGGGGAAAAAAAAATGAAGTGTTTAGCATGCAAGATACCTTTTTAAAAATATCTCAGGGGAGCTTCTAATGTTGTAGAGCAGTACTCTCCGCTGGCCCCCATACAAGGCAGCTAATGACCAAATGTCATCTTGTAACCTTGTGTAACGTTTCTTCAAAGTCTCTGACTCATAAGCAAAAAGGAAAGCAAAAATAGTGACTTCAACCTGTTTCTCGAGACCTGAGAGCCTTTTTGAGTCCCAGTACCCTCCCTTCCCGCTATGTGCCACCTCCCCACCGCTGTCTTGTTGCTAAGAAACCAAGAACCCTCCCAGCAGTATTAGATTCACCTCCCCAACCAATTAAAGCTCTGCCCTAGTAGAGACAGCCCCTCCATGGTTCCCCCAGCCCAACCCTAAGGTCAGAATTTCCCAAAGACTTTAATCAACACTAAAAACGAATAATACTTAGATAAAACAAGAAGCAGAAAAAATAGAGTCCAGGTTTCTTCTCCCTCCATAGATCCCCCCTCCGCATCTCGCTTCCTACCCCTACCTGAGCACCTTGCTTCCAGCCCTCTGGTCCAGCTCCGACAGAGACTGATTACCCCATGCAAGCGGGGTGGTCTCTTTTACCCCTCACTGTCAGCATCAAGGGAGAAATGTCAGCTGGGTGGCTCACTAGGAGCCATATCGGCTTGGGATTCCAGACCAAAGAACCAGAAAGAGCTGGGCCTCTACAGGCTCAGTAGTCAGACATACCTTAGCCCTGTGGAGTCTTCCTGCAGGTCCTAAAATGATCCCTGGGGCTCTTCCTTCCCTGGTCTCCCCAGCTTGCCTCTGCCTCTCCAGTCCATCTGGCTCTCCTCATCTGATGAATCATTCTGAAATGCACCTGTCATCAACTCACTCCCCTGGACCAAAGATCAGATGCCTGAGCCATGCTTTACAAAGCTGTCATGCCCTGGTTTCCCTCTCATCCCCAACATCACCACCTCCCTACCTTCCCAGCAAGTTTTCTTTTCTTTCTTTTTTTTTTTTTTTTTTTTTTTTGAGACGGAGTCTTGCTTTGTCGCCCAGGCTCTGGAGTGCAGTGGCGCAAACTCAGCTCACTGCAAGCTCCGCCTCCCAGGTTCACACCATTCTCCTGCCTCAGCCTCCCGAGTAGCTGGGACTACAGGTGCCCGCCACCACGCCCGGCTAATATTTTTGTATTTTTAGTAGAGACGGGGTTTCACTGTGTTAGCCAGGATGGTCTCGATCTCCTGACCTTGTGATCCACCTGCCTCAGCCTCCCAAAGTGCTGGGATTACAGGTGTGAGCCACAGCGCCCGGCCCCCCATCAAGTTTTCTGTGTTATCGTGCCACTCACATGCCATGCTCAGCCCTGCCCCTTGCTTTGCTTGGACTTTGACTTCACCTGGAGCATCTTGGTTTGCAAAGCTTGCCTCTCCTTCACGGCCTCTCCTTCATGGCCTGCCTCAGCCTGTGGAGCCACCTCTGCAGCTGTTCCTCTGAACCCTTCTTCAGAGCTCTGAACTGTGTAATCCACATGGATCTGTTCCTTTTTTGATGTCTAACCAAACCTATTGCCTGTACCACAAATGTAGGAACTCAACTAGCTATGACTGGTGTGTGTTCCTGTCTGTTACATTTTTCAGTACCTCATGAGAAGGAGCCATATCTTAACCTTTTATACCATCTTTGTAGTTTATAGCACATAGAAGGGGCTTGGTAAGCACTCTCTACTAGCAATTTAACTTTAATATATATATAAAATATATATATTTAATATAATATATAATATATATACTCAATATATAATATATATATTATATATATAATATATATATATATCCCTGGGCGCACTGGCTCATGCCTGTAATCCCAGCACTTTGGGAGGCCGAGGCGGGCAGATCACCTGAGGTCAGGGGTTTGAGACCAGCCTGGCCAACATGGTGAAACCCTGTCTCTACTAAACATACAAAAAATAGTTGGGCGGCCGGGTGCAGTGGCTCATGCCTGTAATCCCAGCACTTTGGGAGGCTGAGGCAGGTGGATCATCTGAGGTCAGGAGTTCAAGACCAGCCTAGCCAACATGGTGAAACCTAGCCTCTACTAAAAATACTAAAGATTAGCCGGTTATGTTGGTGCACGCCTGTAATCCTAGCTACTTGGGAGGCTGAGGCAGGAGAATTGCTTGAACCTGGGAGGCAGAGATTGCAGTGAGCCGAGATCACGCCATTGTACTCTAGCCTAGGCAACAAGAGCGAAACTCCATCTCAAAAAAAAAAAAAAAAAAGCTGGGCAAGGTGGCGCATGCCTGTATTCCCAGCTACTCAGGAGGCCGAGGCAGGAGAATCACTTGAGCCGGGGAGGCAGAGGTTGCAGTGAGCTGAGATTGCGCCACTGCACTCCAGCCTGGGGGACAGAGTGAGACTTATCTCAAGAAAAAAAAAAAAAGATGTATATATCATTTTAATGAATATTTTAATAACTAGAACATACCACTCCCTGACTGTATGCAGTAACAGAGCATTTATTGGACTACATTAAAGATAACTTTCTCAGAATAACCTTAGACCAGAGTTTTACTATTTCAATCTAAACCAAACATGAAAGATTAGCTTCTCTATCACTGAAGGGATGGGAGCTTTGGCCCCCAAAAATCTTCGGCAGTGTTGAAAGTTTCTATTGACACGTGGTAATTGTGCACTCACCAGTAAAAAACACACATCTGGAGACGTTTAATCACTTGGAAAGATGTCAACCCAGCCAAGGTTATGGATAAAGGAAGCAAATGTCCTAGAAAGTACAGATAATACCAAAATATTTACAAAAACAGACCTTCAACTGATCTCAATTCTCATAGGCTGCCACCCACTTTGGTGAGTTTGTGTAGAAGGGAGAGGGGAGGTAGAAATCAAAGCCCAAGGCTGCATCCCCATACATGGCGGCAGATGAGACTGGAACTCGGGGTTCAGCTGGCAGCCCTGCATGTGTGTTTGTGTGCACAGAGCCATGCATTTAACAGATACTTCCAAACCTCTGCTGACCCCATTACAGAAACAGACTGTGGATGATAGGCTGAATTTATTATTTTTTCTAATAGAAAAACAATTATTTTTAAGGATAGGTTCTCCTGTGTTGCCCAGGCTGGTTTTGAACTCCTGGCCTCAAGCAATCCTCCCATCTCAGCCTCTCAAAGTGTTGGGATTACAAGCGTGAGCCTCTGCACCTGGTCAACAGGCTGAATTTAGAACTATGTTTGGAATGATTTTGGTGTGAGTTTTTTTGGTCACCAACTCTATGGAAATTTCCTAAAAAAAAGTTTGATTTTATTAACCAAAACACCTGCCTTGATGTTTTCGTGATATTGCCTCTTAAAGATTACGGTGCTGTGAGAAGCAGTGGATAAAACCAAATTTTGTTTTAAACTCCCTAAAGGCCTCAGGGCTCAGGTTTACGTTTGATTGTTTTATGTAGGGCCTTATATCAAACCATTCTGAACCAGAGGGAAAATGACAGGGCTGACCAGCCAGAGAAATGAGATGTGTTTGAACCTGTTAAGCCATCTCTGTGAAAGGAAGGCAGGGAGTGTGTCCTCGTTGGAGAGTGACCTGTGACCCCCTTCGGCCCCGGGTGTTGTCAATGCTGTGGCTGCCACAACAGACTGTTAAATACGTTCATACACTCATCCTCGGTCTTGCAGTTTTTTTTTTTTTTCTTAGAGAGAGGGTCTTGTTCTGTCACCCAGGCTGGAGTGCAGTGGCACAATCTTGGCTCACTGCAGCCTTCACTTCCTGGGCTCAGGCTATCCTTCCCCTCAGCCTCCCAAGTGGTTGGGACTACAGGCATGTACTACCATGCCTGGTTAATTTTTGTTTTTTTTATAGAGCCCAGACTGGTCTTGAACTCCTGGGCTCAAGCGATCTGCCTGCCTTGGCCTCTCAAGATCTTGCAACTCTTAATCCATTCCTTGGCATGCCATTGCCCATGGGGTAAGCCTTCACACGGCTCACTGAGCTCTTCACGATATGGCTGCTGCTGCTGTCTCTGGGCTCTGCCTCTTCCCTCCCACCTCACCACACTCCAGCTATTTAAAAACACATGCTTTGAGTTCCAGGGATGTGCTCCATTCTCTTGCCTCTATGCCTCTTTATGTTATTTTCTTTGGAATGCCTGTTCCCCAGGGCCCTTTCCTTTCTCCAACTTCTTTCTTCAGCTCTGTTTAAACATCCCTTCCTTAGGAAGCCCTCCCTGACACCCCTGCCTCCCACACCCGCCAACTCTGGGCTGGGTGTTCCCCCCCACCATGTTCCTGTAGTTACTCTGGCTCGGTCTGTTTCACGGTCTTGTTTCCTACTGGGCATGTGCTCTTTAAAGACAAGCTCTGGCATATATCCCCAGAACCTAGCACAGTGCCTGGCGTGTAGAAACTGCTTAAACAATCTTTATTAAATGAAATAGTATGCAATAAATGGCCAGTGGTGAATGTTCTGCTTCCCCCACAGAGATTCTGCATTTTAACCAGTGTCTTGTGAAACCCAGTGCCTTCACCCAGAAGCATGGATCAGTGCCAGCACTGGAGGAGGCTGGCAAAACATCTAGTTCAGTTGTCCCAAACCACTGTGCATCAGAATCACCTAGGGAGTTGAAAAAATTACAGCTCCCTAGGCCCTGGCTCCATGCAGTAGCCAGGAAGCTGTATTCATAAAACTCCCCCAAAGATTCTGAGGCAGACATTGGACTAATTAACTTGGGAACCACTGATTTAGTCCAACTGACTCTTTCTACACATGGGAAGCCTGAGGCCTAGAGAGGTTAAGTGATGTGTACCCAAGACTGTCCAGCTTATAAATAGCATAGCCTGAAATGGAACATCTTTTTTGTATATTAAAAATAATCTTTTTTGTACAGATGGAGTCTCAACTATGTTGCCCAGGCTAGTCTTGAACTCCTGGGCCCAAGCAATCCTCTTGCCTTGGCTTCCCAAAGTGTTGGGATTACAAGCTTGCACCACGGCACCCGAAATGAAACATCTTTTTGTTTTGTTTTGTTTTGTTTTTGAGACAGAGTTTCGCTCTGTTACCCAGATTAGAGTGCAGTCACGCAATCTCAGCTCACTGCAACCTCTACCTCCCGGGCTCAGGTGATTCTCCTGCCTCAGCCGCCCGAGTAGCTGGGACTACAGGCATGGGCCACCACACCTGGCTAATTTTTGTATTTTTAGTAGGGACAGGGTTTCACCATGTTGGCCAGGTTGGTCTTGAACTCCTGGCCTCAAGTGATCCTCCTGTGTCAGCCTCCTAAAGTGCTGGGATTACAGGCATGAGCCACCACACCTGGCCTGAAATGAAACATCTTCTGATCTCAATTCTGGCTACAGAAGTCTTAGTCACTGTGGTGAGCCAGGGGCTGTGGGTAGTGGGACCCTCCAGAGAGAACTCCCATTGCCCCAGCAAAGTGCTGCCCAGGCCACCTTGGCAGCCTCTGCTATCTATCCAGCTGGTCAGCTCTGCCCCCCACCATGGAGTCTAGTATATATTTTTACTTTTATTTTTGTATGTATATATTGATATATACAGAAGGAGCTCTTTAAGGACTTAATAACTTTCTGCTTCTCTTCAGAAAAGAAGCGGGCAAAGGGACCTGAACAACCCACACCCACAATTCAGGAAGAGCCTGAACCTGTTAGCAGTGTCCTACAAGGAGATGACATTCTTGCCTTGGCCATTAAGAAGGAAGACTTGAAGGAGGTGAGGATGAAGCCCAAGCTTCCCTTACCATAGAAACGTTTCCCTGCCGGCAGCCTGAGTGGTCTAGAACACCAGCCATGTCCACTGTCTTCCCACCGTCTCCCTACTCATGGGGAGTGTCTAACTCCATGGAAAAACCCACTGAACACAGATTCTTTTCACTTTACCACTGTAAGGAATTCACTGTGTTGTCTAACATTTCTGAGATTCATATAGAACCATGGGATAAATGAGATGATGAGGTATCTTGCTTCCCATAGAGGTAGGTGCCATCATTCCCATTTCACAGAAGGGAGGATGAGTTTAAGGAGCCAAGGTACAGCTCTGGGTAAAGCTGCTAAACCCTAACCCCATGCTTTACCTGGGAGAATCAGCCACCTCTCACCCGAACTGTCTGGAGGCATAAGATGTTCTTTTTTTTCCCTCCAGGATATTACTAAGTCACATATCTGTTACACAGGCATTTCCTTGACAGAACATATGGACAGAGCTGAAGAAACAGATCTGTCAGCCTTCAGGAACTCCACCCAGAACTAGAACAGAAGAGATGGGTGGTGCTCTTCCTCCTGTCACCACAGGTGGAATTCTCCTTTGTTTTATTTCTTTTTAGCAACACATTCCTCGCCTTACTGAAAAGGAAGATAAACGTGTCATTACCCAGAAATTTATCATCCGTAAACTCAAACCCACGGATCCTAGGAGGAAGGTCTGCCACCTTGTAGCACGTCCCGTGAATCCTGATGCAGCCACAAAACCTCTGGACTACTCTGGTACACCCAGTCTCAGCCCTGGCTTCACTGTCTTTCAACTCATGGGTCAGCCTCAAGAGAAACCCACTCTCCATCAGAAAGTTGCCCTCTTGTAAGTTGTCCACCCACAGCTTCTTTCCCCTTTCTTCTTTTATCCTCCCAGGTCCCGGTGACAGCTTCGATGGCAGTGACCAGATCCTGCCCCACCACATCTTGGGGAGTCTCCAGGACTTTAAGAGAATTGCACTTGCTCGAGGGAACACCCAGGTTTGTTTGCACAGAACTACCTGGATGAGAGCAGTCACTGAAGTCATTTCGGTCTCCCACCTAACACAGCAAGCAGGGCTGGGGTTAAAGAGACAGTCTAGTCTGTAGGTTTTGAGTCTGAGTTGATAAGGGACCCTCTCCCAGAGTAGTTGGACACTTCAGGCAGCTGAAGCTGGCTTCAGTGAAGTCAGGGATTTACTGTAAGGATTCCAGAGATTGCCTCATGGAACCCAAAGGCGGGAGTACCTGGGTCTGGGTAGACTGCACCCAAAAAGGTGTCAGGACTCAGGGCCCACATGCCTCATTTCCCTCTGCTCTGTGCACTGTCTTGATTTTCCCTTCTCTGGAGACTGGCCTGCCCTCCTCAGTCCACGTGGTGGAGGAAGGTGGCTTCCCACTGCTTCCTGGGCCACGGGAAGATTCTGTATCTTTCCAACCTTCCCATCATGCAGTGCTTCGCCTGTCTCTTCCCCTTGCTTCCCTGATTCCAGGCTGACTCTGATTGGTCAGGCGCTAAGGGGCCTGGGCCCTGTAAGAATGCTTCCATTTACACATGGGTGAAGGTGTCACTCAACATCAGTTGTGAGGACAAATACACTAGAAGATGTTGACCCCAATCTTGAAACAGAAGTTCCCTTTCTGGGGGAGAGTGGACTGACAGCTGCTTTCAGGGCCCCCTGCTTCTGGGATTTATTTTCTGTCACTGGCTACTCTGGAGTCCTGAAGAGGAGGGACTCTCAGCGCAGTGGGATAACAGCACGGGTTTAGGCCTCGGGAAATGTGTGCTCAGCCCCGCCCAGAGCCTTCTCACTGCCCTCCACATACCTATGTTGTACTTTTCAGCTGGCTGAGCGGATACCTACCTCACCCTGTCTGATGACCCTCATCTCTGCTGAAGGAGAGTCAAAGCAAAAAGCCCCAAAAGAAGAGAAGAGACCTCCCTGGGCCCCACCTCCTCAGCACAACTTTCTGAAAAACTGGCAGCGTAACACAGCCCTGCGGAAGAAGCAGCAGGAAGCCCTCAGCGGTGAGCAGAGCAGACAGGGCTCCTGCCCGGCCTCCATCTGGCAGCAAGGCTCTGCTGGGTTGTTTGCTCTCCTCCAGAGCCTGGCCTCGGGCTGACCACATTTGTGCTGTTCACTCCCAAGAGCGTCTCACTCTGAAGCTTCAGTGGGTCCTGAAATCAGCCCCGTGAGGGAGGCTGCCCGATGCAGACTGCCAAGGCCCCTGTTTGTTCTGGTTTGGCAGAGTGGCTGCAATCTTGCCTCTCTCTCTAGAACACCTAAAGAAGCCAGTCAGTGAGCTGCTCATGCACACTGGGGAGACCTACAGACGGATCCAGGAGGAGCGGGAGCTCATTGACTGCACACTTCCAACCCGGCGTGATAGGAAAGTGAGGCCACCTGTCCTAAGTGCCCGGGGGGCAGGGGGGTGCACGGAGGAGAGGGGCGGGGGCAGGTGTCTGGACACAGGGATGCTGGTCTCAGGTGGCACAGCTGGGGAGAAAAAACCTATTCATTGCAAAACATCATTAAGCCCTCAAGGCCTTTACTAAATTATATGATTAGTCAGTAAAGTTCTTCAGCCTGTGGTGGCCACACAGGTAGCGAGTTATTAGAGTAGTCTTAGTGTTTGTCTCCTAGGAGCTTAGACTGAGTGGAGCCTACACCCTAAGGAGAGAGGTTGAAGAGTCCCCCACCTTTTTTTCTGGTAGACCAGTGCAGTACCTGTACCAACCCACACCATCTGGCTGGGGGCAGGTAAAGATGACAACAGGGCGTCCAGAAAACACAGCAGTGGGTGCTTCTGTTCTGCAATCACGGCAGCAATGAATTCCCCAGAGGGAGCATCTGTAGCCTGTGGTGGTGCTCTTGTCTTCCCACATCTCCACTAGCATCTGGCTGAGGTGTCCAGGTAATCTGACTCACCTTTTCTTCCTTGCCAGAGCTGGGAGAACAGTGGGTTCTGGAGTCGACTGGAATACTTGGGAGATGAGATGACAGGTCTGGTCATGACCAAGACAAAAACTCAGCGTGGCCTCATGGAGCCCATCACTCACATCAGGAAGCCCCACTCCATCCGGGTGGAGACAGGTGAGGTGCAGGGCTGTAAGCCAGCTGGCATCTTGTGCCTGGCCCGGAGGCAGGGTAGTGTGGAAGTGGCCAGCATAGCTCTACAGTGAAACAGGCCCAGGGCCTGTTTCTCTGTGGTTCTCTGTGGCCTTAGGCAAGTCCCAGAGTCTTCCTGAAGTCTGGCTCCCTCTTCCTTTTCTTCAGTAAAACGGTGAGAGAGCTAGGAAACTGGAGTGCAGCCATAGAGCTGCCGTCCGGTGTGGAGCCTTGAGCTGCATGCCGTTGGTGAGCACCTGGATCGTGGCTGCCCTGCCTTGAGAAGTGCTGTCACTGTCAACTGGACACTGGCTTTAGTGTGAAAACAATATATTTTATTAATCATTTTTATATTGATTACATGTCAAAATGACAATATTTTTGATATACTGAATTAAATAAACTATATTACTAAAATGAGGCTGGGCACAGTGGCTCACCCCGGTAATCCCAGCACTTTGGAAGGCTGCGGCGGATGGATCACTTGAGGTCAGAAGTTCAAAACCAGCCTGGCCAATATGGTGAAACCCCGTCTCTACTAAAAATACAAAAATTAGCTGGGCATGGTGGTGTGTGCCTATAATCCCAGCTACTTGGGAGGCTGAGGCAGGAGAATTGCTTGAATCTGGGAGGTGGAGGTTACAGTGAGCCAAGGTCATGCCATTGCACTCCAGCCTGGGCAACAAGAGCAAAACTCTGTCTCAAAATAAATAAATAAATAAATAAACAAACAAACTATATTACTAAAATGAATCCCACCTGTTTCTTTTTTCCTTTTTCAGTGTGGCATCTAGAAAACTTTCAGTGACATGTGTGGCTTGTGTTTGTGGTTTGCATTCTGTTTCTCTTGAGCAGCACTGCTTTAGAGCCTGCCAGGCTGCCTGGGTTCAGGTCCCAGCTGTGTCGTGCTAGTGAACCCCAGAGTGGTTGAACCCCTCTGGCCTGTAGTTTCCTCATGTGTAAAATATGCACAGGGTTGTGATAGGGCTAAATGAGATGTGAAATGTATTAAGAGCTTCTGGCTCATTGTTAAGCACTCAATAAAAGGTAGCTGCTTTTATTATTTTTATTATCATCCAAAGATTTGGCTATTTGGAAGCTAATTTTGCAGGAGTCTTGTGTAGGGCTGCTGAGGAGGTATAGGACAGGAGAATGGGAGTCTAGCCGCCGCAGGGAAGCTGTATTTTTCATCCTTCCTAGAAATGGTGTTGGGATAGGCACTCTCAGAGCCCTTGAGAAGTGGGTGAGCAAGGGGACATGGCAGCAGCCTATGCTGAGGGTCCTTGGACCTTATGCTAGGATTACCAGCCCAGAGGGATGCTTCGTACCGCTACACCTGGGATCGGAGTCTGTTTCTGATCTACCGACGCAAGGAGCTGCAGAGAATCATGGAAGAGCTGGATTTCAGCCAGCAGGTTGGTATGGCCTCCATGCCCCAGTCAGAAGCCCCTTGGGGCAGTGCCTGTCTTCAGTCAGCTCATCTTACCTTTCTCCATCTCTCGGAGGATATTGATGGCCTGGAGGTGGTAGGCAAAGGGCGGCCCTTCTCGGCTGTTACTGTGGAAGACTACACAGTGTTTGAAAGAAGTCAGGGAAGCTCCTCTGAAGAGACAACATACTTGTGAGTGCAGCCTGAACCCTGGGGAGAGAGGCTGAAGAGTTCTCCAGCACCTACCAGTATTAAAGAGCGGGCTTCCCTCCCTGAGCTCAGGGTGCTTCCAGCCTAGCTTCTCTCCAGTGGTTGCCACCCACTCCTTGAACCCATTCCAGCAGCTGTGCTGGCTTTCCTATTGCCATCTGCTCCTTTCCAACAACCAACTCCTAATGGGGATTTCCCAGACATTCCCTTGCTGGTCAAGTGAGGGCTCTCTAGACCCTCCCACTGCTGTGCATCTTGAATGCCTCTGGCATGGAGAGTCTATGTATTTCTGTGTACTGTGAATGGCTCTGGCAAGAGGGCTTAAAGAGTCTGTGTGTTTCTAAGAACCTCCCATCTAGAGCAATGGGTCAGGAGGAAGCTGCGCAGGAGTGGAGTTGATCATACTCCATTGTAGGGTGGAGCTGGTTGTGTTTCTAGGCTTCCTGGTGACCATTTCTGTGGGGTTCCACATGGCATGACTGTGGCAGCCTAAGAGAAAATAAGTCATTGGCTTTTCTTACAGAGGCACACTGGCCATTTCCTGTGATGTCTCCATGCCTATTCTCGGCCCTTCTCTGCTGTTCTGTGGGAAGCCAGCTTGCTGGATCAGAGGCAGTAATCCACAGGACAAGGTAAAACTGCCTCCACCACACCTGCTGGGAGAGCCTCCCTCAGGGGTGCAGCCCCGAGGTGACTGGCAGTTACCAGCAGCCTGCACAGTCTCCTGTTTGGGTTTTTATCTGGTCATGCATTCAGCACGTCTGAAAATGGTGACAGCAACACTAATTTGAGCAAGAATAAAATCACAAGGCTGCAGAGTGTCATAAGCCACCTGGGGCTTATACCCAGCCCCCAAGCATGTAAGCAAGCAAACTCAAGTAGTATGGCTCTAAGAAGGTTCTAAAATATACTTCAGATGCTAAGGAATAGAAGTGTTCATTGGATATAAAATATATTTTATCTGGCCAGGCACAAAGGCTCATGCCTTGTAATCCCAGCACTTGGGGAGGCTGACGTGGGTGGATCACCTGACATCAGGAGTTCAAGACCAGCCCTGGCCAACATGGTGAAACCCCATCTCTACTAAAAATACAAAATAGCAGGGCATGGTGGTGGGCACCTGTAATCCCTGCTACTTGGAAAGCTGAGGCAGGAGAATCGCTTGAACCTGGGAGGCGGGGGTTGCAGTGAGCTGAGATCACGCCATTGCACTCCAACCTAGGTGACGAACGAAACTCTGTCTCAAAAAAAAAAAAGTAAAATATATATTTGTTTTATCTTCTCTTCTTACTATTGAGGGTAACCTCAGAGACAACCACGTTGGAGTAGGATACCACTCTGTGTGACAGTGGCCAAGCCCTGGAGGCCTGGGACACGAGACTTGCAGTGCTAAAGCCAGAAAAGTCCTGGGCAGACCAGATGAGTTGTTCACTCTAGGCCAGGGTCTCCAGCAAAGACATTTCTTGTCCCTCCTCCTTCCAGAGGCAGGTTGGGATTGCTGCTCACTTGACCTTTGAAACCCTGGAAGGTGAGAAAACCTCCTCAGAACTGAGTGTGGTCAATAATGGCACTGTGGCCATTTGGTATGACTGGCGACGGCAGCACCAGCCGGACACTTTCCAAGACCTTAAGAAGAACAGGATGCAGCGATTTTACTTTGACAACCGGGAAGGTACTTGGGAGAAGCCATCCTATGGGCTAGCTCCTGTCTGGGGCTGGTTTTGTCCTCCGTGAGACATCAAAGTTTAGTTACTGCCCAGCTCCTGTAAGTTTGAGCCCCGCTTCCCTGCCTTGTCCCTCTCATTCCTTCTGTGAAATGTGTGGCCTGACTACTCATGTCTGTTGAGAGACTGATGGAACTTGAGAACCTGGGGAGGTGAGCCACCAGGGAGCAGAACCGTTCTAGGGGCTCAGTTATCTAGGTGCGCAGGCCTGGGGCTAGGATGGCCAGCTGTCTCTGTCTGCCTGGGACTTTAGCACTCAAAATCCCACATTCCAGGAAACCTTTCAGCCCTGGGCAAACTAGGATGGTTGGCCAGCCACCTGGCCTGGGGCTCAGTTAACTGCATGTAGGAGCATGCAGGCCTGAGGCTCAGCCAGCTCCTGCATGTTGAAAACCTCGCTCTCTATCCCTCTCAGGTGTGATTCTGCCTGGAGAAACTAAAACCTTTACCTTCTTCTTCAAGTCTTTGACTGCTGGGATCTTCAGGGAATTTTGGGAGTTTCGAACCCATCCTACTCTATTAGGAGGTGCTATACTGCAGGCCAATCTCCACGCAGTCTCCCTGACCCAGGACGTTTTCGAGGATGAGAGGAAAGTACTGGAGGTAAGGGACCCAGGACCATGGCCCCTGTGGACATCAGGTAGGGTATCCTGGTTTCTTCCTGGCAGTGACTGAAGGGATCATATTTCTCCCAGCCTAAGAGGAGAATTGGATTTTTAGCAAACAGGTAACTACTCTTGCTCCACAAACACTTCCCAGGGCTTGTGATTCAAAAGATGGGTGCGCTGGCTAGGCAGGCGAGGAGCAGCTTGCAGCAGTGCCATGCATGGCCCCACTGAGTTAGAAAGAAATTAGACTGAGCCTTAAGAGGCAGACTGTAAAGTACAATGTGTGGCCCTATGCACTGGTCTGTGTTTTGTTCATCGCTGTCTAGTACTACACAGTGGAGTTGCATTTAACCCAAAAGACTTCAAAACCAGGGAGAATAATTAATAAATAGCAGCATGAGTCTTCCCACTGTCCCACTCAATCAGCTGACAACTCGAGTGAGTGTGAGGTGGGAGCTGGGAATCTGTCCTCCGCAGTGAGTTTCACAGTGTGGCCATTTGAGCCGTGCATCCTGGGATTTGGTGGAAAGCTGTGCTTTTTTATTTATTGTGGCCCCCAATCACAAGACCGGCTCCTTCATCTGGGGCTCAGCCAGTGGTGATCAAAGGTAATTTTGACAATGTCATGCTTGCTTTACTCACTGACCGTAGGACCCATGTCTCACACAAGGCGCCCCTCCCGTGTTTCTGTGACACTCACTGAAGCCTGATGAAGGTTCACCACCATCCTCAGAAGCACCCCCACTATGTGCCCTGCCCCTTCTTCCTAATCTGGTGACATGCTAACTGTGTGACCACCAGGCCCCAGGCAGCAGCAGCTGTCACTGGAACTGGCCCTCCTCTGGATCCTTTTCATCCATTTTTAGGGAACAAGGATGTCTGGAGAGACTCAGAAGTTTTCAGGTCTTAGAACAGGTGTGTGTGTGTGTGTGTGTGTGTGTGTGTGTGTGTGTGTGTGGCAATGGCAGGAACTCAGACCCTGGGGGGGGGGTGTGTGTGTGTGTGTGTGTGTGTGTGTGTGTGTGTGTGTGTGTGTGTGTGTGTGTCAATGGCAGGAACTTGTGTGTGTGTGTGTGTGTGTGTGTGTGTGTGTGTGTCAATGGCAGGAACTCAGACCCTAGGAAGGCACAAAGTCCTGGGGGCTCCAACTTCCTGAAGGATGCATTGGTTTTGAGAGCCTGGGCTGCCATCCTCTGCCACATTCCCTTTTTCAGAGCAAGCTGACTGCCCATGAGGCAGTCACTGTCGTTCGCGAAGTGCTGCAGGAGCTGCTGATGGGGGTCTTGACCCCGGAGCGCACACCATCACCTGTGGATGCCTATCTCACCGAGGAAGACTTGTTCCGGCACAGGAATCCTCAGGTGAGGCCCAGCGCCAGCCCCTGCCCCCTTATGTGTTCCCTGCGTCAAGGGTCCCCAACCCCCAGGCCGCAGAGCAGCAGGTGAGCAGTGGGTGAGCCAGCATTACCGCCTGAGCTCCGCCTCCTGTCAGATCAGCGGTGGCATTAGATTCTCATAGGAGCACGAATCCTATTGTGAACCGTGCATGCGAGGGATGGAAACTGTACACTCCTTATGAGAATCGAACTAATGCCTGATGATCTGAGGTGGAACAGTTTCATCCTGAAACCATTCCCCCACTCCCTGCCATCCGTGGAAAAATTGTCTTCCACGAAACCAGTCCCTGGTGCCAAAAAGGTTGGGGACTGCTGCCCTAGGTGACAGTAATAGTAAACTCTTTTATGTGCCAAGCTCTGTTCTGCGCATCTTCCATGAGTAACTCACCTCTCTTCACAGCAGTCCTATGAGATGGGTACTACTTATTTTCATTTATTTATTTTTTTAAGAAATAGCGTGTCATACTGTCACACTCCAGGCCAGAGTACAGCGTCCCACTCATAGCTCACTGTGACCTCAAACTCCCCGGCTCAGGTGATCCTCCCACCTCAGCCTCCTGAGTAGCTAGGACTACAGGCATGCATCACCATGCTCAGCTAATTTCTCTCTCTTTTTTTTTTTTGGTAGAGATAGGATCTATGTCATACAGGCCGGTCTTGAACTCCTGAGTTCAAGTGATCTTCCTATCCTGGCCTCCCAAAGCACTGGGATTGCAGGCTTGAGCCACTGTGCCTGGCCCTGGTACTATTTATATCCTCATTTACATTGAAGAAACTGAGGCCTGCACCCCAGCCTCCCCCTCACACGCCTTCCCATCCTCTGCTGCAGCTGCATTACGAGCACCAAGTGGTGCAAAGCCTGCACCAACTGTGGCGCCAGTACATGATCCTGCCCGCCAAGGCTGAGGAGGCCAGGCCAGGGAACAAGGAGCACGTCAGCCCCATAGCCACAGAGAAGACCTCTGTGAATGCCGAGCTGTTACCACGCTTTAGGAGCCCCATCTCCGAACCTCAAGTGCCCCGGCCTGAGAACGAGGCCCTCAGGGAATCCGGGTCCCAGAAGGCCAGAGTGGGGACCAAGAGTTCTCGGCGGAAGAGCATCATGGAGGAGATCCTGGTGGAGGAAAGCCCAGATGTGGACAGCACCAAGAGCCCCTGGGAGCCGGATGGCCTTCCCCTGCTGGAGTGGAACCTCTGCTTGGAGGACTTCAGAAAGGTGCTTCCAAGACCCTGGAAGGCATTGGTAGAGAATATTCCTGCCTCGAACCAACAAGGGAGGCCCCAGCAGCCCCTCTTGCTCTATGGGCAAGGAAACAAAACCTGAGAGCCCAGAGAAAGTGATCTCTTGGGTTATCTATCTATCTATCTATTTATTTATTTATTTTTGAGACGAAGTTTTGCTCTTGTTGCCCAGGCTGGAGTGCAGTAGCAAGATCTCGGCTCACTGCAACCTCCACCTCCCAGGTTCAAGCGATTCTCCTGCCTCAGCCTCCCAAGTAGCTGAGATTACTGGCATGTGCCACCACACCTGGCTAATTTTTTTTTTTTTTTGATGGAATCTTGCTGTGTTGCCCAGGCTGGAGTGCAGTGGTGCAATTTCGGCTCACTGCAACCTCTGCCTCCCGGGTTCAAGTGATTCTCCTGCCTCAGTCTACCCGAGCAGCTGGGACTACAGGCATGCGCCACCACATGCAGCTAGTTTTTGTATTTTTGTAGAGACGGGGTTTCGCTATGTTGGCCAGGCTGGTCTCAAACTCCTGACCTCGTGATCCACCCATCTTGGCCTCCCAAAGTGCTGGCGTTACAGGCATGAGCCACCATGCCAGGCCAATTTTGTATTTTTAGTAGAGACAGGGTTTCACCATGTTGGTCAGGCTGGTCTCGAACACCTGACCTCAGGTGATCCACCCGCCTCAGCCTCCCAAAGTGCTGGGATTACAGGCGTGAGCCACCGTGCCCAGCCGGGTTACCTGTTTTTGTCTGGGGTGCCCAAGCTGCTGTATTCCAGGAGGGGGGCCTACTCTCTGACCCTGGCAAATCTTGGAGAAGGGGTTCATAGGTACAGATTTCTAAGGGGGGTCCCTGGCTCCCACCAAAGGCACCCAGACAGCTCTCCAAAGCTGCATCGCCTCCTGGTTCCTGGTCCCCTGCCACCCATCCCCACATCACCATGCCCTTCACTAGAGGACACAGAGAGCCTTGGTGTCCTGGTGCAGAATGATGCCCATGGTGCCCATGACCCTGCCAGGCAGTGATGGTGCTCCCTGATGAGAACCAGAGAGAGGATGCGTTGATGAGGCTCAACAAAGCAGCCCTGGAGCTGTGCCAGAAGCCAAGGCCATTGCAGTCCAACCTCCTGCACCAGATGTGGTAGGTGCCCTGCCAGGAGAGCCGCCCCATCTCCTTCCCTTTGTGGCATCTGCAGGGGTCCTGGGCAGGCAGTCCTGGGACTCCAGGGGTCTGAGCTTCCGTTGAGCTCAGGTTGCTAGAGCATGCCGCAAACATTCCATATTCTGGAACCCTGCAGTGCCTGCTGCTCACTGGAGAGCAGTCACAGCAGATCAAACACCTTATCTTTTTTTTCTTCCCCTTTTTTCCTTGTTCCTTCTCAGTGAGCAGGGGAATGGAAAAAGGAGAAGCCAGAGGGCAGAAAGAAGGAGGGGGGGCAGATTCCAATAAAAGCTTCATTTCTCTGTTGTCACCCTCCCTGGTACCTGTTTGGAACTTGCTTGTATAGGCATGGGGTCCTTTTCAAGGCCCTCAGGACAAGCCCCAGGAACCTTATGCTGGAAGTCTCATGCAAGGTTCAGCCCCTCCAGTGGGACTGGACCCAAGTCTGGCCCTGGCCTCAAGCCCTCTGAAGTAGGACTGAATTCATGCAGGCCTCCTAACCCTAGTCCTGGGCCATTTTTTTCTTGGTTGCCACCCAAGGCAAACCAGAACCCCCTCCAAACACTTGCCCTGGCGGGGAACAGTGAGGATGCTGGCTGCTCAGGGGTGTGGCATTTCCACAGCAGCTTGTGGCACCAGGGTCTTTGAAGGGAGGGACCCAAGCCTCTGCAGATTCAAGGACAAATGAGGAGTGATGGCATTTCTCCACTATGTCTTGCCCTCTAGTTTGCAGCTGTGGCGAGATGTGATTGACAGCCTGGTAGGCCATTCCATGTGGCTGAGGTCTCTGCTGGGCCTGCCTGAGAAGGAGACCATCTATTTGAATGTGCCTGAAGAGCAAGGTCAGATCTTGTGCAACCAACCACACCTCTGCATAGCCCTCCTCATCTCTCTGAATGGACAAGCAGCAGTGCCTGGGCCAGTCATACTCCTTTGGTGGAAGCTCTGCTAGGTTGAGCCCATGGAGTAGGCCCCTTACCCCTTTCTATCGGCTGCCAGGATGTGGTACCCAGAAGCTACCTTAGTGACCACCTTGGTTTAGTAATCCCAGCAAAGTTAAATGACTTATCCATGGCCATTCATGGGAGCGTGGCAGAGCTGGGACCAGAACACAGGCACCACGGTCCTGTTTCATGAAGCCACGCGCCTACCAGGGCTCAAGGCTATTGCCCTTTGCTTTTCCACCTCCCCTCAAGCCTCCTCACATACCTGCAGCATCCACTAGGCTGTTGGGGGCCTGCCACATTTTCTTCCACCCACCTCCCTTAGATCAAAAATCACCTCCTATCATGGAAGTGAAGGTACCTGCGGGGAAAGCTGGGAAGGAGGAGCGGAAAGGAGCAGCCCAGGAAAAGAAGCAACTGGGGATCAAAGACAAAGAAGACAAGAAAGGAGCCAAGCTGCTCGGGAAAGAGGCATGCTGGGGTGTGGTCTGGGCCAGGTGGGGCTGGGGAGGGGATTGGAGGGGCTGCAGAGGTGTGGGCTGTGGAGGTGGACATATGCCCAGGCTCTCCCAGTGAGCTACTGTTGAGGACATCCTTGGCCTACCTCTGGAGCTCCTGAAGGCTATGTGTGTCTCCCTCTCCCAGCAGGACCGTCCCAACAGCAAGAAGCACAAGGCAAAGGATGACAAGAAAGTCATAAAATCTGCAAGTCGGGACAGGTTTTCCTTGGAAGACCCTACCCCTGACATCATCCTCCCTTCCCAAGAACCCATAGACCCCCTGGTCATGGAGAAATACACCCAGAGGCTGCACAGTGAGGTGAAGGGAAGCGCCCAGCAGCCTTTCCCCTGCCTCCCACCTGCCTCATTCATTCCATTCAGTCCGCAAACAATAAGTGCCCACTCCATCATGGTGGAAGCAGAGCTGCTTCAGGAAGGGCATCCTCATGTGTGAGACAGGCCTCATGAATAAGGAATGCACCTAGCATGTTAGGTGATGAGCACGATGGGAGAGAAGATAGACCAGGCAGGGAATGGAGGCACAGAGGCCTCAGTGAGGTGACAACTCACAAAGATTTGAAGGAAGGGGAAGGGTGGCCAAGTGGACGTCCAGTAAAGAGTGCTCCAGGCATGGGGAGCAACTGCCATAGGAGGGAGGGGCCAGAAGGGAGAGGGCGGTAGTGGGGAGCAGGTCATAGGGGTGGGGGATGGTTTGCAGGCTATTGTGAAGACTTGGGATTTTTCAGAGTGAAATGAGAAGTCACACAAGGTTTTGAATAGAAACGTGATAGGGTCTCATAGGCTTTAGAAGATGGCTCTGGCTGCCCTTTGGAGAACAGACTCTAGGGGAACAGAGAGGAAGGAAGCCCTTCTCTTTCTTACTCCCCGTTAGGTGCATCCCGGCAGATGCGTTCCTTGGGAGAATACCATGCAGGGTGCATTCCCATCAACTGTAAGAGTTTTGAAGGACTAGAGAGACTTCATCCTAATCCGTTCTCAAGTAGCAGGTCCTTAGAAATTCACCCAGGTTTTCCGTTTTGTTTGTTACTGTTGTTGTTTGTTTTGGAGGGGAGGTCCACAAAGCCATTTTCAATATGTCAGTGTGTCTAATGGCGACGCCTTGTCTTCCTCTTATGTGGATAGCTGGGGAGCTGGGATTACATCATGTATTGTGGTCACACTCTGGATCTCATTTGATCAAAAGTTCCATTTGCCACTGGTGACATCACTAAGATATCGGATGGTTGATGGGGTCTAGAAAGTAATTAAAGGGCTCTGAGGACCCATGGGGGTCGACCCTTCCATGGCTCTTTGATATTAAGAATCAACTTGCAGACCAGGTGCGGTGGCTCGTGCCTGTAATCCCAGCACTTTGGGAGGCCAAGGTGGGCAGATTGCCTGAGCTCAGGAGTTCAAGACCAGCCTGGGCAACACGGTGAGATCCCGTTTCTACTAAAAATTCAAAAAATTAGCTAGGCATGGTGACACTCACCTGTAGTCCCAGCTACTTGGGTGGCTGAGGCACAATAATCGCTTGAACCCGGGAAGTGGAGGTTGCAGTGGGCCGAGATCACGCCATTTCACTCCAGCTTGGGTGACAAGAGTGAGACTCTTATCCTCTTATCTCCAAAAAAAAAAAAAAAAAAGAGAGAGAATCAACTTGCTGGCCAGGCACCAGTGGCTCACACCTATAATCCTAGCACTTTGGGAGGCTGAGGCAGGTGGATTGCTTGAGCCCAGGAGTTCGACATCAGCCTAGACAACACAGGGAGACCCCATCTCTACAGAAAAAAAAAAAAAAAAAAGAATCAACTTGTCTGGGCTTGTATGATCCAACCCCATTGGAGGGGTCAGTCCCAGAGACCTTTCAGTCTGTGGATCTGTTATGATACAGGAAGGAAAATTGGCCTCCAGGAGGCCAGAGTAGAACTGGGGCTGAGCCCAGGCCCACCCCAAACGGCTAAATGGGCACCGCTCCACGGGCTCCCTAGAGTTGCCCCTTTAACAACTTAGCTCTAGTGCCTCCATATGTCAAAGGTACCAGCGCACGGCCACCTCCCCAGACTGGTTTGAAAAATAAAACTGCAAAAGCAGGTGGATTGCTTGAGCCCAGAAGTTCGAGACTAGCCTGGGCAATGTGGCGAAACCCCATCTCTACAAAAAATAGAAAAAAGTAGCCAGGTGTGGTGGTGCACGCCTGTAGTCCCAGCTACTTGGGAGGCTGAGATGGGAGAATCACCTGAGCCAGGGAAGTCAAGGCTGCAGTGAGCCATGATCACACCACTGGACTCCAGCCTGGGTGACAGAGTGAGATCCTGTCAAAAAAAAAAAAAAAAAAAAAAATCTGCAAAATCAAAAATTATTTCACAAGAACTTTGAACTTGTGAAATTCTTTCACAAACAACTGGTTTCTTTCCCCTCTCCAGCTATTCTCTCACAGCACAGTTGATATATAGGTGCTTCCCACAGCGTAAACCCTGCCTGTGATGTTGTCCCGTTCTTCCAGGTCCGGGGGCTGCTGGACACCCTGGTGACCGACCTGATGGTCCTGGCTGATGAGCTCAGCCCCATAAAGAATGTCGAGGAGGCTTTGCGCCTCTGCAGGTGACTCTCGGGCCCAAGCAACCTTCTGGAAAACAGGTTAATAAATAAATCAACAAAGAACCTTCAAGTTTCTACTACTTCTGTGTGCCTCTGTGTCTTGCATGATGGATCTTGGCTAGGTTAGCTCCTGATCCAGGTCCTCCCATGTTCCACCTGCCCTCAGATCCCCTCCTGCCAGCTGCCAGAGCCCTCCAGCAGAAGGAGAGACAGACATAGCTGGGGAGGTGATGTGTGGGATGCCAAGTAGAAGAGCAGGTTGGTAGCAAGACAAGGAGTCAGGTGACAGGACAGTGTGTCACCTCTGGTAGTCTCTGCCTCTGGCTTCCTTGGCCCACACTTTTAGGGTCATGCTTCCTGGAGCCAGGTCTTCCCGAAGTGTCATCACCAAGTATGACAAAGTGTGAGATGAGGAGTAGAACTAGACCCATGGGACCTGGCTCCCTGCCATCTCCCCTCTTCAGCTGGGTCCCAGGGCCCCAATTCAGTCCCTGAAGATCATGCTCACCACACCTCTTCAGCTCTAGAGGCCACATCACCTTGTTATTTCGGGGTCTAGTCTGCCTTATCCCCCTCCTCATCTCAAACTATCTGGCCTTGAGCCATCTTTCTGCCTTAAAAACAGCTGCTGATCTTCATGCTACCTCCCTTGCTCAGGGGAACATGAAACAGGCTGGAAATGGCTCTCAGAAAAAAAGGTATTGTCAGCTCAAACTCAGGCCCCTCATTGTCTTCTGTCAGTCATAACCATTTGGGGCTGGGCTCCCTGTGTGAACAGCACTCCAGGCTCCCAGAGTTTGAAGAACAACTTTGGTTTTTGGGTGGGTGGGCATCCTTAAGTGGGCCTCAGGCATCCTCCAGCTGAGATGCAGAAGGCGGAGGATGGACAGAAGGATCTGACTCCGTGTAGGAAAGGCAGGGAGGGGGCTGTGCTGCAGTCCTGATGCCCTCCTCCCCCAGAAGGCGGGGGCTCCACCAAAGAGCCAGCCCCAGGGAATGGCCCTGCCCTCTCCTTTCATGTCCTCCTGGCCCAGAGGAGGAAGGGGAGGGGTGTGGTGGGGGTGTTGGAGCCCCCCCTCCTTTCCTGTTGAAGAGGCAGGGGAAGGGTTAACTCAAAGCAGAGGGGATCGGGTCGCCAGCACTGGCTCCAGATGTGCACTTCCTGGGGGCGGCCAACAGGCCGGCCCCCTACCTCTCAATGCAACACTTGCCTGGCCAGCAGGAAGGGGTTAACCCGCCCTGCGCTTCCTCTTGTGTCCTGTTACTGCTGAGGCAGACCTGCCGGGCCAGCTGAGCAACTTTCCTCGGAGTGCTGCCTGGCGCTGGCTAGGAGGCAAACGCACGCGGGAAGAGCTGCTACCCATTCCAGGGACCCTGCCGCTGCCCCTCTGAGGGGTCTGCACCTCCTGGGAGCAGGTGGGTCTCTGGGACGAGGGTCCGTGGTGGATGGCTCTGGAGACGCTCCCGAGGCTGTGCCGTCCCCCTGCTGCACAGGTCGGAGGGTCACCGCAGAGGCTACTCGGGCCGGGGCTGGGGCCGAGGGAGCCCACACTGGAGGTAAGCTTCCTCCCTGGCCCCTTCTCTCACAGTGGCGGCATGGAAGGCGGGGGTTGGTGGGAAGCAAACAGTGGGTTTGGGGCTTAGTCTCTTTTCCAGGTGCGAGGGAGAAGGCTGAGCTGTAGAGGACCTAAAGGCTTCTTTCCTGCCACCCCTCCCTCTCTGCAGCCCCCAAAAAGGGACTCAGGGCCCCCTCCCCATCCATCCTGGGACTTAGCATCTTTGGTGGCATCTTAGCATCTTTGGTGGCATTCCCCACAGACTCCTTCTGCACATCTCTGCTGTTTCCTCTTCTTCAGCCCCTCATGCACACCTCTAGCCTCAGGGCAGTCCCCCCTCCCCCATCTCCCGTGCTCCCGGGATGCAGATATTACAGTGGCCAGAAGCTTAGAGTTCAAGCTCACCCCGTCCCTACAGCATCAAGAAGGGCACTGTCATTCCCCACTGCTCTGGCTGGATCTGACTTGGAGGCAGGGACTGGAGCCCACCTTAGCAGAGGACGGGAAGGGGGTGTGGGCTGGGCTGGTGGGTGCACAGACTTTACACAAACTCATGCACGTGTAACTGGACAGATCTGGGTTCTCTCCGTCTCTCTGAACCCCTTGCTGGGGATGAGCGATCTGCATTTTTTGGTCCTGACTTTTGGGAAACTCTCCAGATCCCCCCATCCTGCAGGCCCTGAGAAAAGCAGCCCCTCCCTACTGCGCAGTTCTCCTTGGGACCCTGTATGCAGGAGAGAGCTGATACTCCGTGCCCCGTGGCCCATCCCACTGCCTGCTGGCCCTGCTCCCATCCCCTCAGCCTCCTCCCTCCTCTGCCCTCTCGTCATCTCTGAATTCTCAGGCCCTGCCCTCTCTGTGTCCTTCCCTCCACCTGACAGGGTCTGGCTCAAGGTCACTGCAGTAATTCCATACCCAGCTGCCCAGGGCTGCTGCTGCTACCGCCACCGCCTTATCGGCCGCTGGGTTTCTATTACACTCCCTTTTATTTCTGGGCATATCGTGTTCGATAAAACCCTTTGCTTGTAACACTGCTGGCAGCACTCCCAGCTGCTCCCTCCCGCGTTCCCGCGTTCCTTCCTTTCCTCCTCCCTTCTCTGTGCTTGGGCAGCCTTCTTCCTTTCCTCCTCCCTTCTGTGCTTGGGCAGCCTCACCTTGTCCCCTCAAACTCCAGAAAAGGAAAATCAAGGTGCCTCCCCATGTTTCC
Organism: Pongo pygmaeus; assembly: GCF_028885625.2. NCBI lineage: Eukaryota > Metazoa > Chordata > Mammalia > Primates > Hominidae > Pongo > Pongo pygmaeus. Next base: position 68,329,596 of record NC_072392.2, on the reverse strand, counting down.
GGCCCCACCCTTCCCCCCAGCCCCTGCAGGGGTGTGCAGAGAATGTCCACCTTCTGTGAAAAAGGTCCAGGCAGGGCCGCTGGGCCCACACCGAGAGTCCCCTCCCAGAGGCTGGTGCCCCCACACAGGCCAGGCCGGAGGGCCAGGGCATCCAGGTCCAGGTAGGGCTCTGGTGCAGTCACAGCGCCCGACTGGTTCTGCTAGTTCCAGCGGCCAGCCGGTAGGGGCGTGTGCTGGGCGGGCTTTGGTGCACATTATTTCCCCTCTTCACTCTGCCACCCCCAGCCACGGGTTGGGGAGGTGAAGGCAGGTCTGAGTCACTAGCAAGGGAGAGGGCAGGAGTTAAACAAGTTGTGGCCGTGGCATTCCCACAGAAGGCCCACCACCCGCTGGAAGGAAAGAGACAGCAGACAAAAGGTAGGCTGTGCTGTGGGCCAGGCACTCTCCACCTCGCCCGCTCCCACGGTATCCTATTCTCTGGGCCCCCAACAAAACCTGCCAAGGCGTGTTTTCAAAGCGTGGGGCTGCTTTGAACTGAGCCCAGCGCTGGCGGGGCTGGGGTGGAAGGAGCGTGGAATCTGGAATCGGGTGGGGGAGGACAGTCTCCTTCAGATTCCTGCTTCTGGCAGCCTGGGGACCAGCTGGGGCACGGGCTGGGATGGAGGGTGGAGCCGAGAGGTGTTTGGTGGGTGGGGGACAGTTCATGGGTGAAGTGGAGGTTCTGCAGGCCCAGCCAGTGTGTGTGTGCATGCACACACAGTGCTAATGTGGGAGGAATGGCGGTGGTCAGGGAATTCCTCTTTTGGTTTCTGAAAGGGCCTTTGGGAGGACCTTGGGCCTGGAGTTGTATTCAGCAGACAGCCTGGACCTGTGGCTATTGTGGGGAATTGGGCTGGCCCAGCTCTTCTCCCTGCTGGGGTACCAGAGGTCCACCATGTGTCCAGGGTTTTGGGGCTTTGGAGAACCCAGACTGTTCCTACTCTCAGGGAGCTTCCATTCTAGCTGAGAAGGTGGGACCGAGACAGTAAAGCAATCCGATGAAATAATGACCAAACTGGGTAACACTGACAATAAGGATTGGATTAGTCTTCTGGAGACCTGGATGGTAGTCCAGGCTCTGCCACTTACGTGCCATATGACACAGGCAGGTCCCATCCCCTCTCTGTCCTCAACACTTTCATGTGTACGTGGGGGTGGCAGGCAGGAGTGTTGGCAGTGGCCAGAACTCTGAGGGGCAGTCTTCCTCAGATGATACTTACTCTCTTGCCTTCTGGCCCAGGTCATAGCATTTCTTCTGAGCTGCCCTCCCCTGACTTGCTGGTTCACTCCTTACTCTTCCCTTGGATCTTGGATCTCAGCTCTGCCACCACCTCCTCTAGGAAGTCTCCCCTGATTTTCCTGGCTTGGGTCTTCCTGTGCGGCTCCGCACTCCCACACTGGACTGTGATTTTCTGTACCCTCTCAACTGAACGTGGGTGGACCAAGGCGTGTGTTCTGTGCCTGGCATGGTGCCTGGCTCAGAAAAGGCCTCCAGGAAATAGGTGTTGAATGCATCAAATTATAAAAATTAACAATATGAGAAAAGTGAGCTGAGGAGCTAGGAAGGATAGGTCTTAAGCTAGATCTCAGCAGAAACAGAGGCAGTGGCCGAGCAGAAGCAAGGCAAGCGGGCATTCCTGGAATCCTGTTAGCGTTCCCCCATGAGGCCATGCACTCTTAGGTGGGGCTTCCTGGGGTCATCTTGGTTCGCCATGTAGCAGCTCTGTGATCTCAGACAAGTCACTTAATATTACAGGGTCTCGCTCTGTTGCCCAGTGGCATGATCATGGCTCACTGCAGCCTCCAACTACTGGCCTCAAGTGATCCTCTTGCCTTGGCCTCCTGAAGTCCTGGAATTATAGGCGTGAGCCACTGCACTGGGCCCATTTAATACTCTGAGCCCCACCTTTCCCATCTGTGGATGGAGATAATGATAATAGCATCTTTGTGGTGTGACTGTGAAGACAGATAGATGAGCATGCAAAGCTCCAAGTGCCTGCTGAATTATAAGTGAAATAAGAACGTGTGCTGCTGAAGGCTGTCCCTGGAGGCAGGGACACTCTGGCCAGGCCTCATTTAGTTGGTCAGTGGCTGAGTGACCCGTGAGGTAGGCCTCTGCCCCTGAGTTCCTGGCCCTCTCTTCCTCAGCCCCATGTGGAATCCAAGAACGCAGCTGCTCTGCTGAGAACACGGCAGCCCATCCTTCGAGACCGTGACCTCACCACAGTGGCCCTCAGCCCTCCACCTCCGGCGGGGGCAAGGGCCACCCACCTCCAAGTCTCCAGCCATGACGACCTCCGCACTCCGGCGCCAGGTGAAGAACATCGTGCACAACTACTCCGAGGCGGAAATCAAGGTGCGCGAGGCCACCAGCAATGACCCCTGGGGCCCCCCTAGTTCGCTCATGTCCGAGATCGCTGACCTGACCTTCAACACGGTGGCCTTCACCGAGGTCATGGGCATGCTGTGGCGGCGGCTCAATGACAGCGGCAAGAACTGGCGGCACGTGTACAAGGCTCTGACATTGCTGGACTACCTGCTCAAGACGGGCTCCGAGCGGGTGGCCCACCAGTGCCGCGAGAACCTCTACACCATCCAGACACTCAAGGACTTCCAGTATATCGACCGCGACGGCAAGGACCAGGGCGTCAACGTGCGCGAGAAGGTCAAGCAGGTGATGGCCCTGCTCAAGGACGAGGAGCGGCTGCGGCAGGAGCGAACCCACGCCCTCAAGACCAAGGAGCGCATGGCACTGGAGGGCATCGGCATTGGCAGTGGGCAACTGGGCTTCAGCCGCCGCTACGGCGAGGACTACAGCCGCTCCCGGGGCTCTCCGTCCTCCCACAACTGTGAGTGAGCCCCGGCGCGTGGCTGGCATGGGGAGGTGGCCCGACTTCCATTCCTGGCTCTGCAATCCAAGCCATGGTTCATAATACCTACCTCCAAGGGGTGTTATGAGGATTCAGACATAAGGAATGTAACATGCAAGGCACAACACCCGGCACATAGGAGGTGCTCAACAAGTTAGCTCAGATAATAATGTTGTTATAGATTGATTACCATTCGTTAGCTGCCTGATAGGATGGCATGACGGTGGAAGCACAGGTTTGGAGTCAGATAGCATTCTATATTCTGCTTCCTCCAAGCTGTGTGACCTGGGCAACCAGTTCTCCGAACCTCAGTTTCCTCATCTGTACAATGGGGATAAGCTCACCTACCTCCATTGTTTCATCTGAGAATGAAATGAGACCAGCTGCAGGAAGGTCCTCTACCCTGCACCCAGACACACGGCATTCCCCCTCATCCCCCTACCTGAGGGCAGCGGCTAGACAGTCCCTGACTCTCCTGCCCCCAGTCATGGGGGCTTCCAGGATCTGAGGAATACTCAGAATGGCCCGCCTTCCATAAAGCCCTTGACAGTTTGCTGAGGGCTTTGAGGTTGTGACCTCGTTGGACTAGAACCTCCTATCCTTGCACTTCCCTTGCCCCCAAGCAGGACGGGGTCCATCTGGAAGTCCAAGAGCTGGAGTCAGGGCACCTGGGTTCAAGTCCTGCTTCAGGACCCTGGTCAGGGCCCTAAGTGCTGCCTGTGCATCTGCTAAGGAGGGACTGGAGCCATCCCACCGGGATGGGTTGGGATGGGGAACTTACAGAGTGCCTGGCACACTGCTTGGCCCACGGGGGCCTCCACGGCCGTTGTTCCCCTCCTCTCAGTTCTCTTCTTTGAGCCTCAGCTTCCTGGCAGGCAGAGGGGTGTGGGAGCCGATGGGTAATCGTGTGGTCACACAGACATGATGGTCATTGCAGCCTCCTCTTCGTCACCCCGCTATACCTCCGACCTGGAGCAGGCCCGGCCTCAGACGTCAGGGGAAGAGGAACTGCAGCTGCAGCTGGCCCTAGCCATGAGCCGCGAGGAGGCAGAGAAGGTGAGGCCATGCAGCCCCACTGTGGTGGGGAGGGGATGGGCTAGAGAGAGAGAGTGCCTGGGAGCCCCTTGGCCTTGACTCAGGCTCTGTCACCCAAAGCCCCAGTCCTGTGCCCAAGGACAGCACAAGACCCTCTATCTCTGTCGGTTTGTCGCAGGCAGGGACTGCCTCCCTGCCTCCAGTCCTCTCCACTGGGCCTGGAAAGGGTGGCGAGTGTACAATTAGGGGCACATGTTGTGTCTTGGGGCGCCTGCTACCACCTCATCATGGAGTGGGTGAGTGTGCTCAGACATATTCCTAGGAGACACTGGGATATGCCGCCCGCCCCCGCCCACCAGCTATCCTTTTGGGGAGACAAGGACAGGCCCCCGATATCATCATCTTTGCCGTTACCTCTGTGGATCCAGGAAGACCAGGCAGGAGGCAGCTGGGCCTCACACAGGAGGGCCTGAGGTACTCTCAGAGGATTCAGAAGCGAAAGATCAGTCTTCTTGATCTTTAAACTGCATTTCAGATGCAGGCAGGGAGAAGGCCACACCCACCCTGCTGACTGAGGGGCAAACGGCCCATGCACACTGAGGGTGGGCATTTGTCTCTCCATCCCCATGACCCAGGCAGGCCTATACTGCCCTTCTGGTCCCAAGGTGGGGGTACAGGGCCAAGTTTACCCCTCTCTTCCTCCGCAGCCTGTCCCCCCAGCCTCCCACAGGGACGAGGACCTGCAGCTGCAGCTGGCTCTGCGCCTGAGCTGGCAGGAGCACGAGAAGGTAGTGGGCCGAGCCCGCTGGGCTGCCGGTGCTGTTGCCGCTGCTGGTGGAGGTGCTTCAGGGCACTGACAGGCTCCTCTCACTGTACCCGGTGGCCCTGCTGCTCCTAACCTCTCAGCTGCCTCCCACCCTGCACTCTCTCGACTCCAGCCTTGGGTGCACAGGTCCCCGGATTCCCGCCTGGGCTGCTCATGCTCCTAACTCTTTCTGTGCCTTCTGCAGGAGGTGAGATCCTGGCGGGGTGATGGCTCCCCCATGGCCAATGGTGCAGGGGCCGTGGTCCACCATCGGTGGGACAGAGAGCCTGAGAGAGAAGAGAGAAAGGAGGAGGAGAAGCTAAAAACCAGCCAGGTAGGGAGTGGGCTGGGGTGCGTGGGATGGACAGGGCCTAAGAGATGGACTGAGTATTTGTAAAGAGAAAGCTGAGCAATGCCTGGCATATAGTAAGCACTGACATGTTTATTAGATGAAATAGGGGTGGGGGTGTAGCAGCCCTAGTCCCACATTGCATGGGCTGGTGACTTGAGTTAACAGCAAAGTGGGATGCAAAAGGATCCTGATCGGAGACCCCCGGATATGGGTTCTGGATTTGCTGCCACTTACTCTATGACTTGGGGCATGTCACTGTCATGGCCTCAGTTTCCCCTTCTGCACAGTGCGCTTATTGGATAGTTCCAGCTCTGACATGCTAGGATTATGTGACACTGTCGATCAAGACTAGGGTGGGCCCAAGCACATGGTGCTGAAAACACCTCGGGCTCATGGACATATTTTCTCCGCATGGGGAGTGGGCAGCTGCTGAGTGCAAGGCTGCCCTCCAAAGCTGTCCATGCCATGCCCGGGTGCTGTGGTCTCCTCTCCGTCCATGTTCCCTGTGGCCAGTTTCTCTTGGACACTGACCTAGGGAGGTAGGCTGGTTGAAAAACATCTGCCTTTGGCCTTCCTGCCCCTTTCTGCTGGCCTGGATTCTATCCCAGCTCTGCCTCTCCCTGGCTGTGTGACTTCAGGCAAACCCATTCCACCCCCTGTGTGCTGGCTGGCTCATCCATAAAATGGGTACATCACCTGCCCTACCTACCTCACAGGGTTGTTATGCAAATCAGGTACTCTGTAGATGAAGAAACATTATAAACTGTAAAGCACTGTGCAGAGGTGAGGGATCATGAATAGGTATCTGTGGAATGAGTAAAGAGAATGAGCTGGCATTAGCCTGACAGGTCAGGGCCTGCCCTCCCTCCAGGCCCCGCCCACTTCTGAGCCCCGGCTGCCTCTCCCCTCCACAGTCCTCCATCCTGGACTTGGCTGACATCTTCGTACCTGCCCTGGCCCCGCCCTCCACACACTGCTCTGCTGACCCATGGGACATCCCAGGTGGGCATGCAGGGCTGCAAGAGGCTTCCAGGCTGGCCCGAGAGCCACCTCCTTCCCAGCCACTTGCTGGGCCAAGCACCTCCTCCCAACATCTGAGTGTCACCGGGCACGTCACTCACCACCTTGAGCCTCCGCCGCCTGTGGGACAGGCTTTCGTAGTGAGGGCTATGGAGACTGTCTGAAGGGCCCAGCTCCTAGGAAACGCAGCAAATGTTCTCTCGCTGCACTCACTTGCTCAGCACGCCTGGGAAGGTGGCCTGAGTCGCCCACACCTGCAGGTCCCAGCTCCTGGGGTCACTTGCCAAATAGGGACTCCAGCCTGCTGGGTGGTCCTGAGGCGGCAGCCCATCTGTGACATGGATCTTCTGCCTCCCAACTTGGGCTGGGTAACTGGGAAGGTCCCTGGGCGAGGGATAAGGGTGGGCCTGGGATCACGTCTATGCTGTTCCCATTTCAGGTTTTAGGCCGAACACAGAGGCCAGTGGCTCCTCCTGGGGGCCTTCTGCAGACCCCTGGTCTCCGATCCCCTCAGGAACCATCCTGTCCCGAAGCCAGCCCTGGGATCTGACTCCCATGCTCTCCTCCTCTGAGCCCTGGGGCAGGACCCCAGTGCTGCCTGCTGGGCCCCCCACCACAGACCCCTGGGCACTGAACTCTCCCCACCACAAACTCCCCAGCACTGGGGCTGACCCTTGGGGAGCCTCCCTGGAGACCTCCGACACACCTGGTAAGAAGAGGGCCAGAGAGTGTGAGTGAGGGGCTGGGGGACTTCCAGGCAGGGCCAAGGGGCAGCAGGTACTGTCTGTGTTAGGAGGGCAGCTTCTCTGGAAAGGGGTTAGACCAACACCTGCCCTTTTTGTCAACCCGTCTCCTCTTCCTCTCTCTCTTCCGAGGTGGTGCCTCGGCCTTTGACCCATTTGCCAAACCTCCAGAATCCACAGAGACCAAGGAGGGGCTGGAGCAGGCCCTGCCCTCTGGGAAGCCCAGCAGCCCTGCGGGTGAGCAGGGCAAGGGGATGGTGAGGCTCTGGGGAAGGAGGGGCCCACCCCGAGCAGCCTCTGTCCTCTTCCTCCAATGTCAGGCGCCAATCCCTTTCCCCACCAATGAGCTCTAGCATTTCTATTCCAGAGCTGGACCTGTTTGGAGACCCCAGCCCCAGTTCCAAGCAAAATGGCACGAAGGAGCCAGATGCCCTGGACCTGGGTATACTAGGGGAAGCACTAACCCAGCCAAGCAAAGAGGCCCAAGCTTGCCGGACTCCCGAGTCATTTCTGGGCCCCTCAGCTTCCTCCTTGGTCAACCTTGACTCGTTGGTCAAGGCACCCCAGGCTGCAAAGACCCGGAACCCCTTCCTGACAGGTAAGACATCCCCTTGTCCCTCAACCCAGGGGCTCCTGCTTTCAGAGCCTAGCCTCGGCTGGAGGAGCCCACTCTTCTTCCCAACTTCCAAGACCTCCCAGTGTAGGGCTCTGAACCCCGGGTCACTCGAAGCCACTCTCTGCACTCTCTGCAGGTCTCAGCGCTCCGTCCCCCACCAACCCGTTCGGCGCAGGCGAGCCGGGCAGGCCGACGCTAAACCAGATGCGCACCGGGTCGCCGGCGACGGGCCTGGCAGGCGGGCCTGTGGGGGCGCCCCTGGGCTCCATGACCTACAGCGCCTCTCTGCCCCTCCCGCTCAGCAGCGTGCCAGCAGGCTTGACCCTCCCCGCCTCGGTTAGCGTCTTCCCGCAGGCCGGAGCCTTCGCACCGCCCCCCGCTGGCCTGCCGCAGCCGCTGCTGCCCACGCCGAGCTCAGCCGGGCCGCGGCCCCCGCCCCCGCAGACCGGCACCAACCCCTTCCTCTGAGCACCGCCCCGTCCCATGCCGGCCTGCGCTTGCGCCAGGCGCCCCGCGGCCTCGCCTGCGCCTGCGCCGGACGCCCCTCGGCCCCGCCTCCGGACCCGGGGCCGGTGCTAGTGGATTGCTGAGCCGGTGGCGGCTGGGATCCCGCGGCGGCTCCGGAAGCTGGACGCGGACCACGGCCCGGGAGCTAGAAACTGAACGCCCGCATAATAAAGACTGGAACCCTCGTTCTCAGCTGTCACCAAGTGGACTTTTTGCGGGGTGTGGCGGCCGGGTCTCGACCACAGCTTGGATCACCGGCAGTCTAGGAAACTGCAGCTGCACAACGTAGGGTGCAAAACTGCCCCGCTTCCTTTACAGCTCTTCTCAACCCTCACCTCCATCCCCGGTTACCCAGGCACCTTCGCTTCCAGATGCTCCCAGGCTGTCACTCAATTCGGTCATTTCATTCATTTATCACAAATGGGCACTGGGGTTGAGCTAACAGCCAGAGACAATAGGCCTTTGTTCCTATTTATTGGGTACTGCTTATGTGCTAAGCAGATCAGTTTATTTAATGCTTGCAACGACTCTCTGAGGTAGACAATATTGTTAATTCCGTTCAGGACCCCGGCTACATAATCTGTGGGGCTCAATACAAAATAAAAATGTAGGGGCTCCTTGTTTAAAATCGTGTGAAGAATTTCAAAACAGGGACAACAGAGCATGAAACCAAGCGCAAAGCCCACTGCAGTGCGATTGCACAGGTCTCTCACCTTGCAGCCGGCACTACTCCCATTTTTCAGGCAAGGAAACCGTGGCTCAGAGAGGTTAAATGGCATGCTCAAAGTCACAAAGCTGGCATGGGGCGGGGCTGGAACTGAGTCAGACAGTCTGGCTCCAAGGCCTGGAGCTCCCAGGCTGGGCCCCAGATTTAATTCAGCAAATATTGACTGACTGCTGTGGACAAAGTGCTGGGCTCACCTTGGAGGGATCCAACCTCCAGGAGCTCCAGCGCAGCAGGGTAGACAAGCCAGGAGCACGTGATGTGGTTGTGGCAGGAGCCAAGTGCAGGAGCTCCCAGGCTCCTTTGTTTTACTGAGTCACCTTAAATGTAACTCTGCCCTCTACCTTGCTTCGCCAAGGTTGGCGAGAAACTGAGTCTTAGCCACACAGGAGGAATCGGACCCCTTCTGGGGGTTTATGTGGAGTCTGGGAAACCAAGGGTGGGGTGAGGCCTGGTACTCAATCCAGGAGGGGCCCCTATGACCACCCTCGCCTCTTTTTCTTCTCAGTGCTCCCTGATCACTGGACCACTGGACACTGATGTGTCCTCAGTGCTTGGCGTCTGGCTCTGCAGGCAGCCTGCAGCCAGCCCCCATCCCCCTTTCAGGGACAAATGGCCTTCCACCAGAGTCGGTGAGTGGAGAGGCACAATGCCACTCCCCTTCCTGAGGTGGGGGTAGGGGAAGGGAGTCCCACAATGGCAGTTACAAACAGGATGGACAAGAACACCTGCTCAGGAGTCAGACTGACAGGGTTCAAAGTTCTGCTCCAAGGTTTGACCCTAACAAGAATCACTTAGTAATAAGTGGTTATGCTCTGTGACCTTGAGTAAATTACTTACCCTCTCCATGTCTCTGTGCCTGCGTTTCCTTACTTGTCAAATGGGATCAGAAGTTTCTTCCTCGTGAGGTTACTATGTGGATGTCCCCAGGCCAGTGTCCATTCAGCTCAGAGTCCACCCTCTTCAGAGACTGACCATGAGGCACGAACCCATCGTGCCTTTCACTCCTGGTTTTGCCAGGCAATACCCAGAGTACAGCACCCATCTATTAATATCTTCTGCTACACCCAAACCTGGGATGTTCCATCCTTCTTGGCCCCTGACCCACAATTTGTGGCCCTGCCACCCAGGCTCTCTTCTTCTAAACTGGATCCCCCCGAGGACTCCCAAGGGGAGCTGTTTTGTCTCCCACAAAGAAGTTGGCAGCCTTGCTTCCTGCCTCCCTCCTTGCAAGACCCCTCCTGCTAGGAGGTTGGTGCCATAGGTCATTCTGTCCCCTCCCTGCCTGGGGCTGCCACTCCACCTCATTTTTGGGATGCTTCAGTCTTGGCTCATGGTCTTCTCATCCAGCTCTTACCTCAATTTCAAGTTGCTCCATTATCCAAGGACCTTATGGCCCCTTGACCTCTCAGTGACCCTCACCATGGTCACACTTGGAGGTTTGTCATCACCCCAAATTCCTCTACATTCAAGGCAGGCTTCCAGCTCTCTGAGCTTAACCTCGTTCCTTCTAGCCAGAACATGTTCTTTGGAGCACCCGCTGGACCCTCTGGCTAGCCAACCCTTCCAACAACCCGCCACACCCCACATTCTCAGAGTCACACAGGACCACTATCTCATCTATCCTTGATGGCGTCCACCACTTTCTCTCAAATGAATCCTTCCCATCGAAATGTGTCTTAATTAGCTCCATCCATCTTGACAGTGTCTTCCCATCTTTCCCCTCATGTCAAGCACCCATCATCTCTCTCTGTTTCCCCTCCCTTTCCTCTTCCCCCTCAGCCGACTCGGCGACTTCTGCTCTCAGCCTGACTTCACTAGAACGACACCCACTAAGCACACCAATGGCCTCCATGTTGCTGAAGCCAGTGGACGTTTTTCTGTCCCAGCCAGGCTGGCCCCTCAGGAGTCTGACATGTAGGCACTCTGTCCTTCATTTCTGGGGTGCTGTCCTTTGCACCCTGGCTGCTCCCCTTCTGTGTCTTTCTTTTTCTTTCTTTCTTTTTTTTTTTTTTTTTTTTGAGACGGAGTTTCACTCTTGTTGCCCAGGCTGGAGTGCAATCGTGAAATCTCGGCTCACCACAACCTCTGCCTCTCGGGTTCAAGCGATTCTGCTGCCTCAGCCTCCTGAGTAGCAAGGATTACAGGCATGCGCCACCATGCCTGGCTAATTTTGTATTTTTAGTAGAGATGGGGGTTTCTCCATGTTGGTCAGGTCGGTCTCAAACTCCTGACCTCAGGTGATCCACCCTCCTTGGCCTCCCAAAGTGCTGGGATTACAGGCGTGAGCCACCACGCCCTGCCTCCATCTGTGTCTTTCACAGGCTTACTCAAACCTGGACCTGAGCCCTCTTCTCTGCTCCACTGCATGGTCTCCCTGGATAGCTCCACACCCACATGGTCTCAACAGTCAAGACCCCCAATCCTCTCTCTTGAAGCCTCTCCTCTGTCCTCCAAGCAGTGTCATCTCTGTCTCCATGTGCACATCTCAAACCTGCAGGTCCCACAATGAACCCCATGAGTTGTCCCCCCACCTGCACCCCATGCCCTCTCTTGAGGGAATGGCCCCACCTTTCAAGTCACCCTGGACACCACCTTCTTTGTTGCTGCCAATCCTGACGACGTTTCCTCCTTGACCGACCTCCAGCCCATCCCCTTCTCTGCATCTCCACTCCCCCATCTGCCCTCTGAGTGCTGCTATAGCTTCCTATCTGCTGCTGCTTTCACTCTTGCCCCTTTCCACTTCATTCTCCACTGGGAAGCTGGTGGGATCTTTCCAAAACGCAGATCCAACCGGGTCACCCTCCTGACTAAAGCCTTTCAACAGCTTGCTTCTATTCTCATCAAAAATCCCCTTCTCTGGCCAGGCACGGTGGCTCAAACCTGTAATCCCAGCACTTGGGAGGCTGAGGCAGACGGATCACTTGAGGTCAGGAGTTTGAGACCAGCCTAGGCAACATGGTGAAACCCTGTCTCTACTAAAAATACAAAAATTAGCTGGGCGTGGTGGCACGCACCTGTAGTCCCAGCTACTTGGAAGGCTGAGGCACAAGAATTGCTTGAACCTAGGAGGTGGAGGTTGCAAAGAGCCAAGATCCACTGCACTCCAGCCTGGGCGACAGAGTGAGACTCCATCTAAAAAAAAATTGGGTCGGGCACGGTGGCTCATGCCTGTAATCCCAGCACTTTGGGAGGCTGAGGCAGATGGATCATCTGAGGTCAGGAGTTCGAGACCAGCCTTGAACCCAGGTTGTGGAGGTTGTAGTGAGCCGAGATCACACCACTGCACTCCAGCCTGGGTGACAGAGCGAGACTCTGTCTCAAAAAGTAAAAATCCCCTTCTCACAGTTCACGAGTCTCTCCAAGATCTTGCCTCTGCCCTCATCTACTCCCTGTCTTCCCTCTTTCTGCAGCTGCTCAGCCCTGACTCACTGACAAGCCACGGGAACTTTGCACAAACTGTACCTCTGCCTTCTTCCCCAGCACTCCCCCTGAGCACCCTCCAAGTTCCTTCCTCTCGTTCTCCGTGGCTTCACAAATGTGATTTCCTCAGGGAAGCCTTCATCCTTTGCCCCTTCCACCAGATCAGGTCACTTGTTACCTTATACCCTCATGGACTTGTCATGTGGGTGTTTAGCGGTATGGCTGTCGAATTAGCATCTGCCGCTCTCAACAGGCTGTGAGTCATGTGAGGCCAGGAGCCTTGTTTCTCTCTGCCCACCATTGTATACTCAGTGCCTTGCAGAGTGGCAGGCGGCAGGCACTTAATAAATATTGGCTGAATGTAGCCAATGAGGCCATGTGTAACCTATGTGACATGAAATGGGCTCATCAGTATTATTTAAGGAAGGCTTCCTGGAGTGGGTAGGATTTGAGTAGGACCTAGAGAGGAGGAGGCTGCAAAAAGCAAAGCTTGTTAGGTTAGCTGGTGGACCTGGCCAAGGTACGCCTTCGCCTTGGATCTCATTTCTCATTTGTAAAATGGGCAGGGGTTGGACAAAATGAGCTGAAGCTCTGGCATCCCATGGCCCTAGCATCCCCCAGCCCTAGATCCCACAACTCTCCATATTCCCTTGAGAAGAGCTGTCCTCCCCAGGCAGGGGCAGAGCCCAGTTTTATGCACAGAATGGGTCCTCCCAAGGCCCGGGTGCCTGATCTGCAATTCTGCGCTCCGCCGCAGGGCGACGCTCGGAGACCAGCCACACTGTCCCAAGTCCCGGGGAAGACCCGCCCGCGGCTCCGTAGGTGCCTGGCCCGCCCCTCGCAGCCTCCTGCCCTCCCTTCCTGTCCTTAGCGGCCGGGCCCACGGCCCCGAGCAGCCATGCTGGGCGCGCGGGCCTGGTTGGGCCGCGTCCTTCTGCTGCCCCGCGCCGGTGCAGGCCTCGCCGCGAGCCGCAGGTACGGGCGGGCGAGCGGGCCTCTAGGGCACTCCCTGCGCTTGCCTGCGGGCCCAGTGGAGGGTCTTCCGGACACCGGTCCCCAGTGCCGGTCTGGACCACCCCTGCATGCCTGGCCCTTCCCCCACCCCACCTCCGGTCTGCCCCTGAGACCTGGCCCTGGCAGTAAGGCTCTCCTCCCCTCCCCTCCCGTCCTCATTTCTTCCCTCCTCTCCCCGTCCTTCCAGTGCAGTGCCAGCTCTTCAGGGACTGTTCTGACACCGCTTCCAGGAAGCCTTCCTTGCACCCCAGTGCTGGATGCTGGGTCAAGGGCCTTTCTCCAGTAGTACCCTGTGCCCTGTCACAGTCCTTTATTGCTGCATGGACCTTTCGTTATTTAGGTCTGCCTGCAGTCCCACTTCCAGGCTGAACTCCCTGAGGTCTCTGATTCCCTAGGTGTCCTGGGGTCTGGCCCAGGACCTGGCCCCACAGGAGTCCCAGCAGGTGGGCGTTGAGTGAGGGAGTCTCCATGTCTGGTTTCCTCTGTTTGTCCCTCACCTGGTCCAGTCCCAGACCCTACTGATCTTGGCTTGTCCAGCCACCAACTGTGGGCTGCCTTCCAGTGGGGCAACACCCAGGCCTGCCAGAGAGATGCCTCCAAGCAGCTGCTCCAGGAAGGGCCCGGGGAGGGGCCTGGGGAGGGGTAAGAATGGAGCCCCAAGAACCATTCTGCCCATTGTGACCCGCCCTGACCTCACAGCCATCCTTCCCACCGCCAGGCCCAGGAGGTTGGGGGAGACTAACCTGGCAAGGAGCCCCCAATGAGCCACCTCTCCTCACCCCCCAAAAAACATAAGGGGGAGCACAAAGGCCACAGTCTCCCCCATGGTTCAGAAAGGTGGGTTGGGTTGGGAGCAGGGGTCCTACTGGGGTGCTGAGTTGAATGGGGCAGGTGCTGGGGGACCTGGGAGAAGGTGGGTGGAGGCCCCTGGCTTGCCTGACTCACCAGTCCTCACCAGGGGTAGCTCCTCCCGGGACAAGGACCGAAGTGCGACGGTCAGTAGTTCAGTGCCCATGCCTGCTGGAGGGAAGGGAAGCCATCCTTCATCTGCACCCCAGAGGGTCCCCAACCGCCTGATCCACGAGAAGTCACCATACCTCCTACAACATGCCTACAATCCTGTGGACTGGTGAGCACCTCTCCTGGGGCCCTGCCTGGAATCGCTGGGGTCCTGGGCCCCTTCCAGACCCCCTGGGCTACTGAGTGATGCACCACCCTGCTGGGTCTAGGTACCCCTGGGGACAGGAAGCCTTCGACAAGGCCAGGAAAGAAAACAAGCCGATTTTCCTCTCAGGTAATGCTCCCACCTTCCCTGATATGGGGGTGTGGGCAGGGAGTGGCAGTGGATGGGGGAGGGTCCTCTCGGCCTGGCGGGTCTTCCAGGAGACTAGAGGCCAGGACGTCTTCCATGCAGCCAGGGCCACTTGGCCAGCCTCCCTCTGACCTGTCGCTGGCCCCCTGACCTCTCCCCATGGTCCTGTTCAGTCGGGTACTCCACCTGCCACTGGTGCCACATGATGGAAGAGGAGTCCTTCCAGAATGAGGAGATCGGCCGCTTGCTCAGTGAGGACTTCGTGAGCGTGAAGGTAGACCGTGAGGAGCGGCCTGACGTCGACAAGGTGTACATGACGTTCGTGCAGGTGAGCAGCCCTCCTCGGGAGTGTATGCGCCACATGGGGTCAGGGCAGCTCCCCTCACCCTCGCTCTCTCTCTGCCAGGCCACCAGCAGTGGCGGGGGCTGGCCCATGAATGTGTGGCTGACTCCCAACCTCCAGCCCTTTGTCGGGGGCACCTATTTCCCTCCTGAGGATGGCTTGACCCGAGTCGGCTTCCGCACAGTGTTGCTGAGAATACGAGAACAGGTGGGTGTGCCTCGGGGAGTTGGGGGACGAGGGTGGGGGACTAGGAAACAAGAGCCCCTCCCCCTAGCTGACCTCCAGGTGTGCCCCCACCTCCTGCAGTGGAAACAGAACAAGAACACCCTGCTAGAAAATAGCCAGCGTGTCACCACCGCCCTGCTGGCCCGATCAGAGATCAGCGTGGGTGACCGCCAGCTGCCGCCCTCTGCCGCCACCATGAACAATCGCTGCTTCCAGCAGCTGGACGAGGGCTATGATGAGGAATATGGTGGCTTCGCTGAGGCCCCCAAGTTTCCCACGCCGGGTCAGTGCCCCATGCCCGCCTTAGCCCAGGCTTTGGCCTTCTGATTCCTATGCTGGTCAGGGACCTACTGGCTCCTGGCCTCACCCGTAGTTTCCTGTCCTCCTGACTGGCAGTGACCTCCTTTCCCCTAGCCTGTCAATAGCTATCGGTGAAGACCCGACTGCTGGTGTCAGCAGTGACCCTCTCACCTTAACCTAGATGATGACCTTCTGTCCCCTGATTTGGTCAGTGACCCAGTGACCCTGGCTTGGCTAATGACATTCTGGGCTCTAGGGGGACAAGTAACTTACTGGTCCTCTGTGAGCCAATGATATTCTGACCTCTGGCTTAGGCTATTACCCTCTGTCCTGTGGGTTGACTGTTGACCTCACAGCCTGTCCAGAGACTGCCCGTTGAGTGGACTCCCAGCCTCTGCCTGGCCCACGGCCTCCTGACCACCCCGATCTCTGTCCCCACTTTCCCATTCTCTTAGCCACATGTTCTTGGTGCCCCCACAGTGATCTTGAGCTTCCTGTTCTCCTACTGGCTCAGCCATCGACTGACTCAGGATGGCTCTCGGGCCCAGCAGATGGCCTTGCATACCCTGAAAATGATGGCTAACGGGGGCATCCGGGACCACGTGGGGCAGGTGATGGGCACTGGGTGTTCCCTGGAGGGGCAGCAGGGGGCTGTGGGGTGGGGCAGAGGCTGGGACTGGCCTCCAGCTTTGTATCTGCACAGGGCTTTCACCGATACTCCACAGACCGCCAGTGGCACGTCCCTCACTTTGAGAAGATGCTCTATGACCAGGCACAGCTCGCTGTGGCCTATTCGCAGGCCTTCCAGGTGACCCCTGACCCCAGCCCAGAGAACAGGCATCTCACTCTGGCTGCCCCTCCCAAGGCCTTCCTGGTGACTGTGGCTCCTCTTAATCTGAATCCCCTGTTCCCTCCCAGGTACCCACTCCCCAGGCTTCCCTCCCACACCTGCCTCAGAGAATGTTGCCGCCTTCCACCGGGGCCTCCCCAGTGACCTCTGTTCGCAGTCTCCTCTCTTCCCTTTCTTAGATCTCTGGCGATGAATTCTACTCTGATATGGCCAAAGGCATCCTGCAGTACGTGGCTCGGAGCCTGAGCCACCGGGTGTGTGTCCGTGGTGGCAGGTGGGCCTGGCTGTGGGAGGGGTCGGGACCTCCACTGCCCTGTGGGCCGGGGCCAGCCAACTCTCCCCTCCCCACAGTCTGGAGGCTTCTATAGCGCTGAGGATGCAGACTCGCCCCCAGAGCGGGGCATGCGGCCCAAAGAGGGCGCCTACTATGTGTGGACGGTCAAAGAGGTTCAGCAGCTCCTCCCGGAGCCTGTGCTGGGTGCCACCGAGCCGCTGACCTCAGGCCAGCTCCTGATGAAGCACTACGGCCTCACGGAGGCTGGTAACATCAGCCCCAGTCAGGTGAGGACTTCTGGGGTCACCTGACGGGCCCTGGTGCCTGCCTGCCAGGCATGTGAGCTCGCAGACAAAGGCCATTCTCCTCAGGACCCCAAGGGGGAGCTGCAGGGCCAGAATGTGCTGACCGTCCGGTACTCGCTGGAGCTGACTGCTGCCCGCTTTGGCTTGGATGTGGAGGCCGTGCGGACCTTGCTTAATACAGGGCTGGAGAAGCTCTTCCAGGCCCGGAAGCATCGGCCCAAGCCACACCTGGACAGCAAGATGCTGGCTGCCTGGAATGGTGGGGCAGCATCTCTGAGACCGAGCCTGTCTGTAGGATCCCCCTTCACAAAGCCCCTGTCTGTCCGGCACCTGCTAAATGCTCACTCTCCCTTTATTAGCGTTATTATTCTCAGTTGACAAAAGAGGCTTAAGGAGCTTGAGTAACCTGCCCAAGGTCACACACAAGGGCTGGGAACCCCGCCATGTCTGGCTTTGGAGCCCAAGATCTTAGGGATCACCCATGGCTCCAGGGAGGTATTGGGGCCTGAGGTGATGGGGTGGACATGCCTGGAGGGTCCTGGCCAGCTTCTCACCACTACTTGTCTCTCCTGGCTCCAGGCTTGATGGTGTCAGGCTATGCTGTGACTGGGGCTGTCCTGGGCCAAGACAGGCTGATCAACTATGCCACCAATGGTGCCAAGTTCCTGAAGCGGCACATGTTTGATGTGGCCAGTGGCCGCCTGATGCGGACCTGCTACACCGGCTCTGGGGGGACTGTGGAGCACAGGTTGGGGGCTGGGTAGACCGGGAGGGCTCGTCTCCCCACGCGTCCCCAGCCTACCTCTGCCCTACTTCTCCCCTCCATGTGGACTCCAGTCCTGGCTTTGCCAGGTGCTTTCTGTGAGTTTGTAGCCTCCCTGGGCCCATTTACTCATCTGGGAAGTGGGCTGATGGCACCTGCCCAAGAGGGTTTATATGGAGGGTTAAGTGAACAAATGCGTGAAAGGGTCTCCTCTGGGAAAGGCCCACTCTCCTGGGACTCTCCCCAGCCTCTCCCCTAATGCCTGTCCCCCAGCAACCCACCCTGCTGGGGCTTCCTGGAGGACTACGCCTTCGTGGTGCGGGGCCTGCTGGACCTGTATGAGGCCTCACAGGAGAGTGCGTGGCTCGAGTGGGCTCTGCGGCTGCAGGACACACAGGACAGGCTCTTTTGGGACTCCCAGGGTGGCGGCTACTTCTGCAGTGAGGCTGAGCTGGGGGCTGGCCTGCCCCTGCGTCTGAAGGACGGTCAGTGGGGGTGCAGGGCTAGTCTGGGGTCCTGGGAGGTGTAAGTGCAGCGTGGGTGAAGAGCTGGTGTGGGCAGGAGCCCTCCTGGCTTTGTGTCTCTGCTACTTTTTAATGGTGTGATTTTTAGCTGCTGTAGTATTTCTGAGTCTCAATTTCTTTTTTTTAAATAGAGACAGAGTCTTGCTATGTTGCCCAGGCTGATCTTGAACTCCTGGGCTCAAGTGATCCTCCCACCTCGACCTCCCAAAGTGCTGGGATTACAGGCATGAACCACTACACTGAGCGTGTTTTGTTTCGTTCCTTTCTTTCCTTTCTCTTTCTTTCTTTCTCTCTTTACTTTCTTCCTTTCTTTCTTTCTCTTTTTTTTTTTTTTTTTTTTTTGAGACAGGGTCTCACTGTCACTCAGGCTGGAATACAGTGGCATGATCTTGGCTCACAGCAACCTCCGCCTCTGGGGCTGAATCAATTCTCCCACCTCAGCCTCCCGAGTAGCTAGGACTATAGGCATGCACCACCATGCCTGGCTAATTTTTTGTAGAGATGGGATTTCTCCATGTTGCCCAGGCTGGTCTCAAACTACTGGGCTTAAGTGATCTGTCCACCTCAGCCTCCCAGAGTGCTGGGATTACAGGCAAGAGCCACCATGCCTGGCCTGTTTCTTAATAAATAAAATGGAGCTAACATTGGTACTACCTTACAGGGTTGATGTAAAGATGAATTTAGCTGTTCTGTAAACATGCTTAGCACAGTAACTGACACCCATGGATTCAGATATTGACCAAGGCTCACTTGGTCCCTGCCCTCACGAAGCTTACAGTATGGTAGGGGAGACAGCGAATATGCAGTAATAATGCAAAAACACATGCACAAATGTGCAGTTAAAATTGTGGTGAGTGCCATGAAGTAGGACGCTCTATGCGTACCTGCTCCCTATCACCCTTGTACCTTGTCTGTGGTTAAACGTTTCTTTCCCGAAACTCAAATTTTAGCTCCTCAAAGATCAGGACTTTCTGCCACTGTTGTATCCCCAGGGTCTAGTGTGGTTCTGGCACATTGTAAGTGCTTAATAAATGTTAACCGAGGGAATGAAAGGGCTTTGGGAGAGAACCACAGAGGAGGCCCAACCCAGCCTAGGGAGAGATTAGAGGACACCTGTGACAGGTGTCATTTAACCAAGGCCTGGAGGGAAAGAGGGGCCATGTGGCCATGGAGAAGCTGTGGAGAGAGTTCAGGCATAGGGAGCAGTGCATGACAGGCCTGGAGCAGGCAGCCTGTATCCTGGAGGACAGGCAGGGCCCGCGTGTTCCAGGAGGGCACCAAGGAGAATGCTGAGGCCGGCAGGGCACGGAAGCTGTCTTTTTTTGTTTTTCTCCTAAGAAAAGAAGGCTGGTCTCAAACTCCTGGGCTCAGGTGATCCTCCCGCCTCGGCTTCCCAGGTGCTGGGACTACAGGTGTGAGCCACCATGCCCGGCTGGCAAGGAGGTTTTAAGTGGATTGTGATCTGCTCTGGTATGGGTTTAAGGAGGTCACTCTGACCACTGGTGGAGAGAAGTGGGGGTGGGGGAAACAGGCGACCAGTTAGGAGGCCATTACTCGTGTTCAGTCCAGGCAGGCATTGGTGAAGGCTCAGAGGATGTGGAAGTATGAGATGGGGAGACATGGTGAGATTTGGATCTCTTCTGGTCGCGGCCCTGGCGAGACTCACAGATGGATTAGAAGCGGAGGGAGAGGGAGAGGAAGAGGACAGGATGATGCCGCTCTAGCTTGAGCAGCTGGTTGGCTGGACAGAGGTATCAGCAGCAAGGAGGGAGCCTGGAGACCAACAGTTGAGGCTAGACAGGTAGAGTGGAGGGTGCCATAAAAAAGACAGCAAAGTACTGATAACTGCTGGAGTGGCATCCACACCCAGAGCGGGGAAGGGGCAGGATGGGCAGGGCCTTTTCTCTGTCCCATGCCCCAAGTGGCCCTGGATACAGTCCTGGGCAGGGTCCTGGGACTCAGTGACCCGCCCTTACCCCCACCCCCTGCCTCCCTGTGTGCTGCAGACCAGGATGGAGCAGAGCCCAGCGCCAATTCCGTGTCAGCCCACAACCTGCTCCGGCTGCATGGCTTCACTGGCCACAAGGACTGGATGGACAAGTGTGTGTGCCTATTGACCGCCTTCTCCGAGCGCATGCGCCGTGTCCCGGTGGCATTGCCCGAGATGGTCCGCGCCCTCTCAGCCCAGCAGCAGACCCTCAAGCAGGTGGGGGGTGAGGGCATCTGGGCTGGGACCTCGGGTAGGAGGGAAGTTGGGGCTGCGATGGCAGATGGGAACAGGGGGTGGGGTTCCTTGGCCGTCCCCAGAGCTCAGGTCTGTGTGTGTGCAGGCGCGTGGAGGCGCCTGTCAGACAGGGAGGCAGAAGTTAATATGAGTCCGTGGTGGCTGATGAAGTGTTTCTCTGTACGCCTTGGTGTCAGTGTAATTGCTTCTGTCCGTATTGTGTTATTGGTGTGTGTGTACTTCCGGGTGTGTGTGACCCTGGAGGTGTGTGTCTGTGCACCTACCTTTGAGGGGGATGCTGGTGTGAGTGTTCATCGTGTGTGTCTGTCTGCATGTGGATGCCCCATCTGCAGGTTTGCCTCTGTGTCTGCCTGCATGCATGTGTGTCTGGTGTTTGTGTGTGTGGTGTCTGCCTCTGTGTGGGCATCTACTGTGTGTGTGTGTGTGTGTGTGTGTGTGTGTGTGTGACTACTCTGTGTCTGTCTGGATGGGTCTCTGTGTGCCCTGGGTCTTCTGGGTGTGTGTCTCCCCGTGTTTGTATCTGTACCATTGTGTATATGTATGACATTTCCACTTCGGTATTCTCATGTGTGAGTGTGTGTGTGTGTTCCCACTTGCCAAGCATTAACTCATCCTGGCAGCTGAGATGAGTCCCTCTTCCTTCTTAGGGATATAGGGTGGGGCGGAGGGAGGATGGGGAAGCCCTGGTGGTCTAGGGCTCAGCCCTCCCTCCCCTGACACACCAGAGTGACCTTTCTATTCCGGTCAGATCGTGATCTGTGGAGACCGCCAGGCCAAGGACACCAAGGCCCTGGTGCAGTGCGTCCACTCTGTCTACATTCCTAACAAGGTACCCATTCCTGTGAGCCCAACCTGCCACCTCCCCAGAGCTGCCCCCTCCCATCCTCAGCTCCTCAACATCTTCTTCCCCTCAGAATGTTGGGAAGAGGGAACTTCCCAGTGGGCCTTGTCAATGGGCAGGTGACCCCACGCCGGCAGGTGACTCTCCCTGCTCTGCTGCTGCCCTAGGTGCTGATTCTGGCTGATGGGGACCCCTCGAGCTTCCTGTCCCGCCAGCTGCCTTTCCTGAGTACCCTCCGACGGTTGGAAGACCAGGCCACTGCATATGTGTGTGAGAATCAAGCCTGCTCAATGCCCATCACTGATCCCTGTGAATTACGAAAACTGCTACATCCATGACTGCCCCAACCCCCTTGGGCTGGGGCAGAAGGTGAAGCATCCCAACTGACTAGAGACTCAGGCCCTGCAGGGCCCTATAGAACCTGTGGCCATCCCTGAGCACCCTGCCACCAGGTGACCTCGGCCATACTCACTGCCCCCCTTGGGCACCCACTCACCCTAGAATAAACTTAACGGTGTCCCGTGGTAACCTGAGGGCCTCAGCTTTGCTTATGAGGGAGGGACTTCAGGCTTCAGCCTGGGAACCGGCAATTCAGGGCCGCTTCCTCTGGCAGCCCCCACCTGACCCCTCTGCCTTCTCCCATTTCTCCTTCATCTTCCAGGGGTCAGCAGACTGCCCCTTTCCCTTCCATGGTCATTGTAGCCTGAATGGATTTCAGGGGACTAAAACCAAGTGAAGATGCCCAGGGGTGGGCATGGGGGTGTGGACTGGCCCAGGAGGGAGAAAGCCCGATCCTTGCCCTCAGAAAGAGGTTGAGAAGGGAACCTGCCCTCCCCTCCCCATTGTCTCCTTGTGTTGAGCTGGAAAGGGGCAGAGATCCTTTACATGAGCTTTTATATTTCACAGAATGGTGACTTTGCATATGCCCTGGTGCATTGTGGGAGCTGCTATTGTCACAACTAAGACATTTCTTTTGGGGTATCCATCTAGCCCCAGCCTCGAAAGGATGGAAGCAAGGCCTCCTTGCAGGAGGTCATGTTGTCCATTCGTCTGCTTTCATACAAGCTGGTCCAAAGAAAGAGTTCTCTTTCTTTTGGAACATCTGTTGGGTTGGAAGTCCTTCCCCAAATCTATCTGAGTCCTTCTTGCTGCAGAGAAAGCCTTCCTGTGACCTCATCCTTTCCCCTAAATGTTGGGAAATGCTCCTGAGTCCTGTCCTTGACACATACATCTTCCCAGGCTCCAGAAACCCCGTCTAGCTTCCTTGGGTTGAGGGATGGGGACTGGGACACATGCTTTGGGAAGGGCAGGTGCAGAGTGATGGAGCTGACAGGGGGTGGGGGAAGCAGGGGGAGGAGCTGTCCCTCTGAGGCCTTTGGGAATCGGCTGTGCCAGGCATCCTCAGCCTCCCAGCTAAGCAACATAGAGAGCCAAAAGAGGCTACTAGAGACAAGAAGGCCTTCATGGGGCCACTGCTTGTGGGGGATGTCAGCAGTGGGGAGGAGTGAAGCAGGAAGGAACCGGGAGACTGGATGGAATTGCTCCCTTCACACGGTCACACATAGCCACACATGGTCACTGGGACCAGAGTCAGCTCTGTCTGGGCAGCCAGGCCCTCAGTGCAAGCCACCGGCCCATCTGGAGGGGATTAGTGCTCCGGCCAACAAGGTCAGCTGGCCCCTTCCTAGCTGGAGCCCACTCAACCTTGCCAGGAAGTCAGAGAGCTGGACAAGTGGAGCCCGGCCTGGGGAGGTGGAAGGGAGGGAGGATGGAGCATGGTGAAGCACAGGTGGCCTTTTTGGCAGCCCCAGCCCTGGCTTTGGAACAGTCTGGGCAGTGTGCCAAGCCCTCTTGCCACTGTCGTCCCATTGACCCTCATGAATGAGTTGCGAGGCAGGTACTTTCAGCCTCCTATGGATAAATATTCGAGGCCCAGAGAGGGTAAGAGAACTGCCTGTGACCCCTCAGCACTTCTGTTTCTCTCTGGGGTCTTGAGGATACAATAAAGACCCCTAAGGCTTCCTCTTCTTGCAGGAGGTCCAGGCATAGCTGTGGGGGGAGGGTGCCCTTGGTGTCTTCTGTCCCTGCAGCCAGTCTGCTTTCTGCTCGGCAGCTCCTCTCTCCCTCCTGGGATGAGATGTGCACGGGATGATGGGATTCTGTAAATGGGTTGGGAAGAAGGAGTTACCCCCTTAAAGGGTTAGTTCTCCCAGGAGTGCTCGAATTTCTAAAGGGGGCAGGGTCCCACATAAATCTCACTCAGAAGCAGGATTATAAGAGTTCCTGCAGCATCCCTTCCCCTTTGCTGGTCCCTCTTGAGTGTGCACCCGGTTCTACCAGCGGAACACCTGTGGGCCAGGGTCACTGGAGACAGGGCCATACCGTTTGGGCAGTCACTTAAGTAACTTCATCATTTTGAGCACCCCCCTTCCTTATCTGAAAGGTGGGGGGCCACCCACCCAGCTCTCAGGGCTGTTAAGGTGACTAAATGGGATAATGGTTGTATCATCCCTGAGCAAAGGGTATCACAGATGGGAAGATTATCTTAGCTCCGCAGGGAGCCAGATGGGCTGTGAGGGAGGGGTAAAGGCAGGGCTGGAGGGGGCTGGAGGGGCTGGCTGAGCAGGGTATATATGGGGGGGTTCTTCCTCAAACCCAGAAAAGCTCTTAGTTAGGCTTAGTGTCTTTGTTGGGAAACTGAGGCCCAAAGAAAGGAATTTCTTGTCCCTTTGTTTCCCTTTCCCTGCCTGAGGTCATTCATTCACCTAACAACTTTGTGCCTGACACTAGACAAGGCCCTAGTGAGCAAAATGAACATAGCCCCTCTGGGAACACAGAGCCTAGATGGAGAGACGATCATTTCATTACTGCAAACACAAACATATAATCCCAGCCTGGGCTAAGTGCTGTGAAGTTCCAGACTTGTGTCTGGCTCGGTGCTGTATCCTAAGCACCTTGGCACTTAAGTGGCATTGAAATACTTGCTGGAAAGAAGGCCACTCTGAGGAGGTGATGTCAGAGCTGAGGCTTGGAGGGCTGGAGTTAAATAAAGATGGTTTCAGGTCTTCTTTGCCTTCCCTGTGGGTCCTGCCTCTGCCTCCTCTCTGGCACTCAGGCTAAGGGTAAGCATCTCCGACTGGCCATCAGCCCCAACATGCCGAGTTCAGGGATCAGATCCTGTCTTGCGTGGCCGGTCTCCCCTAGGTCCTGAACCCAGGGAAGTGCATGTGGATCTCAATTTATCTAGATGGTGCGTTTGTGCCTGCCCTCCTTTCGGGCATGTTCTAGAACAGAGTTCAGTCCAGAGCCCAGGGGTGGCCGGGATGATGGATGAGGGTGTGGGGCCTGCTGACCACCAGGGGACCTGATCATTGGGCTGGGCCAGCCTCTCTGTCCTCATTTTCCCCTCCGCAAAGAAGGGGTGATGAGCGTCCCTACTTCTCGCGCCAGCCCCGGGGCCTCTATCC
The DNA here is from genome assembly GCF_028885625.2 of Pongo pygmaeus. NCBI lineage: Eukaryota > Metazoa > Chordata > Mammalia > Primates > Hominidae > Pongo > Pongo pygmaeus. Next base: position 68,304,999 of record NC_072392.2, on the reverse strand, counting down.
TGGCGGGAAGGGCAGGCCGACCCGGCAGACTGCGGCCTCTCGGGAGGGAAGAAGGTGTCAGACGCGCGGAGCAACCATAAATAGCCCCCCTCTCCCAGAAGACCGCACGGGGTTCAAGACTCAGCCGCCGCATACTCAGAATGAGAGCAGAGACTCCCGCCAGGAAAAAAAGGCACTTAGGGGATCTGCTCATTAGCATGAAATGCAAATGAGCCCGCCCGGCCTCATTTACACAACTCGGTGCATGGATTCGGCGAAAGGGCAACCAGGGAGACGACAGCGCAGCAGCCACTCTGCCACTTCCCCCATCCCCTCTCCCCATCGGCCGGGGCGGGAACTGAGACGACCCCAACCCTCTGCGGTGGCGGGAGGTGCGCGGGGGCTGCGTGGGTGGCGCAGCCTTAGGAGAGTGAACAACGCCCAGGGGTGATGGCCTCAGCAACGTGAGGGGTGGTGATGGAGGTCATCCCGCCCATCCCTCCGCCTCTCCGCAGTGGCGCAAGCGTCCCAAAATCTCCGGAGAGGGAACTGACTGACCCACTAGGTTCCGCCGTGTCTACCTCTCGCAGATGTTGGGGAAGTGCTTCCCGGCGTCTAATCCTCGCTGTTTCCCCCTCCACCGGCGCCCAGCACACCCGCGGCGCTCCGCTCCTGGGTACGCACATCCTTCTGGAGTGGCTCCCGCGGCAGGAGAGAGCTAGAGCCGACTGAGCCCCAGAACTCGGGGAGGTAGGCGGGGCAAGGGCCGGGGTCTGCGCGTGCGTGTGCGCGCGTGGAAAGCGCAAACCCACGAGGGCCCGCTGCCGGTAGGGTGAAGGTGAGTGAAGGCGGCAGGCCCGCGAAGTTCCAGTTCCGCGGACACTCTTTCCCTAAGCCACATAGGAACTTAAAAGAAACTGAGGCACGAAGTTGGGGGGTGGCGGTGGTGGGGACTTTGAAGGTCGAGTCGATAAAGCCCAGCTCTGTGCTTCCGCCCCCTCCCACACACTCGAGACCCCCACAGGTTCCTTCTTAGGGGTCCTCGCTCTGCTCCGCAGACCCTCCTGGAGATCCGGGCTCTGCGGTCCAGCGCGACCTGCCTGGGGCCACGTGTTCAAGCACGAAGCCCCTGCGTGGAGTTCACGCCCTTCAAAAGGTCCCTAGGGGCAAAGGGATGAAGCCCAGGAGCGTCAACTGAGGTCAGGTCCAGCGGGTTAGGGTTACGAGGTCAGGGTCGAAGTCTCAAAATTGACTCGGGAGCATGACCAATAAGCCCGAGAGATTTGTGGAGGCCACGCCTAGACCATGCCTACCCTAGCCTTTCTCGAGCTCCGCCCGTTTCTCCAAGACTGGGCCCCTCCAGCCTGAAGCCCCACCCCCAGGACATCCAGCTCCGCTCCTTCCCTTCCCCAGTCCCGCAGCCAAGCTCAACTCCAGGGTGGGAGATTAACCAGGTGGAGACCTGGGGTTTCGCTCTGGGACCCCCTGGTCACAACCCTCACCCCCGTGCCGCCTGTCTCCTTTCTTCCCCAGGCCCGCCCAGAGCTGAGCTCCGCCCTCCGGCTGCTGCCCAAATCAGGGGTCGTGGACAAAGGATGCCTGGGGCCTGCGGCCCTACGCCAGGACCCCGCGCCGAATACTCTGATTCTTCGGGCTCCCTCCAAGGGAGTCCCAAAGACCCCAACGGCCAATAGGAAAGTGGGTTCGGTCTGGGCAGCAGTCTGATTGGCTCCAGCCTTCGGGAGCGGACCCAGGGGCAAGGGGAGGGGAGAGGGGCGGTGCTGGGTTTTGGGGTGGGAATCGGATTCCAGCTGTGGTTCTCTCCCTGCGCTCCCGCCCGCACTGCCACGGCGGACGGCCAATGGGCGCTCGGCTCGGGGCCGGCGGCGTCCGGCGATTGGCTGCGGGGATGTCTGGGGGCGGGGCCGAGGCTTGAAGTTGGAGTGAGGGATCCAGCTGTGGTGTGCGCCGGGCTCCTCGCCGCCGCTTTCGCTCGCTCGCTCCGCGTCTCGGCCGGAGGAGGAGGCAGTGGCGCCGGCGACAGCTACGGCAGCGGCAGCCACCGCGGCGGCTGCGGCGGCGGCATCTCCGCCTCCACTCCCGCCCGGGACTGCCCCCCACTGTCTCCCCGCCCCTCCCGGACAGTGAGCCCGCCGCGGGGCGGGGGAAGGAGCCGCCCCCACCCCCTCCAAGCCCACCCCTAAAGAGATCCCTCCTCCCCTCCCCCGCCGCCTGGCGCGGAGCCGGGACGATGCTGACCCCTTAGATCCGGCTCCAGCTGCGCCGCGGGAAGAGGGGGCGCCCCTCCCCGGACCCCCGCCCTCTGCCGTTGCCCCCCTTTTCGCTCGCCCTCTCGGGGCGGCTTCGCCGAAGGTAGCGCCGAATCCGGCAACCGGAGCCTGGGCGCGAAGCGAAGAAGCCGGAACAAAGTGAGGGGGAGCCGGCCGGCTGGCCCGGGGAGCCCCAGGGGCGCAGGGGAAGCGGGACTCGCGCCGGGCGGGGTTTCCCTGCGCCCCGGCGCCCCGCGGGCAGCATGCCCCTGCGGGCAGGGGGAGCTGGGCTGAACTGGCCCTCCCGGGGGCTCAGCTTGCGCCCTAGAGCCCCCCAGATGTGCCCCCGCCGGGGCCCCCGGGTTGCGTGAGGACACCTCCTCGGAGGGGCGCCGCTTGCCCCTCTCCGGACCGCCTGGGGCCCCGGCTGGCCAGAGGATGGACGAGGAGGAGGATGGAGCGGGCGCCGAGGAGTCAGGACAGCCCCGGAGCTTCATGCGGCTCAACGACCTGTCGGGGGCCGGGGGCCGGCCGGGGCCGGGGTCAGCAGAAAAGGACCCGGGCAGCGCGGACTCCGAGGCGGAGGGGCTGCCGTACCCGGCGCTGGCCCCGGTGGTTTTCTTCTACTTGAGCCAGGACAGCCGCCCGCGGAGCTGGTGTCTCCGCACGGTCTGTAACCCATATCCTTCGGGGCACGACGGCCAGGCGCGGGGTCGGAAGGGGGACTGGCCCACCGCCGGGGGTCGGGGGGAAGAGAACCCACCACCAGGTGAGTCGGAGAAGTGAGCCCGGAGGGTGGGCGGATAAGAGGGGGGCTGCCAGGGAGGGGAGGGGGCACCAGAGTGGGAGCGGAGACGCGAGCAGGTCTTGTCGGTAACCCGGGCTTACCCCACCTGCGTACACACACCTCAGTCCTCCTGGGTGGGGGGTGGGATCCAGGCCAGGAGAAGAGAGCTGTGCCCCGCTGGCTCGCAGCTGGACGCCCTCCAGATGTGGGCAGGGGAGGGTCGTCATCCTCCAGATGTGGGAAGCTTCGGGAGCCTGGGAGCTGTACTCTGCCCGCGCCGGTTAGCGAGCTGGGTTTGGTTTCCGAGTTTGGTGGGGGGGGGGGGGGCGTGTGGGGGGGTGGGGGCGGTGGGGAGGAAGCTGCGGGGACGGAGGCGGGGGGACCGCAATCTCCTGGGTTTCCCTCCTTCCCCCGCCCCAAAGTTTGCGGCGGATTCTAGGGTCTGATCCCCCCACCTGGTCCTTGAGGCTGAGGTTTTTACTGACCCAGAGGGAAATGTTGGGGGGCGGGGACCAGGTCCTGGCCCACCTCACCCCCCACCTCGCGGGTTGGAGGCACAACAAGGAGATTCCGGCGGCGGCTGATGTCAGGGGCGCAGAATGAGAACAAGATGTGGTGGAGGGGAGCTGTCTGCCCCCGGAGCTGGGAGTGGAGCCCCTTTCCGCTAGAGCCCAGTGCCGCGGGTGCCTCCTACCCGATCACCATTCGATGCATAAGATTGGGATGGGGAGTTTTGTGCTGGATTTTTCTTGTGGAGGGAAAGACTGTGTCAAGAGCTTTTTTAGCAAGTGGGGGATGGGGTTAAGCTGGTCCAGGTTACTCCTCCCCTTTCACAAATAAAGAGTGCTCCTGCAGACCAGGTATGGGGGACTGCAGGCCTGCGAAAGTATTGGGGGGGACAGTAATACTGTGAGTGTGTTCACTAAGGAGGACTCGGGTCCACCACCCCAGTGTAGACTCCGCAGATAGGTTTGGGGAATGCAAGCCCCACATTCCAGGGAGATGGATTTAGCACTGCCCCCTGTCTGCCCAGGCTGGAGTGGTAGGGGAGACCCCAACCCAGTCAGACCCTAGCTCAAAGCGCCACTTGACGGACGCCTGGCCCCAAGCTCCCCTGTGGGTCCTGCCACCGGGGGAAGGAAAGGTGGAGGGGAGGTGTTGCTGCTGTCTCAGGTCTGGACAGCTTCTCTGGGCTCCTTCCTTCCAGCTCAGAGGTTCTTATAGACCCAGGGTGGGAGACCCCAGGTCTCCCTTGTAGCCCCTGCAAGCCTAGCAGGGACTCTGCTTTGGGGAAGGGGGGTTGGAAGGTTGGTGCCGCCCTCACTCTCTGCAGCTCTGCTGCCTCTAGTGTGCAAAGCAGGGATGAGCTTGTGGCCCCCCCACCCCCATTCTTGACACCTTGTGGGTCTTTGGGAAGTTCCCCTCATCACACCCTCTCCTCATCCACTGCCCCTTCTTCCTTTCTCTCTGAGCTGCAGAAAGAGAGGTGCAGGCCTCAGAGGTCTGTGTTCCTGCTGAATAGGCACAATCTTGAGGTTTGAGCCCCCACCCCCAGGCCCCTTTCTCCCAGGCGGGGATGGAGATGGAGAACGATATGGCTGGAAAGGATGGGTTCTGAGCAACTCTCCTCTCTGCCCCTAATCATTTACCCCTTCCACGAATGGGAAAAAGCATCAACCTCTACGTCCTCCTTCTCGAGGGTCCCAGGGGAGGTAGAGAGAGCTCTTCTCTCCCCTCTCCCTGAAAACAGACCTCCAGGCTAGCATCTCTTCTCACCTGCCCTATCTCCAGGTGCTAGTGGAGGGTCTGGAGGCAGACTCCTTCACTGAGTGGTCTGGACGGGGGCAAGTGTTGAGGCCTGGCATGGGGATTAGAGGTGGGAGGACAGCACTCACCTTGGGAGTTGGGGAGCAGCTTCCCCCAGGGGAGTGGTTGTTGGGTGTGGGGCATCAGCATTACTAGGTCTGGAGAAGCCTGGGTTGGCTGAGGATGGGTTGACAACAATTTTTTGGCAGGGGACTGCCTAAGCTGTGCCCCTCACCACTGCCGTCCTACCCAAGTACCAAGAGACACCTGTATTTTTGCTGCCAGAGGGGCTCTGAACTGCCTCCAGGGCCTCCCTCTTTCTCTTTGTGGTATCTGTGACTCCCCGCAGGCTTCAGGAGGGTCCCTCTACACCGCTGAGCCGGAGGGACATAAGGACACTCCCCTCCACCCCCAACTAACTGAAGCTAGTTAGGCTTTTCTTGGCACATTCTACTTCTTGGCCTCTCCTTTCTAAGAGACCAGGTTTCCTAGAGAGGAGATCTAGACCCAGGTAGGAAGTGTGCGTGTGTGTGTGTGTGTGTGTATGTGTGTTGCAAGGGAGGACAGCAAAAGGCTCAGAAGTGCAAGCTTTGGTGTGGAGAGCAGGGGTACTGGCAGACAGTCACCCCTGCCTCAGATCGGAGGGGAGCATGCTGGCCTTTCCAATATGTGTTCCTGCAAGTGTGAGGGAGCGCGCTCCCCTCTCGGGGAGGAGTTCCTCTGCATTCCCTCTCTGGCTGTTGTGTCACATCTGGAAGTTTGTGTAGGAGTTTCTCCAAGCTCAGAGCCCAGCACAGCTTTTTCTCATTTGGAAATCACAGGCTGGCATTTGGGATGCCGAGAGAGGGGGAGTGGGAGGGGGGCCAGAGGGGGAGAAGGGAGCCTGCCAGGAGTGGGGGGAGGAGGGGGGGAGGCCTGAACGGCAGGAGCCCTAATGGCTTCCAGAAGTGAGTGTGAGTGAGTGACTGTGCGTCACTCTGTGTGTCTGAGTGTGTCCCTCTAGAAGGGTGGGGGCACAGGAGTTTCTGGAGCCTTCCTTGCCACACTGTCCCAATGCCCTAAGTCTGCCTATTTCTCTTACCTAGGGAGAATTCTCCATTTCTGTCCTCAGAGGAAATGGTGGGGGGAGTGTTCTTCCTGTCTCTTCATCAATTCCCTCGTCCAATTTAATTTCCAAACCCTAAGCTCGCCAGAGGAGATTCTGGGGAGAAGGGCTGGGGCTGGAGAATTGAATGGGATTGAGGGGGGCCAGATCACCGCTTGGCATGGTTTCTGCCCCAGGCCCACTTTCCTTCTGGGTCACACACATACTCCTTCCCACCCGCTCTGCTCCACCGCTCTGCTGGGGGACTCCCCATCACCCGTAGTGCCAGTTGGAGCCATTCCTGGGATTACCCCCACCACACAGCCCCCCCTCACCCTCGCCTGCTCCCGCCCAGCACTCACCCCGCCCTGCCTGCCTCAGCCAGGATGGCGACAGACACAACTGCTCACACGAAGACATGCGCACGCGCGCACACACACACACGCGCACACACACACACAGAGTCACAGACGTTTGAATCAGATTTCTGGCCTATTTCCCCTTCCAAAGATTCCAGCGGGCCGTCTCTCTTATGTCTCTGTGTCTCATGTCTCTGTCTCTGGGTGGAGCCGGCTGCCTTTCTGTGAGCTTCAGTTTTCAATTCAGCTGGAAGCCTCTCTCCCCCTACACCCACGCACTGAAGCGTGGTGAGGGGGGAACCACAGGGAAATAGGCTTGTGGGGGGGAGGGTTCTGCTGGGGGAATCCCCCTTTGAGCTTTGGAGCAGGGCGGAGCCCCTACATCCCCTGTTACCCTAGGGGTTGCCGAATCCAATAGACACCAGGAGCCTCTCTGTGGGATGGGTGAGGCAAGGACCTATCCCCCTACCTCCTCATTTACTAAAAGGCCAGGACTCCTGGGTCCAGGCCCATTTTCTCCTCAATATTCCTTAGTCTCACATTTCCAGGCTCCTAGGTGGGAATGGGGCAGCTGGAGGGCCTGCTTCCCTTCTCAGCTCATGCCCAGAGCCCCTGTGCCCCTAGAGGTGTCCCAGCCACCCCCCTCCTCTCCCTACTTTCCTCAACCTTGCGGCTGCCAGGCTAAGCAAGGGCTCTATCTAGATAAAGCCCCACACAGAGGACTCATTTGTGGAGATAACATGCTCTAGTTCTCTCTCCCAGGAGGGAGGAAAGGAGGAGGGATGGAAGTGGGGTTCCTCTCCCTGCCGTTTCCTTTTTCTCTGCTTTTGATGGTGGGTTGTGGGGAGAAGAAAGATCCTCCCCTCTCCTACCCCCTCTTTGGGATCCACTCCAGCCCGGACAGTCACCATAGCAACAGTAGACATGTGACTGCACAGGTCTCTCATAGTCACTATGGCAACCAGTGTCCCCCGTTCCCTTGGTTACCATGGGGATCTGTCACATGGTTTCCCCCCAACCTGATAACCTGTGGGTCTCCCTGATTCTCCTGCCCTGCATAAGGACAAGACAACAGCCTCAGTAAGGGGAGATCATGTGAGAGGGGTCTCTTTAATTACCATGACAACAAATCCACACCACCTGGTGACACATCCTCCTGTCGTTATGGCAACAGAAGAACATCACACAGTGACATACTGCCATGTTCCCAAGGAAACGAGCCCTACTCTGAGAAGGGTGAAAGACCCCCCCCATTAATTATTCCTCTATTCAGATTGTACCAAATTGTCATGTGCCTTGGTCTCTTGCCTGTCCATTTATGCTTACCTGACGTGGAAGGAGAGCTGCACAGGGTGGGCAGGATGTTACTTGGAAGTAGGCTGAATTGCCAAGGGACCCTTAAGAAGGAGCTGACATGGTCAAGAGCTGTGCATGAGGTTATTTGGGGGCAGACTTTGCCTGTAAGAGGCCTCCAGTCTGAGCCTGGGTAAGGTGGGGACAGAAAGAGGGGCAGCTCCTCTGTGGGGTCACTTCTGTACCTTCCCCCAGTTATAAGCAGTTCACCTCTATCAAGGGAAACAAGGCAGGAAAACCTGAATGGGGACACACGTCTGGCTTCTAGGCAGGGAGACTGATTGATTGGTTGATTCTTTCATTCATTCATTCAGTCTTCCCAAGTATTGATCATCTGCTCCATGCCAGGCACTACAGCAAGCTCCGTAGGGGATCTAAAGACATATCAGAATGCCCCTGCCTGTCAGGAGCCCCAGCTCAGCAGGGGAGGTCAACAAGTGCACAGATGACTAACATGGTGGAACTCTGCCATTAGAGGGGTCCAAGCAGATGTCCTGGGAGCCCCTGTTCCTCAGAGATCTACTCCCTCCACACAGAGACATTTACTCACATGGGCTCCTTCCAGACCCCCGTTTCCCTGCAGAGGAGAGGAGGGGACCTGCATGGGGAAAGCAGACCAGTTCTTGAGGGTAACTGTGTCTTTCCCTTTCCAAATGATGGCTCCCTTCCTGTCCCCCTTTTTCCAGGGTGACCCCTGGCTGACCCCCATTCTGGGGAGAGATCCACTGCACTCCAGCTCTACTCAGAAAAACAATTCCATGGAAACAGAGCACTTTTTATTTCCTCCCTGTCATCTGCTTGCCCCCAAAAACCTAGAACCTTTTTTTTAAACCCTCTTATTCTTGTAAGGGGGTGGGGGTTAGGGAAACTGCAGTGCATTAGGACTCTCGGGGTACCATGGACAGGTGGCAAGCAGGCATGTGAGTCTAGGGGAGAAGGGCCTGGGTGGTGGAGAAGAGAAGGGGGAGGGCTGTCAGGGGTTTGAGGGAGTCATGGGCTATGGGGGAGGGCATGTGGCTTGGGAGTCAGAACAGAGATGGGCTATGGCTGGGACCAGCTGGGAGGAAGGTCCGTAGGTTCCTGAATATTCCTGCTGGCCTCTTGATGCCTGGCCAAAGCCTTCTCATTCCAGAAGCAAGATTCCACCTGCTCTGGGCCCTACAGAGTCTGGCTTGGTGGGTCATGCCAGGAGCTGCCACAATACCTCCCCCATCCCCATTCCCCACGGGGTCTCTGGTCTCCTTTCCCCAATCTCCTGCTCTCTGATCTTTTCTAGCCTCTTTACTCTTCCCCACCCTTCTCATATTTTCCTTATAGAAAACAGGATACTTGGTCATTTAACTGTGAGTCCAGTGCCTGGAACCTTCTAAGGTCCGGAGGCCGTTTTGTACATTCTCCTGCTGATGGGCTGGAAATGAGTCACTCCATAGAATCCACTGTATGGAAAGACCCAGGGTTTAGAAAGAACCCCTCTCTCCCGCTTGCTGTTTTGGCTGGTCTGGGCTGGAAGCCACAAGCAGGTGTGATGGCGGCAATGGCCTCTTGGGGGAGGGGGTAGACATTGTCCACTCTGCACGGCTTGGGAGCTATGCCCAGCATGGTGCCTGACACATAATGGGTCCTCAATATTTAAATGTGTGAATATGCCTAGTGGTCATTTGAGGGTGTTGAGAGGTTGGGAGGCTGGTGGTGGAAGAGGGAGCCCCGGGCTCTGGTGCTGTAGCAGGGGGGACTGCAGCTGTGGACGTCTGCCTTCCACCTAGTGCCAGGGCGGTCATGACAGGCGGTTCTGCCTGAATGAGCAGCTATGGTGTGCAGAGGAAGCTATCATAGGTCAGGAGCTTGGAAACCACCGTCTCATCCTGGCTTCTCGGGTGACCTTCAGCACATGACTTCGGCATTCCTGGGCCTCAACTTCCTCAAGTTCTGGGGAAGAAAATGATCTACCCCGGATATTTCACAGGGCTGTTGTGAGCATCAACTGTGGCATTGTGTGAAAGTGCTTGGTAAACTGTAAGGCAGGCATAATCCGACTTTAGGTTTGTATAACACATTCACATACAGTATCTCATTTGCTTCTCACATCTACCCTGTGAGGTAGGGAGAATAGGATTCAGATTCTGCAGCAAACTCATGGTGTCTGGCATTTCCACAGGCATGATCGATTTATTCCCCAAATGGCTTGTGCAAATAGTCAGGGTATTTGTGGCTTGTCTTCCTTTACAGATGAGGAAGCTGGGTCCAGAGAGGTGAGATGACCAAGGTGGGACTCCCCTTCTCTGATGGGGAGTCTGGGGCTGGGGGCTGGTCTGATGTGTATGTCAGGGCCCTGGCACCACACCTACTTAGCCTCAGATGGAGCCAGGAGGTAAATGAGGACGAGGTGTTAGGGCGGGGTCGGGGGGCTGGCCTCAGCTCTAGCCTTGGCCAGCTGTTTCCTTGACTGCCAGTACCTGGTTTGAGCGCATCAGCATGTTGGTCATCCTTCTCAACTGCGTGACCCTGGGCATGTTCCGGCCGTGCGAGGACATCGCCTGTGACTCCCAGCGCTGCCGGATCCTGCAGGTGAGTGTGTGTGTGTGTGTGTGTGTGTGTGTGTGTGTGTGTTGGAGGGTTGGCCCCTCCTAATTTTAATACCCCCTACTCCTCTGCGAGAGGCCCTGACCCAACTGGTGGGGGCTAGGGTGGGACTAGAGGGTATTCCCTCACCCACGTCTCAGTTTCAGCCACCTCTTGTCCCCACATCAGGCCTTTGATGACTTCATCTTTGCCTTCTTTGCCGTGGAGATGGTGGTGAAGATGGTGGCCTTGGGCATCTTTGGGAAAAAGTGTTACCTGGGAGACACTTGGAACCGGCTTGACTTTTTCATCGTCATTGCAGGGTGAGGGCCTGGGCTGGGGTGGGAGAGCAATGGATCAGATCGGTCCCTTCCCCAGGGCCAGGGTTCTGGGCCTGTGACCTCTCGGCTCCAGCCCAGTTACAACACCACTTTCTCCCTGGCTATCTCCTGAGGGTCTGAGGCTGCCCTGCCTCTAGCACTGTAGCCTATATTCTAAATTCCAAGGCCTTCTTCCTAATTCTGCCCCCTTCTCTGATGGGCAATCTGTCCTTGTCTCGGGGTAGCCTTGACCCCCAGACAGAGAGCCGGATCTTCAGGGTCCCGTGGTGAAGAAGAAGAAGGAGTCAGAGGTTGTCCCGCTGCCCCTAAAGCTGGATTCCTCATTGACCTCTTTTGACCCCACCGTGGCCTCAGACTCAAAGGGCCTCCCTTTGGGCCCCTCCCTGCAGGATGTTGGAGTACTCGCTGGACCTGCAGAACGTCAGCTTCTCAGCTGTCAGGACAGTCCGTGTGCTGCGACCGCTCAGGGCCATTAACCGGGTGCCCAGTGAGTGACCCCTCAGCCCTCAGCCCCTGAAGAGAGCCCCAGGAGGAAATGTGGAAATCTCAGACCCCACCTCTACCACTGTGTCCTCACCTGACCCCTGACAGGCACCGTCAGAGAAGGGCTCAGCGGGGAGCTAGGGTTGCTGGAACAAAATGGAACTCCTGACTCTGGCACTATGGGAGTTACCTGGGAAAACCCCACCTCATTTTAGCCTGGCTTTAGGTCAGAGTCTCAGAAACATCTCAGATGACCCTCTCCCTTCAGCTAGATGACCACTCCCCCCGGGAGGATAGGGGTATGGGGACTGGAGAGGCTGACAGGCAAGGAGTGGACGCAAGGTGCTAATGGCGTTTTCTAGCCAGAACAGCCTCTCATGCAATCTGGTTCTTGCTGGTGAGACACGCTGGCCACGCTGAACGTGACTTCTCTCAAGACAAGGCCACTCCATGTCTCACCCTCAGCCTCTGTCCCCTTCCTCCTTCCCGCCTCCTTCCAACCCATTGCAGTGACTGCCGGGCCCATTATCTAAATTAAACTGCATTGGTTTCTGGAGCCAGCTAGGCTTTGGCAGCTCTAGTTCCCCCTACATCCTGCCCCCTCCCTTTGCTCAGGCCCCCTTTGCAACTCCCCAACCTACACAAGCTGCAGATGGTCCCTGCTGTGGTCCTAGGAGTGGGGTGGTTGGCGGGGAATGCATGTTTCTGGGGCTCAGTGCCTGTTTGTGTACCTGATGTAGCAGCAGCCCCCTGTGCTGTGTGTGTGTGTGTGTGTGTGTGTATGTGTGTGTGTGTGTGTGTGATGTTGCTGCTGCCCCTGGGAGGGCAGAGCTGTTGAATGTGTCCTCTGGGGCTCGGGGTGTGTTGATGTTAACAGGAGCTCCAGAAGAGGGGCATACCTTGCCTCCTCTCCCACCCCAGGTGATGGCTGGCAGATTTATAGGCCTCTGTCTAACCACCGGTGTAATTCCCTTAATGCAAACCCTGAGGAATTGATCTCAGTTGGAGCACAGAGAAGCTGAAGGGGGATGGGGCAGGAGGAGGGGGAGGGAGACTGAGTGAGAAGACTGGGCTGGCAGGGGCGGGGCTGGGCGCTGCAGTCACCAAGAGGGTTAATTAGCTGCTGCTTAGCAGCTTTTGCCCTGGAGGGGGCAGGGGGCCATAGATGGCACTTTGGGGGTGAAGCCAGCCATTGGAGATCTGTCTGCTTGACGAGGGCTTGGCAGACTGGGGGCTGGTTCAGACCATTTGGGCCGGTTGGGTTCTAGACCTGGAGTACGGAGAGAGGGAAGTAACCCTAACAGGGCTTTTGAGGAGGGGGTTTCAGTGGCTTTCCCTATGGAGGGGGTTGTAAATTGAGGGACTTCTGAGAAGACAGTATTGTATCTCTTCAGGTCCTGATGTGGGGATCTGGACCAAGCGGGGAATAGTTTCAGGGCTCAGGGCTCAGAGCCACAGTGAAGTACAGGGTATCTTGGCCCCTGCCTAGGAGCTGGCTCTCAAAATGAGATTCCTGCCTGCTGTCATTCCTCCTGGAGTTCGCTGCCTCAGTTTCCCTAATGACTCTGGTGGTGATAACTTAGAAAGGTCAAGTGACTGTGCCTGTTGAGAGAAGGAAGTAGGTAGGGAGTGTGCGTGTGAGTGTGTGCGGGCGTGGGTGTGTGTTGGAGAGGGATTCAGAAGCCAAAGCCTGGGTTCCAGTTCCGGCACCTACACTTAGCAGCTGTGTGATACTGAGTGAGTCAAGTCATTTCTCCGAGCCTCAGACTTCTCATCTGTAAATTGGGAGTGATATTATCCACATGTGATGATGTTGGGAGAGTTAGGAGGGGCCACAGTTTCCCTAGCTCACTGTTGGTGGTACTGTGCAGATTACTATGGGCAAGCCACAAGGGGAAGTGGGTCGGGGCAAGGGGCTGCAGAGGCTATCTGGGGAGTCAGAGGTGTCTGTTGGTCTCCCCTCCAGCTTGAGCCGGGCCGTCTCAGCCTCAGAGTCCCTGGTGGGGCCCCTCCGGGAGTGCTGCCGGGCCGTGGCAGTCAGCCTAGCCCGGCCAGCCTGGTGTCCCCAGCGTGGCTTCTGCCCCCACAGGCATGCGCATCCTCGTCACGTTGCTGCTGGACACGCTGCCCATGCTGGGCAACGTCCTGCTGCTCTGCTTCTTCGTCTTCTTCATCTTCGGCATCGTTGGCGTCCAGCTGTGGGCAGGGCTGCTTCGGAACCGATGCTTCCTACCTGAGAATTTCAGCCTGTGAGTGGTGGACAGGGTCCAGGGAGGACCTGGGAGTGGTTATGGGGCTGGGCACCCCCCCCCAAGTTCCTCACTTCCGGTTGCTACTGACATATCTGTTCTAACATCTGAGACACATCTGGTTCTCAAACTTGGCTACCCATTGGAACCACCTGGGGAGTTTTAAAAAGTACTGATGCCTGGGTGCCACCTCCAGAGATTCTGATTTCATTGCTCTGGGACTCAGCTTGGATGTAAGGATTTTTTAAAGTCCTCCAGTGATCCTAATGTGCAGCGGAATTTGAAAACCGCTATTCCCGGATGTGACCTTCCAACATCCTGAGTCTGGAGTTTCCCCACTCAGGCCTCATGCTCCTGGTGCCCATAAATCCCTGCCCTGCCCAGTCCCTTCCCCATTCTTGGTTCTGCCCTGCTCACCGTATGTGCCTCGAGCACTTGTGCCATCTCTCCCTTCCTGGGCCCTCTCCCTGGAGAGCCCACTCCCCAGCCTCACCCCTGTTCCCCTTCCCATCCTGCAGTCCCCTGAGCGTGGACCTGGAGCGCTATTACCAGACAGAGAACGAGGATGAGAGCCCCTTCATCTGCTCCCAGCCACGCGAGAACGGCATGCGGTCCTGCAGAAGCGTGCCCACACTGCGTGGGGAGGGGGGCGGTGGCCCACCTTGCGGTCTGGACTATGAGGCCTACAACAGCTCCAGCAACACCACTTGTGTCAACTGGAACCAGTACTACACCAACTGCTCAGCGGGGGAGCACAACCCCTTCAAGGGCGCCATCAACTTTGACAACATTGGCTATGCCTGGATCGCCATCTTCCAGGTGGGGCAGCCTGGGCCCCGGGAGGTTCCCCAGAACACCAGCCCCAGGACACAGCCCAGGATCGGAGTGGTCACTCTCAGGGTTGGGGTGGGGGTCAAGGCCTCTGGAGGAGACTGAAGGAGGATTTGGTGGGCCCATAGTCAGCCTGCCCCTCTGCACCCCCTAGGTCATCACGCTGGAGGGCTGGGTCGACATCATGTACTTTGTGATGGATGCTCATTCCTTCTACAATTTCATCTACTTCATCCTCCTCATCATCGTGAGTGACTCCTCAGATCCCCATGGGGATGGGCGATCCTGGGGACACCTGTGGGGGCAGTCCAGAGAGGGGATAGTTTTCTCTGTCTGAAATTTTTAGCTCTCAGGACAAGTCCTGTAGAGAGGGCATCGTCATATAGTAGGAGGGACACCAGATGCAGAGTCAGGAGGAAATCCAAGGTCAAGGCGGGACTTAACTGCTACTGGGACCTTGGGCAAGTCATTCTCCATGAGGCCTCCAGCACTACTCTGGGCCTCTGTTTCTTCATGGGTAAGATGAATGGTTCTCAACCTGAGATGATACCACCTCTCCCAGAGGGCATTTGGAAATGGGAAAGGGTGATTCTGGTTTTGATTTTTTTAATAGCTTTATTGAGACATAACTCACATATCATTCAATTCATCCCTTTGAATGAATCCAGTGGTTTTTGAAGCATGTTTACAGAGTTCTGTTTTTTATAAGGACAAGGGGAGTGCAATTGGCAATTTGTTACTGGGGGAGGGGAGAGAGGCTAAACATCCTGAAATGCTTGCAAATAAAGAATTATTCTACCCAAAATTCTGATCAGTGATCAATTGGTATTAAATGCTGCCTGATCTCTTATTCCTGCCAGTTCAGAAATTGCCAGACTTTAAGAAGGCAGAAGACGGAGGCAAAAGCAGCAATATTTAATAGTTTTAATCACTACCATTCATAGTTAATAACTTCATTGCCACCACTTTGAGCTAATATTTATTGAACACTTACTATGCGCCAGCCCCTGATCTAAGCACTTTCAATGTGCTGGTGCATTTAATCCTCACCATGATCCTCTCCATTCTACAGATGAGGAAACTGACATTTCCTCATTTATCTGACCCTACCAGGCACTTTGCCTATGCTGTGTATTAATCTCCAAGAGTGGGGCATCACTGCTGACGTATGCTGTAACATCTGCTGCCTGTTTAATCCTCGTCGTCCCCTGTGAGGTGCCAGGGCAGGGATTGTGGTCCCCATCTCTTAAATGAGAACTCGGCGCCCCAGAGGGTGGGTCACTGGGCCAAGATCACACAGAAAGTAAGCGGCTGGGGCTGAGAATTCAGTCCCAGGCTAATGACTCCACGTTCAGCCTTTCTTCCATGTCACCAAGAGGCCAACGACAGAGCCAGACAGAGGGACAGACATTGAGAGAAAGAGATTAAGAAAGATTAAGATCTACTCAGGACCTAGGACTAGCTCCAGAGAGAGATGAAGACAAAATAAGGCAGCTCCCTGTGAGTGAGAGACAGAGGGTAGGCCCTGAGAAAGAGTAAATCCCCAAGGCCACCTCCTCCTGCCTGCGTAACTTCCCCTGGTGCGGAAGAGTGGGCAGGCTTGGGGCAAAGTCTGGCTGGAGGCCTGTTCCCATCCTTGGCCACCACCTCAAGGGGTGAAGCCAGTGCTTCAGGGAAGTGGGGTCTTCTCACCGTGTGGCCCCCCCCATCCCCACTCCCTTTCCCTCCTGGGCTTGGGAGAGGGGGAAGGAAGCAGACAGGGAGATAAGGGGCCTAGTTTCCACCCTCCCACACACCCCCTGAAAAATCTTTCCTAACAGCTCTCTGGAATCACACTAGTGAAGCTAATTATCATAATTACTAGGACACGATCTAGAAAAAAAAATCTGCTTTGTCACCATAAATATTCATTTCCTTCATTTGGGATTGTTGTCCAAGCAATGGCCATTCCAGAGTTCTGGGGAAACTGAGGCGTGGAGATGGGGACTGGGGGAGTGTGAGCAAGTCAGGTGGCAGCCTGACTAGTCTGTAGGGTCAAGGGTTCAGCCCCTCCCACATCTGAGGGAGGGGGGCACAGGGAAAACGGGGACAGACAAAGCCAATGGTCCCTGTTTTCAGATGAGGATATGAGGTCCCATGGCTAAGGGTCTCTCGCCCAAAGTCACACAGCTAGAATTGGGGCTAGAAGCAGGAGTCTTGTAAATGATGTTTTCGTCAAGATCTCAAGGCTCAGTATAATTTGAAAACCCCATGTCCCTAATATTGCATTCATTTCCACAGCATTCGCTACTCCTAATGGAAATTGCGGAAGGGGTGCTGCGTCTCTGCAGGTGTGCATGTTTAGGGACAGGGAATTTGAGAGATTGCAGGATAACACCATGTTCAATAGCAACATCTTGGAATTTCATAGAGCTTAGTTCCAGTCTTAGCCTTGCTCTGAATTAGCTGAGTGATCTTGGGCAAATGCTTTGACCTCTGTGGACCTCAGTTTCCTTACCTGTCTGATGGAGATTACAATAGCATCACCTCCTGAGGCTGTCTTAAAAATAAAATGAGATAATGCTTGGAAAATAACTGAACGTGGTGCCTGGCTCATAGGAATTCCTCTGTATGTGGCGGCTGGCATTGTGATTCACTTTTCTTCAGGACGTCTCCTCTTCCTGTCCCCACCCCTACAGGTGGGCTCCTTCTTCATGATCAACCTGTGCCTGGTGGTGATTGCCACGCAGTTCTCAGAGACCAAGCAGCGGGAAAGCCAGCTGATGCGGGAGCAGCGTGTGCGGTTCCTGTCCAACGCCAGCACCCTGGCTAGCTTCTCTGAGCCCGGCAGCTGCTATGAGGAGCTGCTCAAGTACCTGGTGTACATCCTTCGTAAGGCAGCCCGCAGGCTGGCTCAGGTCTCTCGGGCAGCAGGTGTGCGGGCCGGGCTGCTCAGCAGCCCAGCACCCCTCGGGGGCCAGGTGACCCAGCCCAGCAGCAGCTGCTCTCGCTCCCACCGCCGCCTATCCGTCCACCACCTGGTGCACCACCACCACCACCATCACCACCACTACCACCTGGGCAATGGGACGCTCAGGGCCCCCCGGGCCAGCCCGGAGATCCAGGACAGGGATGCCAATGGGTCCCGCCGGCTCATGCTGCCACCACCCTCGACGCCTGCCCTCTCCGGGGGCCCCCCAGGTGGCGCAGAGTCTGTGCACAGCTTCTACCATGCCGACTGCCACTTAGAGCCAGTCCGCTGCCAGGCGCCCCCTCCCAGGTCCCCATCTGAGGCATCCGGCAGGACTGTGGGCAGCGGGAAGGTGTATCCCACCGTGCACACCAGCCCTCCACCGGAGACGCTGAAGGAGAAGGCACTAGTAGAGGTGGCTGCCAGCTCTGGGCCCCCAACCCTCACCAGCCTCAACATCCCACCCGGGCCCTACAGCTCCATGCACAAGCTGCTGGAGACACAGAGTACAGGTGAGAACTCTGGGTGGAGGCATGTGGGTGCCCTCATCTGGGGACTGGGTGGCATCCCAGAGGGGACTAGGGGGTCTGGAGTCAGAGGAACCAGGGCTTATATTCTCATGCTGCCTCTCATGGCTTAGGCACCTTCAACCAGTCACATCCCTGCTTTGAGCTCGATTTTCTCATCTGCTAAAGTGGAACTCATAATTCCTACATTTGTAATAGCAGTAACTATCATGTAATAAACACCTGCTTCGTGCTGTTTGCAGTGATGGCTAGCAACTGTTGCACACAGCAATGGCTGTGTGCCTGTCACATGCTTTGCGGGCAAAATTCCATTGGATCCTCTCTACCCATTAGGTGATAGGCTTTCTTAGCATCCCCATGGTGTGGATGAGAACGAGGAAGCTTGAGGGGATTGCATGACATGCCCAAGGCTTTGCTATTGGTGAGGGGCGGACTCGGGGCCCACACTCGGGACTCCTTGTTGTGAGGCTCAGAGAGGAAATGGTGTGTGACTGTGTCCAGCTTCATGCCCCACTGGCTAAACCTGAGTCACATTGCCTCCGCACAGGGAGACCTAGTTCAGGGAGCTGCTTGTCTGATGGGTGAAACTCTCAGTGTCGTGGGGGCAGTGAGACACATAGGGACGTCGGGCTCTCCCCAGCAGACAGGTTCACTGTAGCTGCAGCCCACGGCCTGTGTTTCAGGAAGGATGTGGCACGTGGGGAGCAGCGGGATATTCGTGGGGATGTTACGTGGGAATGTGGGCTGGGACCAGAAGGTGCTATCACAGAACCCAGAGCGAAAGGTTTCTATGCCAGCTCCTCCACTACCCTGCCACGGGACGTGGGCCAGTCACATGCACCCACGTTTTTATTTCCTCCTGTGTAAAAGGCAAGGCTGGGCCCATAATTACTGTCAGTGGTGCTTACTGACTCCCTCCTGTGTGCAGATGCAGTCAAGGGGGAAATGTCGCTGAGAGCCCACCTGGGGCCAGGCCCTGAGAGGGGGGCTTCCACATCCATGCTTTACCTGGTACTCTCTGAGGTTCTCATATTCTGTGATCAAAACTGGATTTAAAGGGACATTGATGTCTTGGGCTAGGTCCCTGGGTATGTGCGCACGAGTGCATCTAGTATGCGTGTATGTGTCTATGTCCATGAAGGGGTCCAGTGTGTGTGTGTGTGTGTGTGCATGCACGTGTCTGGTGTTCATATGCATTTGTGTGCACATGTGCTTGATGTGTGTAGGTGCATGTGTGATATGAACCTCTTCCCTTGGTGTGTGTGCATGTGTGCATATGTCTGGCATATGTGCCATGTGTGAATGTGTTTGTGCACACATGTGTTGGTATGTGCATGTATGTGTGCCCATATGGTGGTGTGCAAATAGTATACGTGTGTACACAAGTGTGTGCATCTGGAGCACGTGTGCAGGTACACGTGTCTGGTGTGGGTGTGTGTGCAAGTGCACGTGTGTGGCCGTGTCTTAAGGATCCCATGGAAAGTGCTGCTCAGAACAGTGTTGATGTAGGCCTGGCTTCTGGGAAGGGGAAGGGGAGCGAGGCTCCTTGCTGAAGGCACCTAGGATATAGGAGCTGTCCAGGACCTCAGAGGACATCCAGGCCACCTCTCTGAGCCCCAGAACACTCAGCAGTGACTGCCAATGAAGTGCTATTGACATTAGGGCATCTTGTGGGTCAAGACTGCCCACCTTGCCAGACATTCAGCACCCCTGGCCCACTAAGTGCCTAGCACCCCATCACTGTAACAACCCCAGACTCCTGACTCATTTTACACATACTCAGAGGGCGGGGAAGCCCCAGGTACGAGACTCTGGAGCCTCTCACCTCTACTCTCCTGTTCCAGGTGCCTGCCAAAGCTCTTGCAAGATCTCCAGCCCTTGCTTGAAGGCAGACAGTGGAGCCTGTGGTCCAGACAGCTGCCCCTACTGTGCCCGGGCTGGGGCAGGGGAGGTGGAGCTTGCCGACCGTGAAATGCCTGACTCAGACAGCGAGGCAGTTTATGAGTTCACACAGGATGCCCAGCACAGCGACCTCCGGGACCCCCACAGCCGGCGGCAACGGAGCCTGGGCCCAGATGCAGAGCCCAGCTCTGTGCTGGCCTTCTGGAGTCTAATCTGTGACACCTTCCGAAAGATTGTGGACAGCAAGTACTTTGGCCGGGGAATCATGATCGCCATCCTGGTCAACACACTCAGCATGGGCATCGAATACCACGAGCAGGTAAGAGTGTGGGCAGAGGCAGGGCTCCTGCCAGCTGCTTTTCGCCTGGGGCTGGGGCCTTCTACCTCCCTCCACACCCCTCCTCCTGTGCTCAGCTTCCTCTCCATGCTGCTAGCCCGCCTGGCAGGTAGGACGGGAAGTGGGTGATGGAGCAATGCTCAGAGATTCTCTAGAGGGAGTGCTTAAAGTCTCTGAGTATGGAGGTCGCCCCGGGTAGGCCACAGGGTATGTTCTACCCGGGAAGGCTGCTCGGAGGAGGCTGGCTTTGAAGAATGTGAACAAGTGGTGAGCGTCAGCATGTGGGGAGAGGCGCGTCACTGGGAGATGTTTGGGTCTTTGGAGAAGATGTAGTGCGGAGCGGGGGTGTTGGAGGTCCTGTGGCATCCATCTGACCCACTAAGTCCGGGTGTGACTGATTGGAGGCAGGAGGGGCCATGTAAACAGGGGTGCAGAGGGGAGGGTTGGTGCCTGCTCCTGGGTGAAATGAAGGCCTGTTGGGGTCAGGGAGGGAGGCAGTCTTTCCTGGCTTCCCGTCTGGGAGCCGTGCTGTGAACAGGGCAGCTCAGGGTGGATGAGAGTGCCCAGCATGGCAAGGGGACTTGAAGCCATCGCGTTTGAGGAATCGTTCTAAGAACCGGCATGTTTAGTGAGGAGGAGAGAGGGCTCAGCAGGGACAGGCAAGCTGTCTTCAAATATTTGAAGGGCTGTCATGTGGAAGAGGAAGCAGGCTTGTTTTGTGTGGCTGATGGCTGCAAGCAATAGGATCTGGGCTGAGGGGGAGGAGGCTTTTCTAACCCTCAGAGCTATGCAGAGACAGAAAGGGTAGCCTGGGGGACCCCACTGATCCCCCACCATGAGCTGAAGCTGCCCGCTTGTTGGGGGTCCAAGCAGGCACCATGGGTCCTCACAACTGGGTTTGGCTCCCTCTTCCACAGGGTTCTTTCCAGAAGTCGCTCCCTCTCCCCCTAGTCTGGCCTTCCAGGTCACCCCCATGGCTGATTCTTGGAAAAGGAGAGAGGCTAGCAAGCAGGTGCTGCAGTTCACGGTCCGCCCAGGCTCTGCTCTCCTGGGTGTTCTGGCCTCCCTGGGGCAGCAGGGAGGCACTGGGCCATCAGAACCCAACCTTCCCTGGTTTGGAACGAAGGCACGCACTTCCCCACCTCCGCACCCTCCCAATCAGGAGCAGAGGCGGAGGGGGCCAGAGGTGTGGAGTGGCTCCTACACCAGCACAGCACTCTGTGGAAGGGGCATCTCAAAAAGATGGTACAGGCAGGGTGGTACAGGCATGTTGGGAGCTCTGGGTTGAGGCTGAGGGGCACAGGTCAAGCCGGGTCTGGAGCAGACAGTGAGGTGTTCACTTTTCCGGGGGATTCGAAGCCCCCCCCCACCCCACTGACCTCTGCACCTGCAATATTTCGAGCACCCAGCTTTTACCCAAGACTGCTCGACCTGGCCAGGTGCACCCCTCCCCATCACCATCACACATTGGCGTCCCTTCCTCTAGCCTCCACAGGGCCCCCCTCCAAGCAGCCATGAGGTGGAGAGAGAGTGGGACCCTGGCTGCAGTGCCAGCGGGTGGGCGCACATGACACCACAGTGGGCATGTTGTGTCTGGGCTGCGTGGGTGTGGGTGTGTGTGCACATGCCAACTCTGCCAGCCTCCCAGGGAGAGGTGCTCCACTCTGCCAGATTGGTGGCAGTGGGGGGTGGGCAGCATTTTCTGCTTCCGGGACCCAGGTGGTGACAGCCCCTAACCTCCCATTACTCAGGCTCCCTGAACCTCAGCCTCCTTTCCCTCACCCCTGTTCCGGCCATGGTCAGGTGCCCCTCCCCCAGGGGGCACCTCCCCACTGCCCCCTCCCTACCACTGGGGGGTGTACCCAGCAGTCCCTGCCCAGCCGATGCTGCTGGTGGAGGTTTTGATTGCACTGGGAAGAAGCTGAGTCACACAGACCCAGGGCAGATGAAGCCTTGGCAAGAGGGCTTTCAGTTAGATGTCAAGAAGGACGCCCCTTTGGAGAGAAGGCAGCAGCCTGCACCTTCAGTCAAGGTGCCTGCAGTCAAGGGTGCCTGCACCTTCTCCTTGCTCAGGCTCCTGAGGAAGGGCGGAGAAAGCCCAGGGCTCCCACTAAGTCCTCAGCAGCAGGGAGGCCTCACTCAGTGACAGCAGTGTCTGCTCCAGGGAGGGTTTTGTCCGCATACCTGGTGCTGAGGGCCCCACGGGGGTGAGTGGGAGTCCCCAGCAGGCTGGGCAGATGACTGACAGCTGCCCAGCAGGCTCAGGAGTGCGGAGAGTAAGAAGTCCCAGAAGCTGCCATGGCCCTGTGCTTGCAGGCACTGCGGCGTGAACGTCCCGCCATCTGGGCCCTGGAGCCTGAGCAGGCTGGGAGTGGGGGTTGCCAGAGAAGGCAGCAAGGAGATGTGGGGGGCTGAGACAGAGACACAGAGTGGGCACAGAGAGGGAGACAGAGACACATGGGGGAATGGGGACGCAGAGGGAGACAGAGAGGAGACTGATGGGGACGAGACAGAGGCACGGAGGGCAAGATGGAGACGGGGGAGGACGGCAGGAAGAGAGACGCGCAGGCAGGGGAGAAAGGACATGGAGGGAGAGATGAGCCACAGCCGAAACAGACAGAGACAAATGGAACCACAGAGACACATGGGGAAACAGAGACACAGAGAGGGAGCTGAAGACAGAGACTGAGTCCCAGATGCAAATGAGGGCAGAGACAGGGCGGGATAGGGAGACAGATACTCCCCTGGAGCCGGCTGCAGAGGTGCTGCAGCGTGGAGGAGGCTCATGGCTTCCCTGTGGTGCCCTTAATGAGGCAATTGTGTCCATTGATCCCGGAATCGATTGGATTGCGGGGGAGGGGGGGGGCGGGCACTGGAAAGGGTGTTGCTGGTGCTTCGCCAGAGGAGGAGTCCCTGCCCTCCCTCCTGGCCGTCACCACTGCCATCCCCAGGCCCTGTCCTCTCCCACCATCCCCTGGCTGACTCATCATTCGCTTGTCCTGTCCCCCCAACCTGCGCTACCCCACCATGCTCCTGACTGAGGAAGCACCTATATGTCATACCCCACCCCGCCCGGGGCTGGCCCCATGCTGTCCTCTGTGTCCTGCTTCCTCCACCCCTTAACCACCAGCTGGAGGAGAACTGGCAGGATTGGGTTTGCCCAGAGGGCTGGTGAGGAGGACAAGAACCCAGGAGACTGAGGAGAGAGCAAGAAAATGACTTGATGTCGAAGTGTGATCTGATATGGGGCCAGCCTACATGTGTGCCCCATCCACTCAGGGCGGTACATGGAGCCCGGAACCTTTTTCCAATTCATCCTTTTGCATTGGAGTTGTGCCTAAGCAGTGATTTGCTGGTAAATGTTTAACAACCAGCCCTTCTAAAATAATAAAGTCCTGATCTGTAGCATTTGCCAATTTCCATGGTGTAAATGCTCCCACCATAGCTGGTTTTAAGCTACCAACACCATTCCACCAAATGTGGGGTTGGGAAGAGACGTGGACAATTGGTTCTCCCAAGCCAGTGAGAAACAGCTCTAGCACACCACTGGGCCCAAGGCACTGTCCTTCTTTTTAAAGAGATCACAACAAGTAAACAGTCATATTTACTTGATGTGGCACATGCTCAGAGAGGGATACGTGGAGGCGGAGCCCTTAACCCAGACCAGAGAAGGAATTCAGGGAGGGCTCCGTGTAGGAGGTGACCTCTGGGCTGAGTCTGAAGGAAGAGTAGGACATAGCCAGTGAAGGTGGGGGGTAGGGCACAGTATGAGGGCCCCGGCAGTGGTCCAGGCAGTTTATACTACATCTTCACCCCTGGAAATGGAGAGCAGAGGGCTGGGGAGAGCTGGCTGGTAGCTGGATCTGCAGGACTCAATCAGTTGGAAACGTGGGTTGAGAGGAAGCAGCAAGGATGACTCCCAGGTTTCTACCTGGGGTGGGAGCAATGTGGCTTGAGCAGATGTGGGCTGGGGGACATGTTGCATACAAGGTGCCTGCAAGCCATCCTGACCATATCCAGCAGACTGTCGGAACTCAGAAAAGAAGTTGCCTTCTCTTCTGTGTCCTGCCTGGGTCTGCACTGGGGCCAGACCTCTCCAGGAAGAGGGGAGTGCAGGAGTGGGGCCTTGGAGACACAGGAGCTTCCTAACATCTCCTTCCCGGCTCTGGGTCATGGTGGGGTGGGGGACAGGTGCTAGTCTCATGTTCCAGAAGAGGGACAACAGCATGTGGGGAGAGGGGAGCTACATGTAGCCCAGTGGTCTCCTGGGCTGTAGACGGGGAGAGGAGGGGGAGGGACCAGGGTAGATGGCCTTGCAGACTGAGAGAGGACAGGGCAGGTGATGACTCTGCTCATTGCTCACACTCTGGGGCCATCCTGTCACTCCAGATACATGTCCAGAGAGGGTTTCTATTTATAAGTGAGTGAGTTTGGCTGTTCAAGGCGAGAGAAGTTGGGGGTGGGGCAGGGGGAGGTGGTCCAGATATGGTAAGTCTGAACTTTGAAGGAGGTCGTAGACTCCTTTTGAGTTCTGCTGAAGGCTGGGGACCCTCTCCCCAGAAAATCCCCACATGCCTGGACACCCTAAATGTGGCCTTTGAGGGCAAACGTTGATGGACACCTCCCACCCCGGCCAGTCCCTTGGTCTCCAGATAGAGAAGCCCTGGCTGAAGAGCTAGGGCTGAGGACCAAGCAGAGCTTTGGGGGATGATCCTTTACAGCTGACTGGCCCCAGACATTCAAAGGCTATCTGGTGAGGGAGGGAGAGGGGCATTGTTTTGGAGATGTCTGCTAAGGTGTTCTCTTGTTCTTTTAGGCAACCCCTGGCTCCAGGCTCTCCCAGTTCCACAAACAAGGGGAGCATATCCTGTGCACAGCACACTCCAATAGAATATTAGAATATCAGGGGGTTGGGGGCTGAGCCAGAAACACCCAAGAAATGTAGGTTCTGGTGGAAAAGTCATTCTGTTTCATGGATGATTACGCCAAATGCCGCAAGAGAGGCTTCAGGGGACAAAGGAGAGCTGCTCATCCCCAGCTCTCCTTCAGAAGGGCTTCACGAAGGTGGTGGCTTTTGAACGCAGCCTCGAAAGATGAATGGAATTGACAGTGGCTTGGGTGGTGGGGGTAGGGGGAGGTGGGAGACGGAGGGGTGGGTAGGAGCAGAGAGATCTAGGTGGAGGGATTAAGGCACATGCACAGGGTGGCACTGGATGCTCTGAAGGACAGTCAGGTTTTCCTCCCTGCCCTGGCCCCGAGGTGTCTGAGCAGTGATTGATGTTAGGCCAGCGAGGAAGCCGGTGCTTCCCATAGGTGCAGGCTGGGTGGGGGAGGGCCTGGAGGCTATTTCTGTTGTTCAGATCAGAGGCAAAGAGGGCCCCAAGTAAGGCCATAGCTATGGGAACGAGGGGGTGTGGGTAGGATGCAATTTCATTGGCAGGTTCTCTGGGCCGGGGCACCTTAGTGTCCAGAGGGATGAAGGGTGGGCAAGAATCCTAGATAACCCGAAGTTTCTAAGGCAGAATCCCGAGCATGATGGCGCCGCCCAGGAAGGAGCAGGTTTGGGAGAGGAGGTGAGAGAGTTTGTTTTGGATGCACCGAGTTTGAGATGGCTGTGGGCCATCCCAGGAGGGAGATCAGGCAGACTCTGGATCTCTGGATGAGAAGCCAGGGGCTTGGAGAGATTGTTTAGTGTCGTCTACACCCCAGTGACAGCCAGAGAAGTAGGAGTGGGGGTACTGGTGGAGGGATCGGGCTTAGACTGAACTCTGAGGAATGCTGGCCTGAGGGAAGAGAGGCCGTGAAATGAGCACTGGGAGGGGGAGGAGGTGGTTGCTCAGGGTCGGGGAAGCCAAGGGAGGCTCAGCTGCTGCTGAGGCATCCACTAAGAGGAGGGCTGGGAAGAGGGTCCCTGGACAGAGCTGGAGCTGTGGGGCCCAGAGTTCAGAACTGAATGGGTCTGGAGTCCTACAGAAGCTTTCTGCTTTTAGGCAGGGGGAAGGAGATTGAAGAAGTAATGGATGCAGGCATAACTGATAGGCCAGGGCCCAGGGGAGCCGGGGGCGGGGGTGGGGGGTGGCAGGGGGGAGGCGGGGGAGCGCATCAAAGTGCAGGTGGGGGAACGGCTGGCTCCCTTCCAGGAGAGGAAGAGAGACAGTGGGATGCACAACACAGAACTCTTTGGAGGAGGGACGTGGAGCCCCCCATGTAAGCCTGCAACGAGGGGCCAGGTGGGGAGTAGGGCTGGGGGCTGCAGAGTCCAGAAGGTTTGAGGCAGCTCCTGGGGGAGAGAGGAGACCTAAGAAGGGAGGAACCAGGGACTGTGAATAAAGGCATGAAACAGCCATGCGGCCACCACCCACAGGGAATCACTTGTCCAGCCAGCACATGTTCGTGCCTCTCTCTAGCGATACTCAGCACTTCCAGAGCTGCAGAGGAGAGGAGGAGGGCAAGGGCACTTACCTGGGCTGGGGCTGGGCAGGGCAGGAGCTCTTGAAAGTCTTCGTCAGAAGGGCAGCCCTTATGTGGGCTACTGTGACCCACCATGGGCTAGACGCTGTCCAGGGGGACCAGGCACAGGGGCTGCAGCTCCGGCATTTTATTATTTATTTATTTTAAGAGATGGAATCCTGATCTGCCCCCTGGGCTGGAGTACAGTGGCTTGATCATGGCTCACTACGGCCTGGAACTTCTGGGCTCAAGCGATCCTCCCACCCCAGCCTCCCCAGTAGCTGGGACTACGGGCACCTGCCACCACGCCTGGCTACAGCTCCAGAATTTTAAGTAGCAGGGGCCTTGGGTCAGCCATCTTGAAGCTGAGTGGGCACCCTGAGTGTGCTGTGCCTAGGTAGCTTGTGTGTTTACTTTCGAGGGCTTTGGGGAGCTAGGAAATATCATGTCACCTACACCCCAATGACAGTGGGAGAGGTGGGAGTGGGGGTGCTGGTGAGGGGAATAAGCTTAGAATGAACTCTGAGGAATGTTGCCCTGAGGGCAGAGAGGCAGTGACTGCGGCTAAAGCGTCTCCTTGGCATTGCCTCTGATTAGGAGGCCCTGGGGGCACCATGACACCTAGCAGTGTGCCCAGTGGGCAGGAGGGCACAGGAGAGGGGATCCAAACTGGAGAGCTTCCCGGGGCTGGGGAAGACCAGGACCGTAATCTACATGATGAGGCCTGTGAGATTTCCAGGAAACCTCCTGCCACCGAAGTGTTCCCTGACTTCCCACACCTCCTTGAAGACTTGCCTCCCACTGACCCAGTGACCCTCACTGCCTCACTGCAGCCTGCCTGCGCCCCTGTCCTGGGTGGGTGGGAGCAGCAGGCAGGCCCCTCAAAAGCAGAGGTGAGGTGAGCTGAGGAGTCTGAACAGAAGAGCAGAGATTTCAGGGTCAGTGGAGCAGGTGGAAGCTGGGGCGATGGCGGCTGGCTGGGGTGGTGCTTGGGCAGAGCAGGAGTGACTGGTCCAAGCCTCTGCTCAGCTCTGACCAGGCCTGTGCAGCCCCTCATGCCCTCTCTGCAAGAGACACATCACTGTCTGCCAGAGCTGGCTCTCAGGCCTCCTGCCTGGACCGCTGCAGTATCCTAATCGGTTTCTGTCTCTACCTTCCAAGCCGTCCACACGCTGCCACCACTGCAGCCAGATTAATCTTCTTAATACACTACTTTGCACATCTCCTCCCTCCCTTCCCAACCCCCAGGGCCTCAGTGGCAGCATGGTAGGCAGAGACCAGTCCAGAGGGGGCAGAGACCAGTCCAGAGGGAGCAGAGGAAGGGTGTTCCACTTGGCCCTGCCGACCTTGTACCCTTCTCTCCCACCAGCCCCTCTCACCCTCTGATCCGGGCAGACAACTTGATTCTTGGTTCTGCACTGTGCCCTGCATACCCCTTCCCTTGCTGTCCCCAGCTGGGGACACCCTCCATGGACATCCTCCCAGGCTGTCCTCCCCACTGGCCCACTGACCTCAGCCGGGATTGAGCTCCCGTGGCTCCTGGGTTTTGCCCCCAGTGTGGTGTTTAGTTGCAGCCTTGCAGATATCGGTCCTGCCTTGTGTGAGCTTGGCCCTGGGCTGGGGTTTCTCACAGCCTTTCACTCCTTTGTTCTGTAGGGCAGCCTCCCAGGAGGTAGTGTTACCCTGTTTAACAGAAGAGGCCACTGGGGATCTGAGAGGCAAAGGGACTTGCCCAAGGTCACATAGGAAGAAAGTCTCAGAGTTGGTGGCACCTTTCTAACACCAGTGTTTGGCACACAGAAGGCACTTTTAGGGCTAGCTGATGGAGCAGCTATGAGGCTTGGGGAGCCCTGGTGCTGGGAAGTACTGAGTAGCTTACCGCTGCTGCAAGGTGACAGCTGGAGAGGAGGGGAGGGGAGGTGTTAGGAGATGGGAGATGGAGATTTACAGTCAGCATCAACACAGACAAGAGACCTGGGGCCTCTGGGTGGGATAAGCTCAGGCTGCCTGGCCTCATTTCACAGAAACCTCCACTGGGCCTTGACATCTGTGAACAGCAGGAAGGATGCAGGCTAGACCTGGGAAGGGACTTCCACAGCTGGGGATGGCCAGTGAGGGGAGGCTGGCTCCAGCCTGATGAGTTTGTGTGCTCTCTGTGTGAGCTCTGTCTGGGTATATGGTGGGGGCGATGTTGTGGAAAGGGTCTTGAGGGCAGAGATGTAGAGGGAGGCACAACGGACCTGGCTCTGCACCTCTCCAGGAGGGTGATGTGACCTCCATCAAGGCACCACACCCCTCGGAGCCTCAGTTTCCCAAACTATCTAGGAGGCTCACAGCCCTCCCTTGTTTGTTGTGAGCAGGGAGGAAATGAAATCCCAGGAGGAGGTCTTCAGCCTAGTTGGCCTGTGGTGGGCACTGCCAGATGTTGGCTCCACTCCTGCCCCTTTTCAGCCGTAATTACAGCTCCGGTCCCTGGGGCAACCTTGTTGCTAAGATTGTGTCTCTATGTCCTCATCCTGCATTCGCAGATCGTTCCCAGCCTCCAATTTAGTAACTTGGACAGACCTGGCTATCTGGGGGAGGAGGGCTCTTTTTCTGTGGCTCACTGGAGGGAATACCAGGGCCCTGGAGAAGAAGAGGCATTGACCCTAAGTGTTGCAGGGAGACTACAGAGAGCAAGGCAGGGCCGAGGGAGTGCGCCAGGCCCCTTTCCACCTGCATCAGGCTGCCCTGCTTCTCCAGGCCTGGAGTCACTTGGCTGGGCAAGAGAGGGATTCCAGCCTTTGCTGGCACAGCCCTTGACAAGGGCCAATGAGGCAAGCCTTATGGGGCGGCAGGCCTCGCAGGAGCCTGGCATCATCCTTCTCCATAAGCCTCTCGGTAATGTGCAGGAGAGTGAGGTGTGCACGTGTCCACAAGCCGTCAGTACAGACTCCTGAGAGCCCCATGGATAACATCGGGGAGTGAAGAGAACAGTCTCCTTCTCCACGCACAGTAGTAGTCGTACTTTTAGAATTCACTGATTGAGTAAATACATGACGTCAAAAGCTACTGTGTTTTCAGCAACTTTTAAAAGAATGTTTCATTAATTTTTATTTTTAGCAGCTTTTTGGGGGTATAGTTTATATGCCATGAAATTTGCCCATTATAAGTGTACCTCGGCTGTGTCTTCACATCGAGTTGGTCTTTATTCCTAGAGCTCTGTTGATTTGAATATAATTTTAGAAGACACGTTGTGTATCCAGTCCACCATGTATCTGGATTCACAAGCCCCTCACCATCACCGTGGCTTGGTTCCAAATCCTGACTGTCTAATATTCTTGGAGTCAGAGGGATGTGGGATTGGGCCCCACCCCAGCTCTTCCTGCCCTGTGACTTTGAACTGGTCACCCTCCATCTCTTGGCGTCTTTTGCCCCTATGAGACTAGCATGGCAGGACTACTGTGTGAATGGCATGAGGGGAGGTGCATGGTGGGCCAGAGAACCCATAAAACATCATACCTGTGCGGTCCATGTTCATTTTAATCTAATCCAAGGCCCAAAAACACGGCGAGTGGCAGAGTGACAGGGAGGAGGGTTCGCCGACTCCCACTCCCTGGCAGACTGGACTTGGAAGCACAGAGTGGGGGGATCCACTTGGCCAGGTGGGGTCTGAGCCCGGGGCTTTATGTGCATTGATCCTGGCCCCACCCCACCTCCTGTACTGTGCTCACGCCGGAGACACTAATGGCCCCGTGTGACCCGGCTAACCAGGTCAGGTGGCAGTGCCCCCACTCACAATCCACGGAGCTACGAGTTACTTGAGATCTGCTGGAGCAACGGACTCCATGCCATACCGGCCCCCACGACAGCCACTCCCACTCTGCACAGCTGGCTCTCTGCCTGCCTGCTGGCCCTGACTGTGCCCCCAGGCCTGCCTTTGACCAGTCTGAAAGCTTACCTCTCTGAGTAGCTGTTGTCCCTGAGGCCCCCAAATGCCGCTCACCTGCTAGTCAGAAGCCCCTTGTTCTGAGTCTCTCCACCTCCCACCCAAGCTGGCTGCACAAACTAGGGCCATTAGGATGACTTTTGGTGTCCTCAGGCCTGGCTGCGGGCTTGGTTGGGCCACTGGTCAGTGAGACAGTGAGAAGCATGGAGAGGTGTCTGATGGAATGAGGGCCTCATTTGATTGTTTCATTAACCCAAACTTTTTGAGCAGCTACTATGGACTTGGCCTCTGCCCTCCAGGCCAGACACCTACTTTGTCCAGACATCCATCAGGTGGACAGTGGGGTCCATTGAGCCAACCATATCTCTTCTTGCTTCCCCAGCCCTCTGCCTGGCCACACCCCTCCCTTCTTCAACCAGAACCAGGCTGAGGTTGCTCATGATCCCCCCACCCTGAGCCACGCCACCTAAACCCTTGCCTGGGGAGACTCCACAAACCCTTAGGCGTTCAAGTGCTGCCTCTCTCCCAACTAAGCCTTTCTCTGTGTGTTCACCCCTCACCTTTTCTCCCCTGAACTCCTGGACTTGCTGCCTGGATAATTTATTTTGGCACTGAAGCATTTAAGGCCTCTTGTGGTTATTCAGCCGTTTTGTGTGTGTACAACGTGTTTCTAGCAGACACTGAGCTCCTGGGAGTCAGGGCGTGTGGCTGGCATGTTTTTGCAGCTCCTTTAATGCCTGGTGCATTGCTAGGCACTTCATGTTGAAAGCGAGGTCACTAGTGAGCTGGAATGGCAGATGAGACAGGGTTCGTCATTAGTCCTTCTGAGGACTCTCTAGGGTGCATCCTCGGTCCCAGTCCCAGACTTGGGTAGGGAGCATGAAAGGAATTACCTCTGGTGTTTACATTTGGCCAGAGAGGTTGAGAATCTTGCTGAAGGTCACACAGTGAGTGATAGGATAGGCTGAGAATTAACCCGGGTGTCCCAGGCTCAGGCTGAGGCTCCAGGTGTCTCCTCAACTGTGACAACCCTTCCTGGATGTCTGGGTGTCTTCCTTCTGCCTATCACCATGTGTGTGACTGGGAATGCATGCATTTCTCTCTCTCTCTCTCTCTCTATGTGTGTGTGTGTGTGTGTGTGTGTGTCTGGAAGGAAGCAAGAGTAGCCAACAGTTGTCCAAGAGAAAGCTGCCAAGTCCACAGAGTAATTGTGGAATACGTGTGACGTTGTGTGGGGCTTGGTGACCGGGTGTGCCTGTGAGGCCTTGGCGATCACCCTCTGACATCCGTCAGCGTTGTCGTGCTGCTGGCCTGGGCCCACTAGGCTTGCATTATAGCCTAGGTCAAGATGGGCCATGCAGCTCCAGCAGGAGATAGGGCGGAACCCACAGCACAGGCCTCCCATTGAGCCTGTGGCCCCTGAATCTGAGACCCAGAGCTAGGGAATAGCTGGGGCTATGGGTTTCACGTGGCCCTTTCCTGGGGCCCCTGCCCCTGGGTGCATTTCCTCCCGGAGCCTTTGGGGCAGGGTCCTCCCCATGGGCCTGAGCATCCAGCAACCCCTCCGCACAAGCTTGCTGTTCCTGCTCCTCCTCTCTCTGGTGTCCCATGTTTGGAGGACTGGATCGAGGGGCTCAGCGGTAAGCCAGCTGCCTCACATCCCACCCTGCCCTGCAGCCCGAGGAGCTTACCAACGCCCTAGAAATCAGCAACATCGTCTTCACCAGCCTCTTTGCCCTGGAGATGCTGCTGAAGCTGCTTGTGTATGGTCCCTTTGGCTACATCAAGAATCCCTACAACATCTTCGATGGTATCATTGTGGTCATCAGGTATGACTACCCCCTGGCACTGACTCTCACTTGAGGAATGCCAGCAGGGGTGTCTTGGGGCCAGGGGCCATGCCACCTATTCCCCTGGGGTGGAGGGGTCTGGAGTCAGGCCCCACTGACCTCACAGGACCTGCCACTCCTCCTAGGTGGGGGGCTGTCTGTGTCCCCATGCCCCCTCCATCTCTCTCTTGGCGCCACCTTGCTCCTGTGGACCTTGGGCTCACCTCTTCATTGCCCAGGCCCCTCTTTAGTCTCCTCTCCCCACTTCTATCTCTTGTCCTTGACCCCACCCAGGCCTGGGATGGGCGAGGGTTGGAGATTGGCTTTAGAGAGGAGTTGGAAGAGTTATGAGGCCCAGCCAGCTGCCCGGCTCGAAAAGTGCTTGGAAATCATCTCAGACACCAGCAACTTGCTTTAGGGTTTCCAAGACCTTGGGAAAATGCTCCGTCCCCGCAAGGCCTGGGGCCAGGAGAACCACTTTATTGCTTTTGGAATTGGCTTTAGATTTCATTAGAAGAGAACAAAGCAAATATTCCATAACTTGATGCAGTTGCATTGGCCAGATTTAGGGAGGGGGTTGTCTGCTGCCAGGATGTGATCTCTGGCAGGGAGGAGAGGGCGGAGGGGGCTGGGGCTGTCACCCAAATCCTCACTATCTTGGAGGCTCCTGCTTGGAGGTCTGGGGGCCCACCTGTGCCCCATTTTCTCTCGATGTGCCCACCCAGCCAGGCCCTTGGGTGCTACTGAGTCTTCTCTGAGGGAGTAGGGGGAGAGGGTGAAGGTGCAGGGGGCTCAGGCTGCCTGCCCCCTTTGCAGCGTGTGGGAGATCGTGGGCCAGCAGGGGGGCGGCCTGTCGGTGCTGCGGACCTTCCGCCTGATGCGCGTGCTGAAGCTGGTGCGCTTCCTGCCGGCGCTGCAGCGGCAGCTGGTGGTGCTCATGAAGACCATGGACAACGTGGCTACCTTCTGCATGCTGCTCATGCTCTTCATCTTCATCTTCAGGTGAGGGCGGCATGGCACCTTGCCGGCTGAGAGACCGGCCAGGCTGGGGGCAGGAGGGCCTGAGGGGTGAGGAGCACTGGGCTCTGATCCCTAGCTTGTGGCCCCCTTGTGCCAACAGCATCCTGGGCATGCATCTCTTTGGCTGCAAGTTTGCCTCTGAGCGGGATGGGGACACCCTACCAGACCGGAAGAATTTTGACTCCTTGCTCTGGGCCATCGTCACCGTCTTTCAGGTGTGAGGGTAACAGGGCAGGGCGTGGACAGGGGCGGTCAGGTGCCCCTAGTATAGGCCCTGATTCCTGTCCTCTGCCCGCAGATCCTGACCCAGGAGGACTGGAACAAAGTCCTCTACAATGGTATGGCCTCCACGTCATCCTGGGCGGCCCTTTACTTCATTGCCCTCATGACCTTCGGCAACTACGTGCTCTTCAATTTGCTGGTCGCCATTCTGGTGGAGGGCTTCCAGGCGGAGGTAACCCACTGCCCTGCCCACCTCACCCTGCCCACAGCAGTCCCACTTCCAATCGGCTGCCTGTCTTGAGCCTCCTCCCTCTGTTGCCAACTTTGGGGGCCTGGGAAGTCCCACAGGAAGAGCCTCTTAGACTAAGCCGGGGTGGACCAGGGGCGGGAGGCTCCAGATCTCATGCAGCCCCTCATCACATGGGACACAGGGTGGCTTAGCTACCGAGTAGACATCTCCTTCAGAGTTGGCTAGATCCCTTCCCCAGAGAGGCAGAACAGATAAATGTCTGCCTGTGGTGCAGCTGGACTCCTGAGCACAGTGCTCTATGGAACACCCGGAGAGGACCCCTCTGAGCCGAGGGGTGCAGGAGGCTTGTGTGCAAGTCATCTGAGCTCTGACTGAGCAGATGAAGATGCCACTAAGACCAGAGCAGGGCTGAGCTGCCCAGGGTGAGAAATGAGCCCAATTAGCTACGGGCATGGCAGAGATGAGCGTCCTATTTCCAGCCCAGGCTCCATCACCTTCGTCACAGGCAGCGTCATCAATTAATATTGATTTACATCGATCCTGCCCTTGCCATGTCGGCGAGCAGCCTCTGCCCAGAGGGCTGCACCCCCTCCTCTCCCTCAGCGCTGCCTCTCTTCCCACCCAAGCCCCCAGACCCACCCCAGCTTGCTGGGGCTTCAAACAGGGCAGTTTGACCCAACCTAGAAATGCTCCAGGTTGGGTCTGGAGAAGCTCTTGGTCCAGTTCTCTCTGGGTGACCCGGATGGAAACTCCCGCTGCGGCCTGGTCTATAAATACCCGGCACACGGTGGAAAAACAAAAATCTATTTTCCGACTCTTTCCCAGTCTTTCAAGGGAGGGCTTTTCCCTGTGGGCCGGCTGGGTTGGTGGGGTGCAGCGTATCTGTCCTACACTGGTCTTTCTCCCCGCTACCCTTTTCAGTCTGTAGTTGTCCGTTACCGCATTTCCTCCCTGCTGTGGGGCAGCCAGGGCAGCTGGTGGGGGAGGCTTTGGTGATGGCTGTGCCTCTTGCAGGGAGGGAGGGAGGGACGCCGGTATGCTCCCTGGAATGGGACACTAATTTGGGGGTTCCCTGAGGCCTGAAGAATTAAGGGGCACCACAGTGCTCCCACAAGAGCCAGTAGACACACTCTGCTGCTGCTCAGGGCCTATAAGAGGAGGAGCTGAGTGAGGACCGGGCCCCCTGGCCCCTTCCAAAGGCAGCTCCTGCCAGCCATGGTTCCCTCAGAAAAATTCCGTGCAACTCTGTGGAGGGAAATGGAAAACACCGTGAGCCTATTCCCCTCCCCTCCTCTGCCACTCAGCCGCCAAGGCAGTCTGGAGGTGCCCAGCCCAGATGGCCCCCTCCCCAGCACTCAGCCCTTTCAGCAAACACCTTGTTAACTTGAGTGCAGCTGAGGGGCCTGGTTGCTAGGCAACAGCAAAGCCGGAGTGTGGGAATGAGCGCAGCCTGGCCCTGGGGCGGCCTGGTCACTCTGGCCCTGCTGGGGGCCTGGGACTGCCCCAGTGTGAGGGCTCAACAAGGCCCAGGCAGCCACACCCTCCCCAACCTTTGCAGTATCAGGACCTTTGCAGGGAGGGTCTCACTCAGGATGCGGTGTCTTGGGCTGCGATGCTTCAGGCCTGGGGTGGGATGGAGAAAGGACTTGAAGAACATCCCCTCTCCATGGGAGTGGGCAGTGACTGTGGCCCCGGAGTGCCCATGGGAGGGGCTGGGCCAGTTGCTCCCCTGTCCTGCATGTGGTGGGCAGGGCTGGGGAGTGTCCTTCGATGCCCATGGCCTGGACACCTCCAAGGCACCTGCCCTCTCCTGGGTAAGGTTTCAGGGAGCCCCACGGTCTGGCAGGGGAGTCTGGTTTTGCTGTTGTGATGGCCTGGGATTTTTGTTTTTGTTTTGACAAATAAGACAACCCACCTTGGCAGAGGAAGTGGCTGCCCCCATTTTGGTGGGCTTCCCCAGCAGGAGGCTTCAAGGGTAGCCCCCCTGCTGGCCTTGCTACCTTGCCAAGAGCTAGGAGGGGGTGGTCCAGGGACACAGCCTGCTTGGCTGGTGATTTCCTGACTTGCAGGGGGCAGCGCCCTGAATCCCTGTGTATTTATCATTCACACACTTAATTAAATGAACAGGCAGCAGACCCTGTGTGAGGCCATTAATTGATACTAAACAACATCAGAGCCATCATCTCAGCATTACTTGTCACATCCCATCTCAAACGGAGCAGCTGGATCTATTCTGATCTGAAGGGACTTAAGCTGAGAGCATGAGACGTTATGAGGCCTGACTTGGCTCCGTGTTGACTCTGACTTTCGTCCATTCCTTTCCCTGCTTCCTACCCATTCCCCAAGCCCACTGCCTCCGAACTGGTGAGAGGAGAGTGGTGTTCTGAGCCACAGATTCGGGTTCCAGGCCCAGATCCACCTCTTACTCTGTATGATTTGGGGCAGTTTTCTCAACTTCTCCAAATCTCGGGTTTCTCTGTGTAAGATGGCAATCCTGGAACCTACGTCCTACGTTGCAAGGAAGCCAGCTGGTGTTAAGGAGGCAGTTTCCTATGCTGGGCACACCCTTAATGAATGGTGGCTGTTATTGTTAGGATTATGGGGGGACCTGCCCTTGTCCCCATCTTTTTGGCCTCTGCACTCACCCTTCAGATTCATTCTGGCCTGAGAGCCCGTAGTTGAATTCTGGAAGGCTGTTCTGTCCCCTCTCTGCCCCCTATTCCCCGTGTCTCTCAGTTCCCCTGCTGTGGGGTTTGCGCCCCTCCTTTTCTTCATCCTCTCTCGACACTGCCGATATCTGAAGGCCTCGAGTGCCTGTGACCAGCAGCCCTCCCCTGCCTCCCCCTTTCCCTGTAGGAAATCAGCAAACGGGAAGATGCGAGTGGACAGTTAAGCTGTATTCAGCTGCCTGTCGACTCCCAGGGGGTAGGTACGCGATCATGAGCCGGCATGCCTCCCGTGCCCCATGCCCGTGCCCCTCCACTCCGCCTCCATGTCTCTGTGCTCGTGTTCACGCTCCGCTGCTGTGCAACCTGTCATAGCCGTGATGGTCATTGGTGTTGTGAGGTTTGCTTCGATTTTAAGTCCCTTCCCCCTTGAGGACACGGAAGGGAGGCACCTCCTTGCCTCTGCCCCCATCAACCCACCAAGGGCACCATCTCCATCCCTGCCAGACCGGTGGATGGGCCGGAGAAGGAAGGGACTTAGAATCCTCTGTGTGCACGTGTGTGGGGCACCCCGTGTGTGCGTGCCTGTGCTGAGGTCCCGGAGGAGTCCCAGACGTCCGGCTTCAGTGGAGTCAAGATCTGGCCGTAGACTATACTCCCCCATCTCCCACCCCTTCACCCCTTGCCTCAGGCCCCTGTTGGAGACCCTGCAAGCTGCCTCAGCTCAGGACAAGTCCTTGGAGGATGTGGGGATGGGATGTGGTTCTTGCCAAAATGTACCAATATTTTAAATCACCTCTGAGCCTTTGGCCCCTTCATCACCCAGTTGGGTCCAGCTGGCGCTCTCAGGGCTGGCTCCCGCTCTGGCCCCACGATGAGCCTGTGCTCTGCTGTTCCCTGCCCCAGCACCAGAATTCGGGGCGAAGCCAGCATTCCTGTGGGACCCCATGGTGCTGCATATCCCGAGCAGCCCCCTGGAGATTCCACTTGATAATTAAAGGCCTCGTTAGGGCTGTAAACTGAGTTAATGAAAATGATCCCCTGAGATGCCAATTACCCAATATTTATGTCCTTATCAAAAGTAGCAATCAAGTATTTTTTAATAACTTCTTAAGGAGAAGTGTGTAATTACTGGGGAACCTACTGACCTGCTAAGAAGAAAGAAACAACTGTCCCAGAGACAGGTAGAGAGGTAAAAATGGGGCCAGGGAGGTGGCCGGGACTTGGGGAAGATGAAGGGAAGACACCGAGGGACTGAAGTGGCGTCCTCGGGCTGAGCTGTTCTGTCTGGGGTCTTTCAATTTCCTTCCAGGGTCCTCGAGTCTGAGGCTCAGGGGAGGGGAGCCGTGGAGAGAAAGCAAAGGGCCTCCAGTGAACTTTTGCAAGAGAGGCTCTAGTGACCACTTCACTCAGGTCCCCAGGTCCCCAGCCCCCTCTGGCCTGTGCCACCTGCCACCTAGCTACCCCTTCTCTCCCCAGCCAGCCTTGGTGACCGTTCAGCCAGGCTGGTTGTGCTGTGGGCTCACATAAGCCGTGGCCTTTTCTGAGGTGTGGCTGGAGAGGCAGAGGTGGTGGGGCCCTGGGAAGCCTCGGGCCCCAAGCCTGGGGGGTCTGGCCTGTGCCGTGCATGTCTCGTGCCGTGGTTGCTGGTTCCTGTGGCCTATATGTGGTGTGCGTGTGTGAAGAGAGGGAGGCCCGGTCCATCCCAACCACCCCAGCCTGGCCCGATCCCTAATGGTCCGCTGCTCCCCTGCCCTAGGGAGATGCCAACAAGTCCGAATCAGAGCCCGATTTCTTCTCACCCAGCCTGGATGGTGATGGGGACAGGAAGAAGTGCTTGGCCCGTGAGTACCTATCCTGGGGTGTGACCTTTAGCCCTGGGCCAGCCCTGAGTGGACTCGGGATCTCTCCCTCTCTCCCCGTGCAGTGGTGTCCCTGGGAGAGCACCCAGAGCTGCGGAAGAGCCTGCTGCCACCTCTCATCATCCACACGGCAGCCACACCCATGTCGCTGCCCAAGAGCACCAGCACGGGCCTGGGCGAGGCACTGGGCCCTGCGTCGCGCCGCACCAGCAGCAGCGGGTCGGCCGAGCCTGGGGCGGCCCACGAGATGAAGTCACCGGTAGGGGGTGCATGTGGGTACCCTGATGGTGGGAGATAT
Organism: Pongo pygmaeus; assembly: GCF_028885625.2. Taxonomy (NCBI): domain Eukaryota; kingdom Metazoa; phylum Chordata; class Mammalia; order Primates; family Hominidae; genus Pongo; species Pongo pygmaeus. The sequence goes on along the minus strand of NC_072392.2, from coordinate 68,266,657 downwards.
TCCAAGGAGGACAGGAGGAAGAGAGGATGGAGGCAGGAGGGTCCAAGGGCACAGCCCCTGCCCCATGGGCTGGGGACGGGGACTGGGTGTGCCTGGACAAGCCCCTGGGGAGTCCGCGCCGGTGATGCAAGCCAGGGAAGGAGCCCTAGCCTGGGGGCTGAAAACAGGGCCTAAGCTGACCTCTTCTGTAACCTAGCTGAGTGACCTCGGGCAAGACGCCACCACTCTGAGCTGCTTCTGTAAAATGGGGGTAGGGTGTCCATACCTCCTCAAGACCGAATAATAATAATAATAATAATAATAACAGACCCTCATCTAGGTACTGATTCTGTGCCAGACACTGTTCTAAACACTACTCTGAAGCATTCTAAATGCATTTAATCCTCACACCAACCCTGGGAGGTAGGTACCACAATGATCCCCATTTTACAGAGGGGGCCTGAGCCTCAGATTGCAGAAGGGAATGGCAGAGCCAGCATTTTAATCTGGAAGGCTAGTGTTGGTGCCCATACTCTCATGATTTTATTTATTTTTAATTTTTTTAAATTTTGCTTTTAATTGACAAATACTAATTGTGTATATTTATGGGGCACAATGTGATGTTTTGATATATGCATACATTACAGGATGATTACATCAAGCTAATTAGCATATGCATCACTTCACAGACTTTTTTGTTTTGTGGGATGAACATTTAAAAATCTACTCTCTTAGCAATTTTGAAATAAATATGCATTACATTATTATTGACTATAACCATCATGCTGTGCAATAAATCTCGAAAACTGATTCCTCCTGTCCAACTGAAACTTTGTATCCTTTGGCTAAGCCTTCCCCATTGGTCCCATCCTTACCCCTCCCAATCCCAGCCTCTGCTAATCACCATTCTACTCTCTACTTCTATGAGTTCAATTTTTTTGGATTTCACATATAAGTGAGATCATATGGTATTTATTTGTCTTTCTGTGCCTTGTGTATTTCACTTAGTATAATATCCTCCAGTTCATCCATGTTGTCACAAATGACAGTCTTCTTTTTTAAGGCTGAATAGTATTTCACAGTGCATGTATGCCATATTTTCTTTCTTTCTTTTCCTTTCCACTCGGTCGACCAGGCTGGAGTGCAGTGGTGCGATCTCAGCTCACTGCATGCAACCTCTGCCTCCCAGGTTCAAGCGATTCTTCTGCCTCAGCCTCCTGATTAGCTGGGATTATAGGCATGTGCCACCATGCCCAGCTAATCTTTTGTATTTTTAGTACAGATGGGATTTCACCATGCTGGCCAGGCTGGTCTCAAATACCTGGCCTCAAGTGATCCACCTGCCTTGACCTCCCAAAGTGCTGGGATTACAGGCATGAGCCACTGCGCCTGGCCCATATTTTCTTTATCCAGTCATCCATTGATGGATACTTAGGTTGATTCCATATATTGGCTATTGTGAATAATGCTGAAATGAAGATGGGAGTGCCCATATCTCATCCACATACTGATTTCAAATCCTTTGGATAAATACCCAGTGGTGGAATTGCTGGGTCATATGGCAACTCTATTTTTAGGTTTTTGAGGAACCTGCATACCGTTTTCCATAATGGCTGTATTAATTTACGTTTCCACCAACAGGACACAAGGGTTCCCTTTTCTTCAGATCCTCACCAGCGCTTGTTATCTTTCATCACTTTCATAGTAGCCAATCCAACAGGTGTGAGATAACTCATTGTGGTTTTAATTTGCATTTCCCTGGTAATTAGTGACGTTGAGCATTTCTTCATGTACCTGTTGGCCATCTGTTTCTCCTTTTTTTTTGAGATGGAGTTTCACTCTATCACCCAGGCTGGAGTGCAACAGTTCACTGCAACTTCCGCCTTCCAGGTTCAAGTGATTGTCCTACCTCAGCCTCCTGAGTAGCTGGGATTACAGGCGTGCGCCACCACACCCAGCTAATTTTTTGTATTTTTAGTAGAGATGGGGTTTCACCACGTTGGCCAGGCTGGTCTCGAACTCCTGGCCTCAGGTGATCTGCCCGCCTCAGCCTCCCAATGTGCTGGGATTACAGGTGTGAGCCACCGTGCCCAGCCCTGTGTCTCCTTTTCAGGAGTGTCTATTCAGGCCCTTTGCCCATTTTTTAGATTGGGTTGATTTTTTGCTGTTGAGTTGTGTTTCTTCACTCAATTATATACACTCCATTATATAATGTATACATTATATACACTGCCACTCAGCTGATGAGAACACTTCTCTCACCAACTAAATGAGGAATGAGCTCTATTGCCATATCTAGTTTACAGATGAGGAAACAGATGCACAGAGAGGCTTAATAACTTGCCCCAGGTCACACAGCTGGTTGGGGTGGGCCAGGATCTGAACCCGGGCATCAGAGTCCAGAGCTCCTGCTCACACCCCTACACTTGATGTGATGCCAGTGAGCCTCCTGGGAGACCGGGTGCACATGAGAGGACAGGGCTGCTGGGCCCTACCTGAGACCACTCCTCTCTTGCTCACCCACAGCCCAGCGCCCGCAGCTCCCCGCACAGCCCCTGGAGCGCTGCAAGCAGCTGGACCAGCAGGCGCTCCAGCCGGAACAGCCTCGGCCGTGCCCCCAGCCTGAAGCGGAGAAGCCCAAGTGGGGAGCGGCGGTCCCTGCTGTCGGGAGAAGGCCAGGAGAGCCAGGATGAGGAGGAGAGCTCGGAAGAGGAGCGGGCCAGCCCTGCGGGCAGTGACCGTCGCCACAGGGGGTCCCTGGAGCGGGAGGCCAAGAGTTCCTTTGACCTGCCAGACACACTGCAGGTGCCAGGGCTGCATCGCACTGCCAGTGGCCGAGGCTCTGCTTCTGAGCACCAGGACTGCAATGGCAAGTCGGCTTCAGGGCGCCTGGCCCGGGCCCTGCGGCCTGACGACCCCCCACTGGATGGGGATGACGCCGATGACGAGGGCAACCTGGTGAGGCCCCTGTGGGCACAGTGACCCCTCACCCCTGACCTTGAAAGAGGGGGAGCTGTGCCTGGCCCGGCAGGGTATAAGGGAGTTACCATTCCAAGCCCACAGGATATCAAGGGGCACCTGGAAACCGAGCTCCAAACAATCCCTTTTCTCCCTCTGCCTGCCTTGCCAAGCCCCAGATCCTTGTCATGCCTGTGCCTGGGGCTGCAGCTCTGCCACCCTCGGTGGATATGAATGATTTTGGGCAGATGTGTATGAATCTTTCATGGCCCTCCCCTGTGACTCAGAAGGACCCATCGCTCATCTCTCCAAACTGATGGCCCGCATCCCCCTTCTCATCTCAACCTCATCGCAAGCCCTGACTTCCCACTCTGTCCATACCCATGTGCCCCTGCCCCAGCCCCTCACCACCACCATTCCCCCTGGGGAGGGGGTGCAGTGACCTCAGGGTTAGCACGTGAAGAGCAGGGCCAGTGTCTCCTCGGCTCAGGTGTGTCTCTGAACAGACAGCTGTGTGGGGCCAGTGTCTGATAACTGATGCTGCTTCCCAGCCCAGCAGGGAGGACAGGCAGGGGGCTGGGCTGGAGGCAGGGGTGGGGAGAGGGAGAGCGGGGTTGGGGGTGCAGGGGAGGAGAGGGAGGAGATGGAGAGGCGAGGGGTCCTCAGGGATGGGGAGGGGGCCTGGCAAGGTTGACAGGGAGATGAGGAGGTGGCTTTAGGAATAAAGGAAGAGAGGCAGGGCAGAGCTTGGGCCCCAGGTGGGAGAGGGTAGACAAGGAGTGAGGGTCGTGACTCTGCTGAGGAGCCAGGAGCCGGGGAGCCTGGAGGCCTGGTCCTGCTCATACTCCAGTGTTTGTTCTGCAGAGCAAAGGCGAGCGGGTCCGCGCATGGATCCGAGCCCGACTCCCTGCCTGCTGCCTCGAGCGAGACTCCTGGTCAGCCTACATCTTCCCTCCTCAGTCCAGGTAAGTGACAGGGCAGGGGTCTGACCTATGTCCCGACCTCTTCTTCTCACGGGAAATTACCCCTGGCGATGCTATCAGGGATTTGAGAAGTGGCACCCTGCCTGGGGGTGTGAGCGGGGTGGCCTCAGCTGGGAGGGCTCTGGAGGGGTAGGGGCTGCGGGCAGTGCCTCTCGTTGCCACCTGCCCTGCCTCCCCTTCTCAGTCGTTGCCTCCATGCCTGGGCAGGTTCCGCCTCCTGTGTCACCGGATCATCACCCACAAGATGTTCGACCACGTGGTCCTTGTCATCATCTTCCTTAACTGCATCACCATCGCCATGGAGCGCCCCAAAATTGACCCCCACAGCGCTGTGAGTCACCAGCCCCGCTCCGGGCAAGGCCTCTCCTGGGGTTTGCACTCAGGACAAGTGAGGGAGGCGAGGAGGCCACAGTTGCTGACCTGCAAGTCACACAGCAGGGAGTGAGGGGGCCAGGACTCTCCTTCAGGCCTCTCACCAGATCCTGGTCCCCAGGACGCCACCTGTGTCCTCTCCTGCCTCAGTTTCCCTTCTATGATACACCAGCCCAGCTAGGTGCTTCGTCTCACTCCAGGCTATTTCTCATGGGCCAGAGGCTTGTGGGGCACATGCGTGAGTCAGGGAGTGCTGGGGCGGTGCAGGGGCTGTGTGCAGATGGGGAGGCATCTTGCCCAGTCTGCCTCGGGGCCTCGGGGGCATGCAGAGTGGCCATGGAAGCCGCTCTTCGCTCCTGGTGGTCCTTCCAGGTCAAAAACAAGTAGATTTTCAGGGGCCTTAGTGGGGACATGGGTCACTTCTGCTTGGCTGCGAATCTGTCAGTCCTTCTCAGAAGGAGAGCCAGAGGCCCTGTACATACCACCCCAGGATCGAACTCCATCAGGGTGGGCCCACCTCACCCTGGGAGCTGTCTCTTCCCAGCCTGGCATTGTAGCCCTTCGCTGTCGGCAGCAATTCTGGTTCCAGAAGGATGGGTGGGGGGTGGTTGTGTTTCCCCTCACGGCATCCTGCACCACTTGCTCAGAGGTAGCCAGGGTTTGCCTCTCATCCCTCCTTGCCATCTCCCACACCATTGTTTAGATTTCAGCGCTGCTGGGGCTTCTGTTTTCTATTAGGGTCGGGGTGGAGGGAGCCTGAGGAATGGCGGGAGCAGCCCAGGACTAGGCGGGTGAGAGAGCACCCGCACTGGGGACCTCACACCCGGAGTCACAGGGTAAGGCAGGGGCGCTGGCTGCACTCCAGCCTTGGCTGCCTCCCGCCTGAGGCCCTGCTGTAGAGCTCTCTGTCACCATGTCACTGTCTCCACGTCTCTCTCACCATCTTCCCACTCAGCTTCTCCGTCTCCAGCTCTGTCAATGTACCTGCTCCTCTCCTTCCCTCCTCTCTGTGCTCACACCCTGCCCGCCACCTCTCTAGAGATCTGCGCCCGTCTCCTGGCCACCCAGGGAGGGACTCAGTCCATGGATGCCAGGGAACTAGATGGCTTTCCTCCCTGCCCTGCCCCAGCCTGTGCCTGGGGGTGCAGAGTCTGTGTCAGGACCCCAGCTTCCACTGCTGCTCCATTTCTGGGGCACACGGCAGGAAAGCAAGTGAAGAGGTTGGGATGGCAGGCAGGGGTCAGAGATCAAGTGAGATCCTGCCCCAGTTTTTAAAAGGAACCAGGGAATAGGGCTTAGGATGTGGAACGCAGATCACAGCACTGCGGTGCAGATCCTCTCCCCCTCGGGCTAAGTGGCTGTGGGGGTGGGGAGCTCTGGTCACAGACAGGGGTGTGACTGTCCACAGAGCTGCAGGGGAGTCAAGGGGCCTGGCACTGGCTCTGTGCGTGTATGAGAGGGGCGTGATCTACATTGTTGTGGAGGGTGGGGGTCGTTTTCTGAGTCAAATGTTGGAAGCAGGTTTTGACTTGTGTATGCAGAGCAGACCTGGCCCAAGGGTGGGGGCTTCCTGGCGGGCAACCCCTGCCTCCCCTCTCTTGCAGGAACGCATCTTCCTGACCCTCTCCAATTACATCTTCACCGCAGTCTTTCTGGCTGAAATGACAGTGAAGGTGATGGGGGCTGGTGTTGGCTTGGGCCCTCTGGTTCCTGGTTGGGGTGGAGACGGCTTGGGCTGAGGATGGGAGGGTTGGCCACAGCACAGGGCAGGGCTGGGGCCAGCAGGGAGGGCGGCCGGTGACGCGGCGGCGGTCCCCAGGTGGTGGCGCTGGGCTGGTGCTTCGGGGAGCAGGCGTACCTGCGGAGCAGCTGGAACGTGCTGGACGGGCTGTTGGTGCTCATCTCCGTCATCGACATTCTGGTGTCCATGGTCTCTGACAGCGGCACCAAGATCCTGGGCATGCTGAGGGTGCTGCGGCTGCTGCGGACCCTGCGCCCGCTCAGGTGACTACCTCCCCAGCACCGGAACACCTCCAACAGGTGGCCCCCTCCGCAGGGACATCTCCCACCACCAGCACTCCCTGCCACCAAACAAAAGCCCGCACAGGCCAGCCTCCTGTCTGTGACCCCTACAGGCGATCCTGTCCCCGCCCCAGACAACACTCAGATTACAGCCGCAGTAATTTCCCTCCAGATGCACACCTGCTTTCCTCCTCTTCGACATGACATATTCCTCAGGGCCGCTGCACCATGTGATGTAAGGTGACTGCAGCCCTGTGCAGCGCACGGCACAAGGGCCCACGGGCAGGACTCTCAGTCTTCAGCTGCGGCTCTCCCTTGTGTGGCTTCTAGGGGTGACACTCAGCCCCTCCCCGTGAGGTGACAGACACCTCTTGCTGGCTTTCCCCATCTTCAGGCGCCTGCCAGGGACCACCCCTGGGTGACATTTCTCCTGGCCAGGGATCCACCCTCTCAGGAATCCCTTTCCAATCAGCCAGTCACCACCCCCAACTCAGATTTTTTTTTTTTTAATGGGGATGATGTGGAGTAATGGCGATGCTTCCCTAACTGTGATAGTCCATCTCCCTCTGCCCCTTCCCCTCTCTGCCTGCTCCCCTACAAGTTTATCTCCTGGTGCCCCCAACCCACAATACACTGCATCCCTAGGGAACGCCTCACTTGAGTTGAATCCTCCCCACTCCCAACCCAAACAGGTCATACATTTGACATCCTGGGATGGAGGTGGAGATGTGGGGCATGGGGATCTCTGCCACTTGTTTTGAGAGATTACAGTAGGGGTCCTGATGGCAGGGGTCCCATGAAAAGAGGACTGTGTTCTGCCACCAGAGGCCAGGAAGGGACCAGTGGTCAAGGTTGGGGGTGGGGAGTAGGGTCAAGGGACAAGGGAGGGTCTGGGCTGGGAGAAGCCTTATCACCTCCCTCCCTCCCCTCCCCAGGGTGATCAGCCGGGCGCAGGGGCTGAAGCTGGTGGTGGAGACGCTGATGTCCTCACTGAAACCCATCGGCAACATTGTAGTCATCTGCTGTGCCTTCTTCATCATTTTCGGCATCTTGGGGGTGCAGGTGTGTGGGGTTCTGGGGGCCAGCTGTGGGTGAAAGCCTGAGTAGGGCCCTTCCCCTTGGCCCCTGGGTCCTATGGCTCAAGCTGCTGTTGCTGCCTTCATTCCAGAAAGGAATAAGCAGGGACGCTTCCCTCCAGGCTCTAGGCCCTTTTACCTCCTGGGCATTTCGAAGAAAAGTGGGAGCATAGAGGAAGGCCCCAAGGAGGACCGGGGCTGCAGAGAGGCTTCAGGCCATGGGAGCCGCAGGCTGCTGTTCCTGCCCTCTGCACGCACTCCCTGAGCACAGACGCTGGCCCGCGGTCTACTCCGGGATCCCCTCCCTTCCTTCCCCGCTCAAGCACAGTGGGCTGCAGGCCAGGTCTGGGGATCCAGGGCCCAGACAGCTGGGCCAGGTTAGCAGCGTGCTGGCAGGCAGGCGGGTGCAGACCCCAGACGAGGCAGGAAGTGGGGGCTGCTGGGGAAACTTGGCCTTGGGCCCAGGGAGGAGACTTGGCTTTGGAAGAGAAAGAGCCAGAGCTGCCTGCAGGATTCAGCAGACGCCTCAGGGGGCCGGGGAGCCCCTCCATCATAGTCTTCCAGGGCCCTTGGCTCCAGCTGTTTCAGCTGCAGGGTAGACAGCTGGCTGTTCAGGCAGCGTGGGAGCCCCTGGGTGGCTACACCCTCCCTTCCCCGCTCCTCCTTCCCTTGGCTTCCTGGGATGTCCACTCTGCCCTGGGTCGGGGGGCTGTTCCCTGACTTCCTGGAAATTCTGTAGCCCTAGGGACCAGGCTGGGGTGCATTTACCAAAGCTGTGTGGTGCCTCTCTGTACACCCTCCCCACTCCCACCCAGTGCCCTTCCCCTTCCTCACTTCCCAGCCTCCTTGGGTCAGTAGAGTGAAGCATTGTTGAGCCCAGTCCTTCCGGTGGATTTAGGTCTGTTTCGAGCAGTTTGCTCAGGCCCCCTGGTCCTGCCTTCCCTTTTTCACCAGTAGTCATACATAGCCTGGTTTATACTGGAATGAGGGTGAGCTTTCTGATCAGACAGACCTGGGTTCAAGCCCCCTTTCTGCTACCTGCTGGCTATGGGACCTTAGTGAGTGGATTAACTTCTCTGAGCCTCAGTTGTTTTATCTGTAAAGTGGGGTTGAAGATACCCACTCCCCCACCCAGAGTTGCTGTGAGAATTAAATGCCTAGCTCACTGGTTCTCAAACTTGAATTTGCGTCAGAATCACCGGAACAGCTTGTTAAAAGATTGCTGCTCCCCCACCTCAGAGTGTATGATTCAATAGATCTGGGCTGAGCCTGAGAAGGTGTGTTTCTAGCATGTTCCCAGATGATGCTGGGGACTCCCACTTGGCACACGCCTGGCCTAACCATTGGTGGAAGATGAATGACTGTTACCCGCCTCCACCCTTTCCCACTGCCCGCCCGGATTACCTTTCCTCCCCACTCTTGGAAAGGAAGGGGGCGTCGGCAGGGGAGACTCTTGTCAGTGTTTCCCTGACTTGACTGCCCCCAGAGCAGAGCACCCCACACTCACCCAAAATGTGCCCAGGCTGGTGTGGGGGTGGGGCTCAGGAGTCCTGGGCTTCCTGTGGTCACAGCTCACTTTTCTCTGTCTCTGGGAATGTGTGTCCAGCTCTTCAAAGGGAAGTTTTTCGTGTGCCAGGGCGAGGATACCAGGAACATCACCAATAAATCGGACTGTGCCGAGGCCAGTTACCGGTGGGTCCGGCACAAGTACAACTTCGACAACCTCGGCCAGGTGAGCCCCAGGCTCAGAGGTGGGGCTGTGGTGAAGGAGGCTGGAGGGGGCACAGGGCCATGCTTAATGATACCTGCTGACTCCAGTGGAGGTGGGCTCCACGAAGAGATCAGCCCTTCACACCCTCTGCTGTCTAACCAGCAGCATGTCGCAAAGCCCAGTCCATCCCGCGGTGCCCCAAAAAGTGGGCCCATGGGGTCTCTAGCTGTCCTTAAATATGAAGAAACAGGGGCTCAGAGAGGGTAAGGGGCTTGCCCAGGGCCACAGAGCTACATGGTGGAGCAGGAAGCACACATGGCAGTAGGGGCAGGTAGCCCTGGATGTGAATCCTGTGCAAATCCTGACCCCACCATTGTCAGCTCAATGACCTGGAGCAGCTGACTTACCAGGGCCTCAGTTTCATTAACTGGTGAATGGAGTCACCTCCATTCACTGGTGAATAGAATCTCCTCGGAGGTCACAGTAAGGATGCAATGAGATGATGTATATATTTCTTTAACATGGTGGAAGGGACGGGTATATTGTCAAGATAATTCCTTTCCTCACTCCATATTTGCAGAAACAGAAATGTAGAAAATGAAGTTGCTTGCTCAGTTTTGCTTCCCAGACCCACCCTGGTTTTGGTTTCTGGATTTCCAGGGTTTCTTGGTCCCTTGTCCTACCTGGTGGAGGGCAGAGGGTGTGACCATCTCTCAGGGCCCCTCCAGCTGCAGCTCAGCTATGGAACCCTGAGAGGGAGGGCTCTCCTGGAGCCTGGAGTGTGACTCCAGCTTGACCCCTCGAGGGCTGGGGTACTTGGAGCTGATGCAGGAGACACTTTGGGGGCAGGTGGTAGGTGATTCAGCCACACATCCTAGACTTCAAATGTCTCCTTCTCCTCCTCCCTATCAGGCCCTGATGTCCCTGTTCGTTTTGGCCTCCAAGGATGGTTGGGTGGACATCATGTACGATGGGCTGGATGCTGTGGGCGTGGACCAGCAGGTAGGGCTGAGGTGGGCAGGATCCATCTGTGGGCTCAGGTCACTCAGCATGGGCTGATTCCAGGACAGAATGAGCAAGGCAGGGTGGCAAAATGCCATGAAAGAAGCATCACATTTTACAGCAGAGGCTGTTGCTGGTAGCCTGTGGGCCAAATCTGGGCATGTTTTATTGGTCTACAACATGTTTAACATTTTTTGAATTAGTGATGAATATTTTTAAACTGGTGAATTTGGGCTGTGTGCAGTGGCTCACACCTGTAATGCCAGTGCATTGGGAGGCCTAGGCAAGAGGATCACTTGAGGCCAGGAGTTGGAGACCAGCCTGGGCATCATAGCAAGACCCCCAGCTCTACTAAAAATAAAAACAATTAGCCAGGTGTGGTGGTATCATCTGGAGTCCCAGCTGAGGTGGGAGGATCTCTTGGGCCCAGGAGTTCGAGGCTGCAATAAGCTGTGATCGCACCACTGCACTCCAGCCTAAGCAATAGAACAAGACCCTGTCTCTAAAAAAGAAAAAAAAATGGTGAGTTTTACACAGAAATCCAGATTTGTGTCTACTCAGGAAAAGTCTGAAGATTTGGGAACACTGGGCTTGCATTCCCTCAGGGCAGGAGTCAGCCAGAACAAAGAGGCAGTTTTGGATGGAGAATCTACTCTCCCCTTTACCACAGTCCCTGCCCCTCCCTGCTGCTTCACATCAAACCCACACCATTCATTTCCATCGCCTGTCAGGTGGCTGTAGCTATTTGGGTTTGCAGGAACCTAGGCTGTGGGCAGCTCCTAAGACAGCTTGCCCTCGGGCTGATGCCTCCGCCTGTCCTTCCTGCTCCCCGCCAGCCCATCATGAACCACAACCCCTGGATGCTGCTGTACTTCATCTCGTTCCTGCTCATTGTGGCCTTCTTTGTCCTGAACATGTTTGTGGGTGTGGTGGTGGAGAACTTCCACAAGTGTCGGCAGCACCAGGAGGAAGAGGAGGCCCGGCGGCGGGAGGAGAAGCGCCTACGAAGACTGGAGAAAAAGAGAAGGAGTAAGGAGAAGCAGATGGCTGGTCGGTAGTCTTTCCACCTCTCTCTGGGTCGTGCTTGACCTTGGCCTTGCGACTGCAGGGGGCTGGGTGCTGGGGCCGGGGGCAGGGAGAAGAGGCTCCCACCCCCCTCCTCACCTCCTTCCCCCCAAGAGCATGTCTGCCTTTAGAGCGAGCATGAAGCAGACCACTTCAGCCCCATGGGTAGGGGGAGCTGTCCCCACCCTGGGGGCTCCCAGGACCTCAGCATCATCCTCTCCAGATGATACCAAATGGAGGTTGACACCCAGCCCCCCCCGAGCTTGACTCTCAGAGGAGCCTCATTGGCTGCTCCACTGCCCCATGCCAGCATCTAGAGGCCCAGGGTGGGCAGCAAGCATCTCAACCCTGCACCCACCTAGTGTCTGCAGCTGCCGAGCAAAGCCTCAGCAGAACTCAGTAATGGACAACAGCGTGAAAGAGAACCCAGACACCCCTCCCTCCCTATCTCTAACAAAACTTTCTACCATTATATATATATATATATTTCTGCTAAACTAAAAAAAAAAAAAAGCAAAAATGAAAACAAAAAAAGAAAACTCCCCTTGGCTTGGGGAAGTTCTGGAAGTTCTGGAATAACCTGGGCCCCTGCAGCCCCTCACCTCCTCACCTGTGCTCCCCAGCATCTCTTGGCATTGGGTGGGTGAAGCCCCCATCCATCCGTCCTCATGCCCTTATGCCATGGGTGGGCCGAGACTAAGTGAGAAGACAGAGGCCAGGAAGGATGTGAGAGACGCGGCAGGCGCCCAGGCCCCTTTGTTTCTGGGGCATCCCCAGGTGCGTCTGCACCTGTCTCCCTCTCTCCCGGGTTCCAGGGCTCCCATCTGCCTGGTACAGCGTAATCTCCGCGCCTCTCTCTCTCAGTCACGGCCCACGTCTCTCTAAGTGTCTTTTGTGTGGGTTTCTCTAAGCCTTTGTGTGTCTGTCTGTGTGTCTCTCTCTGTCTGGGGTGAGGGTTTCCCATGCTCTCTTCACCTTTTCACAAATCGTCTTCCTTCCGCCGATAAGATGGGTGCGGTGGCCTGAGTTTTCCTTTGGTGTGTTCACATGTGAGTACCACCAAATGAGTGAGGGGTTGCCGTGCCCCTGCCTCCCCTCTGCTGTCAGCTCTATCTCCCGCGGCCTGGGAGTGGCACTGTGAGGAGGGGGGAGAGTGTGGGAGTTGCAGACGAGGGTGGAGGTGGGAGGGGACTTGTGTTCCCTGTGAAGAGCGGGAGCTGCTCCAGGATGTGGGGGAGACACTGGCCTCTGGGCAGCAATGGGAGGTGCCATTCTCCATGTCCCCCACCCTCACTATCAGCACCCACAAGGCCTTCTGCTCGGCTCCGGGTAGGGGTCCGGGCTCGGCTTCCCTGTGGATGTCTGCAGCCGAGCAGGTGCACTGTCCTCCGTGGCCACCGTCCCACTCCTGCTCCATCCTCCCCACCCCCTCCTCACAGTCGGGCAGATGGAATTCTTTTGGCAGGCGGCACTTGTGGCCCCTGCCTGCCCAGCTGGCTCCCCTTCTGGGGTCTGTAGCTGTCTCAGGTGCAGCTGAGGCCACAACGCGGGAGAAGTGGACATCTGTGCCAATGACCAGCTGCCTGCCCCTCCCAGTGCCTCCCTGCCCCGTGACCCTGACCAGCTAGCCACATTGCTTGGCTTCCTCAAGTACCCTGTGCCCCCAGCTTCGGGCTAGACATTCAGAGCCAGCCACCCATGCTCAGCGCACCCCACCCATAGGCAGAGTGAGGTGGGAGCTGAGGGGAAGCCGCCCCTGAGGGGCCCTGCCCAGCGCACCTGGTCCGGCCAGTGACCAATGTCGTGTTTCGTTCTTTTAGATCTAATGCTGGACGATGTAATTGCTTCCGGCAGCTCAGCCAGCGCTGCGTCAGGTACTGCGTCTGGGGTGTGGGCTCATGCGCGTGGGGACATGCTCTTCACTCCCTCCCCGTGGCTCATTGATTCTATCCTCTTGGGGTGAAGGGGTGAGGGTCCCTGGGGTCCCCAAGAGGGCAGGGGCTGAAGCGCTGGGCTCTGCAGCATCCCGCAGGCCTGCGCCAAACTGGACGAGAGGCGAGGGCCTGAGGCCTCTCTGCCGACGCCCTTTGGAGAGCCCACCTTCCCAGCAAGGGCTTCCTTGGCCGGCCAAGCTCCCCATCTCCCGCTACCTCTTCCCTCCCGTGCCTCCTCCTTGTAACTCACCGGTCGATTATTAGAGCTGCAAATCTCTCCTGTCTCCTTTTGTCTGAGGGGAGACTTTGATCCAAGGGAGCAGGATGAGAGGAGCAGAGAGGGGAAGGATTTGTTTTAAAAATGTAACGATGAATAATTGAACAGACTCATTAATAGTCAAGTGATCACGGTGGCTGCGTCATCGCTACAAACAGCAGGAATTGGGAATCAAAGGCCTGAGTTGGCCACGAGCTTCTTCCAAAAAAAGCCAAAGATTTGGGAGTGACTTGGGTCCTTATTTTCAAGAGCCGTGTCTCTGGGAAGAGCCTCCTGGTCCAGCCCACCCTCCATGGTCCCTCGGTCCCCTGCTCCCCTCTCCCCCACTGGCCCCCAGATGGAGGTGTGGAGGCTCATGGAGTCCGTGGCAGGGCTGTGGGGCCTCATAACACTATGTCTCCAGCTGGTGGTTCCCAAGCTGTTCATCCCCAAGGCCCCCAGTTATCATCTCCTCCAACAGACTTCACACTTTAGAAGGCTGTCTATGAAGTTAAGAGCACTTCAATAATGACTTTCTTTCATCATTTTTACTAATCAGAGGCACATCTAATTGCTAATCACAGCTTCTGAGCTGCAGAAGGTTACGCACTAAATGATGGCAAAGAAAGACCATTTCGTCATTAAATTAGTCTGTTGGGCCTTAACACAGGCAAAGTATAGGGTTTCTTTCAAGCTTTTTGAAGTATTGGAAAGAACATAAGGGCTGGGCGCGGTGGCTCACACCTGTAATCCTAGCACTTTGGGAGGCTGAGGCGGGCGGATCATGAGGTCAGGAGTTTGAGACCAGCCTGGCCAACATGGTGAAACCCCGTCTCTACTAAAATTAGCCGGGCGTGGTGGCACATGCCTGTAATCCCAACTACTCGGGAGGCTGAGGCAGGAGAATCGCTTCAACCCGGGAGGCGGAGGTTGCAGTGAGCCGAGATCGCGCCACTGCACTCCAGCCTGGGTGACAGAGTGAGACTCCATTTAAAAAAAAAAAAAAAAGAGAGAGAGTGAGAACATAAGGACCCCCATGGCTCCTGCAGGCTTGGAACTTCAGTCTGGGAACCACCGGCTCCACTTTCCCCACTCCCCTGGAAGCTAGAATCAGGCAGATGTTGCCCTGGGGATGTTGGGCGTCATGATCTGTGGGGCCTCAGGGACCCACCCAAGAGAGAACCTCTGAGCCTCCATTGAGTAGGTCATCCCTGAGGCCCTCGGTGCTATGGCCCCATGATGCTAAGCAGTGGTGTTTGGCATTGAGAGACTGCCTCTCTGGGGCTCAGGAGTCTCTGGCTGGTTTGTGTCTGGATTGCCAGGGTCCCCACATCTCTGCATCAGGCTGTCTTGCAAATTCCTGACTTGTTAGGGGATGAGGGGAGGGAAGGAAGAAGTGGCCTTCAGCTTTTCTCTTACGGGCCCACCTGGTCTGTAGACTGAAGTGTGCACACTTTCACACTCACCCCAAAACATCCTAGCGCAGGGCTAGCCCACAGAGACTTTTCCACCTTGGGTGTTATCCCAGAAATCAACACATGCAGACTCTCATGGCCCCTAAGACGTGACTCGCCCACTCAGTGCTAAACACTCTCGTGACCCTTGCACTGCACTCCCATTCCGGGTACCTTCTGCTGTGCTCCTGAAGTGGACAGACCCCACTGTATCCTGGGGTGGCACACGCAGGCGTGTACACCAGTTACCTTCCCTGGCTGTTGATGAGGACTCAGAGACCCCGAACAAGGGCTCAGATCATCCTATATCCCACTTCCTAGGACCTGGAGTTCTGCGTGGCCTATGCCAGAGCTTTTCAAACTTCCATGTGCATAAGAATCACCTGGAAAGCATAAACACAGATTCCTGGGCCTTACCCCAGAGGTTCTCCTACAGCGGTGCAGATGCACTGATCTACCCACTAGGGGGATGGGGACAGAGTCAAACGCAGTCCAGGGCTGCTGGGAATCAAACCCGTGCACCACACCTCCCTGCTAGCACTCCTGTCCTGGTGCTGCTCCCAGCAGGAGAGGGAGAGCCAGACCCTAGGGAAAGGCAGAAGAGCAGAGCCTGTGATTATCAGGGGAATGGGCCTGACCAGACGCCTGGGTCCACCCCGGCTTCCCAGATGGAGGGAGGGACCGGGGCTGCTGGGTCATCAGGCTGCCCCACAGGACAGCTAAGCCTCCAACACCAGCTCCACTCTCCTTGGCCACCTGCGGCATCGACCTCCACTCACTCACCCTCTTTCCTTCCACCAGGCCGGGACCCAGTGATCAGGCCTGGGCACGGCAGCTGAAGGTGTGGCCTCTGCCGTGGGGGGCCTGTGTCCTTGGGAGTGACCCCTGTCTTCCGCCTACTCATTGCCACTCCCCTTTGCAAACCCTCCGCCCTGGCCGTGCCTTGGGCTCCCTGTGACTCCTACTAACTCACTGTGCCTGTTGCCTTGCAGCCCTCCTTCTGCACTCCTCCCTCCCTGCCCCTAACTGGGGGCCTGGGCCGCCCCAGATATGCCCTTCCCCCCACTATCTGACTCTGGTATTTTCTCCACCTAAGGCAGCTCATCCTGGTGGGAGGCAGGGAGGTGGTGCCACAGCTACCAATGCATCAGTGACCACAGGTCCAGGCTCCTCCTGGGCTATGGTTGGAGCTCTCAAAGCAGCAGGCTTGCCCAAGGCTCCTCCCAGGGGCTTTCTATTTCTTCTCCACACCCGGATGCTTGCCTGCAGAGCCGAGGTCCAGAGAGCAGCAAAGGGGGGTGGCATCACCAGGCCCCAACTGTGGAGGCCTTTGGGCAGACCATCCAGGGGTGTCCTCTGGGCCAAAGTCTCAAAGCCTTGTGTCTGTAGCCACCTGGCAACTGGCGAGGGACTTGGGCTGGAAGTTCGGGTCCAGCTCGGTCATGCCTCGTAGCTAGCTGAATGACTCACTTTTTGCCTGGCTTCATTCTCTCCCTCTGAAAAACAAAGGGGTTGCCCGAGGAGATGCTGATCAGATTGGCCTGGTACTCTTTGGACCTGCGCTCTAATGGGGGATTTCTGGCAGCCTCAGCACCTGCCGTCTGGGGTAGGGGCCAGGGTGGAGGGGCGTTTGTACAGACCTCAGGGGCCGGGACCTGTCTATAAGCAGATGTCCTGCCTCAGTCCTCCTGCCCCGCCTTCCTTCTGGGTCTCTTGGAGGAGGGTCCCGGCTGAATTGAAGCCCACCCACCCCACAGACCCCTAGCGCAAGGCCAGAGTTGGTGGGAGCAGCTGCTCCGTTTGGCCTGGAACTGCCTACAGAGTCAGGCTGGGGTGACGGGGAGAGGGGGGCAACTCTCCCAGCCTCTCCTCTACATTGTCTCAGCTAATAATGGGGCTAATAAGGAGCCGCTTTTTCTAACCTAATTGTATTCAAACATTTTAGTTAATTCTCCATTCATATTTTAGCATAATGGGATCGGGTGCTCTCGGCATTTATGGAGATTAATGCAGAGAAAACGTTCCGGCTGCTCAGGCAATGCAGGGCGACTAGCGCCCTCTGGTTCTTGTGGTACTCAAGGAAGGAAGGAAGAGGCCCGGCCCACCCGGCCCACCCTCCACCATCGTGGTGTAGATGACCCGTAGCCTCCTGTCCTCCCTTGCCCCAGGCTCTCCAGCCCCACACTCTTGGGGCTCTGTTCTCGAACAAACAGAGCCACAGTTGGCTGGCCGATCTCTGAAAACAGGAAGATGGCCTCATGCACGCCTAAGGCACAGCAGAGTGCCGGGGACTGTCTGCTCCGTGGTCATCCACACCTCAAGGCCGATGCTGGAGAGTGGCCAAGTGGGCCCGGAGCATGGCAACCCACGAGGCTGGATGTGCAATACCTGGGTGCTCTTCTTCCTTCAGCCTCGGGTGGGAGCCCACCCCAGGCTGCTCCTTGCCTCAGTTTACCTCTCTGTTCAATGGTCCTGTGCATGGGAAAGGACAGTTACATCTGAGCTGGCCTGGGCCCAAAGCTTCCTGCTGCCCCTAAGCCAGCTACCCCCTGGCTCAGGCCTCAGAGGCGGCAGCCCTCACTGGCTGGCTTCCCCCTAGACCTCCTGAGACACGGAAGGGCTGTCTGGGACCTGAGGCTGCCACACACCTCCCCGTGAAAAGCCTCTTCCTTCTTTGTGGCTTCGTGGGAGACCAATCTGTCAACATCCTCCCGAGAACATGTGCCCCAACTTGGCCTGGCCCTTCCTCAGCACCTGGAAGAGGGCCCCCCTGAAATCTCCTGCCCCCAGATTTATTCTGCCTTCTTGGCAGCCCAACCTTCTGGCTCCGTGATTTTCATGACTAAGTGGTTCACTAATTACAAGAGAAATATTATGCCTCTGACAGATCTCAGACAGTGCTTCCAGCCCGGCCTGCAGTCTAAGGCTGCCCAAACACCCAGGAGCAGGCTGGGCAGTGCCTCATTAGAAACTGGGTGAGTCCAACAGGTGGGGCCCTCCCAGCTTGAGTCTGGGATGGAGCAGAGCCCCAAGGCCTCCCCTCTTGCCCTCACTGACACTGGAGGCCCTCTGGGTGGGTCAGTGCAGCCAGCCAAGAAGATGTCCAATTTCCAATCTCCGGTTTTATCTCCAAATCCCAGCTCTGTGTAATCTCCTCTGCTCCCCCGGGGGGCTGAGCTTGGTGAAGGAGCAAAAGCCTTTGCCTCCCCGTTGATGGAGCATCCTCTGAGCCTGAGGAGACCAGTTGTTTTTCATCGTGTCGATCTGGCCTTGCTGCGGAACACTGAATCGAGGGTGTTATGAGGGGCTGGTGGATTTTGGAGGCTGCCTAGGGGAGGGGGCTCACCTGGCGTCTAATGTAGGTGGGGGGCTCTGCATGTCCTGATCCATCCTGCCCTCAACTGCAGCCAGTACAACAGATGCTTGGAGGGGGACACGCCCAGACGGCTGCCCCCACCAAGGGGCAGCGTGGGGAGGGCGAGGATGGTGATGATTATGGAATGTTTCGGTTCTGGCGTTAGAGGCTGGTGGCTGTGAGGGACTGGGGGTGGAGGGGTGTGGGGGGCACGGGCCTGACACTTGCTCTGCTCTTCCCCCTGCCCCATCAGAAGCCCAGTGCAAACCTTACTACTCTGACTACTCCCGCTTCCGGCTCCTCGTCCACCACTTGTGCACCAGCCACTACCTGGATCTCTTCATCACAGGTGTCATCGGGCTGAACGTGGTCACCATGGCCATGGAGCACTACCAGCAGCCCCAGGTAGGAGCGAGTGGACCAGCCATCTGGCCCCCTCACCTCCAGCTGCGGAACCTCTGGGCAAGGTTAACACAGCCTGAGCCAGGGTACCTCTGTGCCAAGCAAGTGCTAGGCACACTACATAGGTTCCTCTTGTGCCCCTTGGAGGTGGGTATCATCTTTGTTTTATAGATGAGGACACTGAGGCTCAGAGATGTTAGTTGATGTGGCCAAGGTCACACAGAAAGGGAGTGGAGGACCTGGTTTCTTCACCCAGCAAATGTTGAGTGTCTACTATGAGCTGCGCTCTGGATCTTTGAGGGTAAAAAGGCAGATGGATGCCTGCCCTTCTGGAGTTGAGATTCTAGCGAACGTCCAGCTCCAAAGCTCACCTGTGACCTTGCCACTTCTCCAGTCAGCCTCCCTTGGCTGCCTTCCAGCCCCCGGTTTCCCCATCCGTCCAATGAGGGGGTTGAATCTGTAATGCACAAGGCCCCTTCCCGTCCTGGCATGCCGTGTCTTCTAGTACATTCTCATGTGACCTCCTCACCATCTCCCAAGGAGAAAGATCCTTTAGCATAAGGTTGATTCATTCATGTGAATGAGTACCCTACTCCCTTCTGGAGTGGTGGCTAATGGCCAGCCATCATGGCGGGAACAGAGAAGACGGGTCTCCTTGGAGTTCCCCCGCCTCTCAGACCTGGGTGGTATGATGGAGGGGCGGGGAGACAGGCCCCAGCCCTGGGCCTTAAGGGACCCTGCATCTTGCCCCCATCCCTGCCAGATTCTGGATGAGGCTCTGAAGATCTGCAACTACATCTTCACTGTCATCTTTGTCTTGGAGTCAGTTTTCAAACTTGTGGCCTTTGGTTTCCGTCGGTTCTTCCAGGACAGGTAACGGAGAAGAGGGGGGTCTCGGGGACTTGCGTAGAGATAGAAAGGAATGAGTCTCTTGGGGAAATACCCAGGAAGACCTAGTGTCTAAAGACCTTTCTTAATTCCTGAGGTTCAGCCCCCACCCTGTGGCCGATGTAGGGGACTAGGGACCATCGAGGACCAGGAGATGGGAAGGCATGGAGAGAATTTGACAAGACAGGGCCTGGGGGATGCTGGCAGCTAGAAATCAGTGTGACTAGCCTGGGGCTTAAGAGCACAGAGCCTGGAGCCAGACTGCCTGAACTGGATTTGAATCCTGGTCTCACCACTTAGTAGCTGGTGGCCTTGGGTAAGTTACTTAACCTCTCTGTGCCTCAGTTTCCTCATTTGTAAAATGAGAGAAAATAATAGTATCCACATCACAGAGCTGTGAGATTATGAATTCCTATTTGGTTTTGAGGTTGTTTTTGTTTTGTTTTGTTTTGTTTTGTTTCTGATGCCCAGGCTGGAGTGCAGCAGCTCAGTCATGGCTCACAGCAGCCTTGACCTCCTGAGCTCAAGCTGTCCTTTCACCTCAGTCTCCCAAGTAGCTGGGACTACAGGCACCCACTGCCACACGCAGCTAATTATTTTTTATTTTTATTTTTAGTAGAGACAGGGTCTCACTATGTTGCCAGGCTGTTCTCGAACTCCTGAGCTCAAGTGATCCTCCCACCTCAGCCTCCCAGAGTGCTGGGACTGCAGGTGTGAGTTCCTATTTGTAAAGCCCTTAAAAGTGCCTGGTGCATAGTGAACACCATGTAAGTGCTAAATTAAAAAAAAAAAAAAAAAGCAAATGAATACAAATGAAAAGCAGAGGCTTTTGAGCTAAAGTCCTAGTCCTACTCATGCCACCAGTTGGCTGTGTGGCCTTAGATAAGCCACGCCTCTTCTTTGTGGGATGGGAGGCTGGACCCGCTGATGTCTGCCTTCCTTTCCAGCCCTGTCTTTCTGTGCCACGACTGCCCCCTCCTTCAGGAACCCCTTCCCCCAACTCAGGGAGCTGTATTCTGGGCTTTCCAGGTGGAACCAGCTGGACCTGGCCATTGTGCTGCTGTCCATCATGGGCATCACGCTGGAGGAAATCGAGGTCAACGCCTCGCTGCCCATCAACCCCACCATCATCCGCATCATGAGGGTGCTGCGCATTGCCCGAGGTTGGTGCCCAGCCCACGCACCTGCCCTCCTAGGGTGACCAGCCCAGGGAGCGAGAGCAAGGGTCGGCTTTGTGGCTGGCCAAGGCCTGGGTGGCTGTGGGTTCCCATGGGTCTTTCTCCCACCTTCTGCCAAGGGAGGCTGGGGACAGGGCTGAGGGTGGGGATGCAACCTGGCTGGCTGGGGGATGGCCATCCCAGCAGCCCCAGCCCAGCCCTGGCCCTGACTCTGCCAGCTGTCTGGCCAGGGACCCAAAGGGGCCAGCTCATGACGTTGTCCTGTTCTGCAGTGCTGAAGCTGCTGAAGATGGCTGTGGGCATGCGGGCGCTGCTGGACACGGTGATGCAGGCCCTGCCCCAGGTAGCCGGAAGGTGGGGGGGCCTCTGGGGAGGGGGAGGTGCTTTCCAGAGGGAAGGGGCTCAGAGAAGCTGACTGGGAGATCCAGTGGCATCGTTTCTATTTCTTCTCCTCTTTTCCAGGTGGGGAACCTGGGACTTCTCTTCATGTTGTTGTTTTTCATCTTTGCAGCTCTGGGCGTGGAGCTCTTTGGAGACCTGGGTGAGTTGGGGTAGGGGAGGATGGAGGAGCCAGGGCTGGAGACCAGGGGCCTCCTGGACTAACATGGGCCTCTCCCCCTTTCCCTCCTCCCCCAGAGTGTGACGAGACACACCCCTGTGAGGGCCTGGGCCGGCATGCTACCTTTCGGAACTTTGGCATGGCCTTCCTAACCCTCTTCCGAGTCTCCACAGGTGACAACTGGAACGGCATTATGAAGGTAAGGGCCCAGGGTTGGCCTAGGCTCCAGGGAGGCAGCCCCACTTCCTGAGCTAGGATTCCTTGGGAAGATGAATTGGCCACAAATAAAAGCATGTGACCTTCTCTCCCTCTTGCTAGAACACTCTGGAACTACCTCTCCCAGGAACATGCTCTGACTCTCACTTGTAGTGCTCCTTTGCCCCCAAACACTCCCTCCTCCTCCCCTTCCTTCCCATCCTCCAATGCTCTGTGACACCAGTGACCTGATTTTCCACAACAGCTCCAACCACCGTCCTCCCCAGCCTCACCCCTCTATTCCACCCTCCCCAGGACACCCTCCGGGACTGTGATCAGGAGTCCACCTGCTACAACACGGTCATCTCGCCTATCTACTTTGTGTCCTTCGTGCTGACGGCCCAGTTCGTGCTAGTCAACGTGGTGATCGCCGTGCTGATGAAGCACCTGGAGGAGAGCAACAAGGAGGCCAAGGAGGAGGCCGAGCTGGAGGCTGAGCTGGAGCTGGAGATGAAGACCCTCAGCCCCCAACCCCACTCGCCGCTGGGCAGCGCCTTCCTCTGGCCTGGGGTCGAGGGCCCCGACAGCCCCGACAGCCCCAAGCCTGGGGCTCTGCACCCAGCGGCCCATGCGAGATCAGCCTCACACTTTTCCCTGGAGCATCCCACGGTGAGCAGACGCCCACCCCGGCCGCTAGAGGAGCTGGGGCAGGAGAAGGGTGTGGAGGGTGGCGGGTGGGAGCCAAGCGGGCAGCACGCAAACCCTAGGGCTCCTCCTGGAGCCTCCCGCCCTCCGTCCTGGATGCTGAGCAAGCAGTCACTGCCCCTCCCCAGGGATGGCTGCCCACACTCACCCCACAGGGCCACCCCAGCAGACGGGCCAGCTTAGCCATGCTCTGCTCCTCCAGCCTGGTCTGGCCTTCCCTTCCTGACTCATAGGTTCAAGGCTAAGTTTTCTGTTTCCTTCCTGTTTCTTTCTTACCCTTGCCCGACTGCCAAATCTCTTTCCTACCCACCCTTTAACCTGCCTGATTCTCTTCCATCTCTCCATCCTTTTATCTTCTCTTTACCTCTCTCTCTCTCTCCCCCCGCCGTGGGCTCTACTCATTTTCCATCTCCCATCTCTCCTTCCTCCTCCACCTTCCCTCTTCCCCACCCCCTCCTCTTTGTCTCTTTGTTGCTGTGTGTGTGTGTGTTTGTGTGTGTGTGTGTGTTTGTGTGTGTGCACATGTGCATGTGTGTTGTCTGGGTGTCACCTCTTTCTCCCTGTGTCTCTCGTCAATCCCCTTCCACGACACTTCCCATCACTGCCCTCTGACCCCTGCTCCCCTGCCTCTCCGGCTCCCCTTACGGGCTGGCTCCCCAGGACAGGCAGCTGTTTGACACCATATCCCTGCTGATCCAGGGCTCCCTGGAGTGGGAGCTGAAGCTGATGGACGAGCTGGCAGGCCCAGGGGGCCAGCCCTCTGCCTTCCCTTCTGCCCCCAGCCTGGGAGGCTCCGACCCACAGGTTACTGTGCCCCTGTGCTGTGCCCTCTCCCCTGACCGCGCTGGGCTGTGCCACGCTGTGCCATGCTTCTGGGGAAGCTGGGAGTGTTCCTGCCCACTGGGTATCTGTAGAAAGTGCAGCCTCGGGGCCTCAGTTGAGTGCAAGAGGCAGTCAGGGGTTCTTCTAGACTGAGATCACCTCCAGAAAAGAGTTGGAAGGCAGGGCTGCTGAGATTGCCCCTCTGATACAGAGAAGGGTGTGTGGAGGAGGAGCTTGGGGAGGGGAGAGGGGATTTGTAAGAATCTGGAAGAGAAAAGGGGGGATGGGGCAGAAGATAAGTTGGCAGTGGGACCTTAGAGGGTGGAGGGAAGGAGGTATCAGATCCAGGGAGGAAGGCCTCCGGAGACAGTGTAGGTGGCCAGGGAGCCCGCTGCCAAGCTGCAGTCTCTCTATCCGCTCGTGTCCAGCACACACTTGCCAGTCCTCAGTTTGGTGGCTTTTTAAGCCATGGAGCCCACTGGGCATGGTGAGTGCTGTCAGGAGCCACTGATTTCTGTCCTGAAAGAGATAGAAGTCTCCAGCTGGGAGTGGATTTTGAGAACTTGGTGTGAAATAGGACTTGGCTTCCTGCCCAAGCCCAGCCCCTTCCCACAGCGCCACTTGGCCCCCTCCCCCAGTCCCATCTAATTCCAGGCCTTCTGCTTTCTGGGCTGTTCCTGCCCTCCTGCCCTCCCCTTGATCCCCTCACCACCACCTACTACCATGTGACAGAGGGCCCGACCCTCCCTCCACCTAGGTGAGAGGCTGCAGACCCGGAGTGGAGACAGGTGTCAGCTGGAGACAGAAAAGCCGAGTCCTCCAGAGGCCCTTTTGGGTGGCGGGGCAGGCAGGTTCTTAGGAAGCCTTTAGCCTGATCCCCAAAAAATGGACAGTGATCCTCATGTGGGAAGGGACCTTGCCTCTTGTTGGGATTCAGTCTCAGATCTGGCAATGACCTAGAATGATCAGTGGGAAAGTGAGTCCCTTTCCAAGGCCTCCCCTTCCTGAAAGAGGCTCACAGGGAAAGGTTGTGGGAGAAGAGGACACGATGGGAAGGTGATGGGGCTCCGGGAGGGATGGTCCAACTGTCCCCTAGCATCCTGTGGGCACTGAGGCACCCCCTGGGTCCCAGGTGAGCCAGCCAGATGGTGTGGCGGCCCACTCGAGTGTGCCCACTTCAGGCCAACGGGAGGAGAACACCTCCCAGAGCCCAAGTTGGAGAGGGCGAGCAGGCTGCAGGCAGGCGGAGGAGGGCCCACGAGGGGAGAAGTCAGAATCTGGGGGCAGGCCAAGTCCTACCAGGCTGTTGGAAGCCGAGAGAATAGTCAGAAAACAGCCGTCAGATTAGCGGCATTGTCCCTGGCGCCCCCCCGTGCCGCTCTGTCTGTGCCGGGAGGAGAGACAGTGCTTTGCTGGCCTTTCTTCATTTTTTTTTTTTTTTTTTTGGTATCATCTTTTTGAGAGTCGAAAGCCCTCGGTCCTCCCGCTCCCTCCCTGGGTGGTGGTAGTGTGGGAGGGGCTGGGGAGGCTCCTGGGGTATCTTTAGAATGTGTTTCTGTGTCTCCTCGCTTTGTCAGTGTTTGCTCTGGCTCTTCAGTGCCTGCCGCAGCCTCTCTGATCAGAGCAGGGGGTTGAAGTGGGTGCGGGGAGGCACTGTCAGCTTGTTTGGGGAAAGGGTGGGGAGAGAGAAGGGATGCCTTTTTTCCCACCCCCCGTGCTTCGTGAAAAGGGGGAAGTGGGGACTGAGAGAGAGCGCGTGTATGTGTGCGCACGCGCGTGTGCGCTGTCCTGGTTTCTCATGCCTGATCATCTCTCTCCCTGTCTAGATCCCTCTAGCTGAGATGGAGGCTCTGTCTCTGACGTCAGAGATTGTGTCTGAACCGTCCTGCTCTCTAGCTCTGACGGATGACTCTTTGCCTGATGACATGCACACACTCTTACTTAGTGCCCTGGAGAGCAATGTACATACACACTGCCCTCACTGCTCCCGGCCACCCCCGGGGCTGGGCTGGCTGCAGGGCTCCAGATCGGCCCAGGGAGGGTCCTGGGGCCGCCTCCTCTCAGTTTGCTGCCAGGCTCCACCCAGAGGCATCAACTGTCAGGCCCTCGGTGGCCCACGCTTTGCTGGCACAAGGTCTTCAGGTCCCCCACTGGTGACAAAGAGATTAGATAAGATTAAATTGGGGCCTTGCCCTGAAGGGTATAGAGGCAGCAGCAGCCATTATGAAAAAGTGAATCCAGACACCCAGGAGTGACACGGCCCAAAACAGGTGTCATCAGAGTCAATCTATGAATTTGGAGCCCTGTGCAAGCCAGCCCTCCCTGTCCCTGCCCCACTCCTCCCCACCCCACCCCACCCCCCCACAACATGAGACCTTCACACCACGTGGTGGGTGAGAGCCGCATCTCTGCCACCACTGCCATGCCCTTCTTCACCTGGAGCGCTGTTCCTGTCTCCTCCGTCACTGTCCCTGTGTGTCCCTGCGTCTTCACCAAACTCAGTGGGGTGAAAGGGGCTTCTCTGTGCTCTGACAGCTTCCCTACCCTTTCCCTTCTCCAGCTCCCGTCCCTTCTGACTGTGAGCAGCCCCCTCCTCTCCACTGTTCCCCTCCTGTTGTCAGAGGAGGGCCCAGCTGAGGCAGGGACTGGACCACCGGCGGGGGTGTCCCTAGGGGTCTTGGGTGGCTGGCAGTAGTGGAGCCTGGGGCTGAGAGGGGAAGCAAAATAAGATTGTCCTCCAACTTAGCCATCCTCAGCCCTGCTGGGGCTATTTAACTGGCTGGGCCTGCATGGGGACAGGACCCCTACAGCCTCCCTGGGAACAAGGGGTGAAGGGTTCAGGGGGAAGGGGGTCACAGAGTGATGGAGAAACCTCTTGAGAACAAACCTAGGCTCCCTCATGCTGGAGTCCAAGGCTAAGTACCTCCCTTCTCTGAAACAAAGCAACAACCCCACTCCCACCCCGAGTCTGTCCACTAAGGGAGCAGCTGAATTTGGCTTCCACCCTCACCTGCCAGAGTTATTGGTTAAAGTGGAGGTCAGGGAGCCAGCTGTGACACGCCTCTGGTGGTCATCTGCCATTCAACCCACCTGAACCCAACCCAGGCCCTGTGCTGGGACCTGGGGCTGCTGTAAGAACTGGATGAACAGCCTGCAACCTGCAAGCTCTCCTGAGCTGCCTGGTCCCTGCTCCTTGGGAGGGTCCTCTCCCCATCACCTCCCCAACCGACAGCACAGGGTTGTAGGGGCTGCTGTTGGCCTTTTTTTTTTTGAGACAGGGTCTCACTCTGTTGCCTAGGCTGGAGTGCAGTGATACGATCCCAGCTCACTATAGCTTTGACCCCCCGGGCTCAAGCAATCCTCCCACCTCAGCCTCTGGAGTTGCTGGGATTACAGGTGCCACGCCACCATATCCAGCTAATTTTTTTTTTTTTTTTTTTTTTAGAAATGGGGTTTTGCCATGTTGCCCAGGCTGGTCTCAAACTCCTGAGCTCAAGCGATCTGCCCACCTTGGCCTCCCAAAGTGCTGGGATTACAGGCATGAGCCACCAGCCACCGTGCCTGGCCTGCTGTTAGATTTTAATCCTCCCCTGAGCTGCTCTGGGTCAGGGCCCCAGCCCGCCCCTGTGGACACCAGGACTCCCTTCAGAGCCTCTAAATGGGGCCTTTAGAATGAGCTTGTGAGCCACCTGCAGGGCTGGGGGCTGGGGGCTGCTCTCCCTTCTCTGGATACCTCCCCGCCCCTCCACCACCACAGTGGGAGCTTAAAGGTGATGCAATGTGTGCAGTTTTGCAGGGGGTGGGGGGCAGGGCCTGCAGACTCTCCCGGCTGCCCAGACCCCCTCCTACTTGCTTCCTCCCCGCGTGTGGAGGGTTCATCCATGTGTCTGCCCCTCTCCCCAGCCACGCTCATGCCCATCTCTACCTTGTCCTGGGAGGGCATGGGGGTGAGGGCTGGGCGGGGGGTGCTGCTGCTTTCTATTGTCAGCGCTGCCTCAGTTACCAAACCCAGACACACCCTCTTCCTCCACCTCCCTCCCCTGTTCCTTTTGCAGATTCAGCCCCACCCCACGGAGCTGCCAGGACCAGACTTACTGACTGTGCGGAAGTCTGCGGTCAGCCGAACGCACTCTCTGCCCAATGACAGCTACATGTGTCGGCACGGGAGCACTGCCGAGGGGCCCCTGGGACACAGGGGCTGGGGGCTCCCCAAAGCTCAGTCAGGTACCAGGGCCAGAGCAGGCCAATTTGGCTCACACAGGGAGATTCCATCCTGGCCTAAGCCAGTCCTGATCTGAAGGGATGGGGAACTGAGGCAGCCAAAGAGGTCTCTCTGACCTCAGGGGAGCCTGCAGCCTGGGGGAATGGCTTTGAGTCCAGGGGGTAAGGAGGTTAGGGTAGAGGCCCTGATAAGGGGGAGAGAGTGGAAGGGAGGGCTCAGGTGGGAGCCTGCTCCCCTGAACCCTCCAGCTCCATTCTCTCCCCCCACCCCTCCCCTGCTTCCCTCCCTCCACAGGCTCCGTCTTGTCCGTTCACTCCCAGCCAGCAGATACCAGCTATATCCTGCAGCTTCCCAAAGATGCACCTCATCTGCTCCAGCCCCACAGCACCCCAACCTGGGGTACCATCCCCAAACTGCCCCCACCAGGACGGTCCCCTTTGGCTCAGAGGCCACTCAGGCGCCAGGTGAGCAGGTGTGGAAAGGCAGGCACAGGCCTGGGGGCTGGACCCTCTGCTGCTGCTGATGACCTGGGTTGACACTTTCATTCTTCCAGCAAATATTTATTGTGTGCCAGTGATGTGCCAGGCTCAGTTGCAGATATCAGGGACACAGTACTGGGCAAAGCGGAAGTGGTCTGTGCCTTCTTGAAATTTGCACCCGGTTCCTTGTTCCACTGAGCAGGCCTGGAGACCAGAAGGGGTAGTGCTTGCCCAGGGTCACGCCTGTCTGGTCGGAGGTAGAACCCCAGTCTCTGGTCTTTCCTTCCTCACCAACCAGAGCTGCCTCCTAATTCTTCTCCACACTCTGGACTGAGCTATGGGGCACAAAGCAGGTTTTAAGTGTCTTCACTTTTGGCCAAGCCTGGGGCCCACCTTCCAGAGCCCACATTCTTTTTTTTTTTTTTTTTTTTTGAGTTTCGCTCTTGTTGCCCAGGCTGGAGTGCAATGGCACGATCTCGGCTCCCCGCAACCTCCGCCTCCTGGGTTCAAGCGATTCTCCTGCGTCAGCCTCCCGAGTAGCTGGGATTACAGGCATGCGCCACCATGCCTGGATAATTTTGTATTTTTAGTAGAGATGGGATTTCTCCACGTTGGTCAGGCTGATCTCCAACTCCTGACCTCAGGTGATCCGGCCGCCTCAGCCTCCCAAAATGCCGGGATTACAGGTGTGAGCCACCACGCCCGGCCCCAGAGCCCACCTGTGATAAGGCCACAGCCCATGCCATGTGTGTATCCTGAGGCATGAGCGTGGACACATGAGAATCTCAATCCCACATGCTTGGGGGAGCAGGCACAGTCCTTATTCATTCTGCAAATAGTCACTAAGCAGCCTCTGTGTGCCAGGCACCGGGGACACAGCCCCTGCCCCCTGAAGCTCACAGTCTAATAGTGGAGACATACCTGCCATCAGATCATTGCAGCCTCAGCTCACAGCTGCCAGACACCCATGTGTGGGGGGCAGCAGGGACACAGAAGAGGAAGGGGTCGGTTTTACTTGGGGACGGAGACTGTCACACACTGTGTCACAGAGAACCTGAGTCCGTAAAATCGAGGGATTCTTGCCAATCAGGAAGGGTATTCAGAGCCAAAGGGGAAGTCTAGGCAGAGGCGGGGAGGCGTGAAGGAGCCAGCTCAGTGAGCAGAGATGGCCTGGCTTCTCTCTCATATCCCAGGAGGCAGGGGCTGCAGAGAGAGCGATTCTCGTAGGCTTAGGGGAGACCAGAGCATGGGGGAGGGAAGACAGGGTTTAGTGGGGAGAGAGGAGGCATGGTGGACCACAGAGGTCAGGCTGCAATGACCCCTATCTCCTAGTAAGAGCGGCTACCAGGACCTCTGCTTAGGATGGTCCTGCTGTGCATGGTGGTGGTGGGCGGGGGGCACAGCCAGCTTGACAGGAGGGCTAGTCCATGCTGGAGAGGAGACTGCTGGGCTGAGCCCTCCCCCACCCCATATAGGCAGCAATAAGGACTGACTCCTTGGACGTTCAGGGCCTGGGCAGCCGGGAAGACCTGCTGGCAGAGGTGAGTGGGCCCTCCCCGCCCCTGGCCCGGGCCTACTCTTTCTGGGGCCAGTCGGGCACCCAGGCACAGCAGCACTCCCGCAGCCACAGCAAGATCTCCAAGCACATGCCCCCGCCAGCCCCTTGCCCAGGCCCAGAACCCAACTGGGGCAAGGGCCCTCCAGAGACCAGAAGCAGCTTAGAGTTGGACACGGAGCTGAGCTGGATTTCAGGAGACCTCCTGCCCCCTGGCGGCCAGGAGGAGCCCCCATCCCCACGGGACCTGAAGAAGTGCTACAGCGTGGAGGCCCAGAGCTGCCAGCGCCGGCCCACGTCCTGGCTGGATGAGCAGAGGAGACACTCTATCGCCGTCAGCTGCCTGGACAGCGGCTCCCAACCCCACCTGAGCACAGACCCCTCTAACCTTGGGGGCCAGCCTCTTGGCGGGCCTGGGAGCCGGCCCAAGAAAAAACTCAGCCCGCCTAGTATCTCCATAGACCCCCCCGAGAGCCAAGGTCCTCGGCCCGCGCCCAGCCCTGGCGTCTGCCTCCGGAGGAGGGCTCCGTCCAGCGACTCCAAGGATCCCTTGGCCTCTGGCCCCCCTGACAGCATGGCTGCCTCGCCCTCCCCAAAGAAAGATGTGCTGAGTCTCTCCGGTTTATCCTCTGACCCAGCAGACCTGGACCCCTGAGTCCTGCCCCACTTTCCCACTCACCTTTCTCCACTGGGTGCCAAGTCCTAGCTCCTCCTCCTGGGCTATATTCCTGACAAAAGTTCCATATAGACACCAAGGAGGCGGAGGCGCTCCTCCCTGCCTCAGTGGCTCTGGGTACCTGCAAGCAGAACTTCCAAAGAGAGTTAAAAGCAGCAGCCCTGGCAACTCTGGCTCCAGGCAGAAGGAGAGGCCCGGTGCAGCTGAGGTTCCCGACACCAGGAGCTGTTGGGAGAAAGCAATACGTTTGTGCAGAATCTCTATGTATATTCTATTTTATTAAATTAATTGAATCTAGTATATGCGGGATGTACGACATTTTGTGACTGAAGAGACTTGTTTCCTTCTACTTTTATGTGTCTCAGAATATTTTTGAGGCGAAGGCGTCTGTCTCTTGGCTATTTTAACCTAAAATAACAGTCTAGTTATATTCCCTCTTCTTGCAAAGCACAAGCTGGGACCGCGAGCGCATTGCAGCCCCAACGGTGGCCCATCTTCAGCGGAGAGCGAGAACCATTTTGGAAACTGTAATGTAACTTATTTTCTCCTTTAACCTCGTCATCATTTTCTGTAGGGAAAAAAAAAGAAAAAGAAAAAATGAGATTTTACAAATGAAATGGAACCTTTTTATATATACATACGTACGTATCTATCTATCTATCTATCTATATATATATATATATAAAATAAAGTAATTTTCCTAAATAAAAAGCTAATCACGGTCCAGAGTAAAAACAAAAGGGATGGAGAGTTAGGCACGTCCAGATGGCATTGATGAGAGAGAGATCCTGGAGATGGGGAGTGGGCGGCGGGGAGGGAAGCTTCAGGGCTGCCTCTTTGTGTGTGTATGAGTGTGTATGTGTTTGTGTAAAGGAGTGTGTGTACATGAGTGTGAGTGTGTGTGTGTCTGAGAGTGAGAGAACCTGAACCCCTTGCTCTGGAAGGCTGCACCTCTAGCCTGCCCTCCCCAGCCGTGAAGGAGAGGAGAAGCCCCTCCGCCTGGTGCAGGCTGGGGAGGCAGGGTCTCTGCTGCTGCGATCAAAGCTTTACAGCTTCCTCTAGCTAGGCAGCTCAGTGAATGGGAGTAATTCCACATTAACTCTTATTTCTGCTGACAGCTATCAGCCGCACATTGAAAGCTGGAAATTGGCATAATGAAGCTGTTTTGGTTAATGGGGCCGACTGAGGCTGGGGGAGGTTGCCTCAGAGGCTGCAGATCTGGATCTGTGGGTTGGTGGGGGAGGGGGGAAGTGTTTCTGGGTTTTCCTTCCTGAAGCTTCAGCACGGATTTGCCACACTTCTGGCTGGATGCGTGACCTGAGCTGTCTGGACTTCAGCCTCCTGCCTTGGGGGCGGGCTTAGCTGACTGGCATTACAGGCACTGTCCGATGGGGACCTCGTCCACCTGCCCGCAATGGAATTAAGCTGTGTAAACGGAGTGGTTGTGCTTCCTGAGGATGAGAGTCCAGGGCCGGGCGTCCAGAGGCAACCTCCTGGCGGAGGTGTTAGGGTCGGAGGCCAGGCTGCTGAGTGGGGAGCTGGCCCCCTGGGTGGTGATGAGCGAGCGCTCAAGATGTTTACATGCACTACTGCTGCTGCCTGCCTAGGGGGAGCCAGTGGAGGAGGGAGGTGTGAAGGTGGCCAGGGGCAGGCAGACAGGAAGAGGGGGAGTGGCGTGGCCCAGGCCACCTGTCTGGTGCTACTGCAGACAATATTCTCTTGTCTGAAATCTTGGTGCCAAGAGGTGGTGACCATGGGTCCAGCCAGCCTGTCACCTAGCCACCTCCCAAACATCTGTCCCAATCCCACTCCTTGAACAGCCCTATACCCTCACCCCCAGGGCCTTCAAACCCCAGGATTGGATTGGGTTTTTGAAACCTCAGTGGCAACGCTCGCTCACGCACCGTCTGATCCGGTCAACTGGGAGCTGGGGGCACCAGGCTGCCGGGCGAGTGGACCTGGAGGCGTTGTCCAGCATTGTTTTCTAAGCTGGGTGAGAGCTTTTCTTATTGCTCTTTTGGACAGAACTGATACCACTCCTTGAAGCCAAAGCCTGGTTTTATCCTTTTAGAGTGTGCAATAATGTCAGACTTTTTCCTCTGGCCTCCTTGGGTGGGGAGAGGGAGTGCTTGTAGGAGCTGCCATTTAAGATAAAAAAAGCAAAGCTGTACAAAATTCCTAGAGTTCTGTCACCTGGATCTGCAGACTAAGCTTTTATATTTTTGTAGAATTCTGTAGCTGTCTATTCCCTAATGACGTTGGAGGGTATGGGGAGGGGGTTCTGGGATCTTTCATTCTTCTAGTGGTTAGAAGATTCTGGGTAAAGGTGAAGCCAGAGAGCTCGACTCCTACCCCTCCCCACTCTTCCAGCACCCCCCACCACCACCAGCCCGGCAGCACTAGAGTACTGGAGAGTTGCTTAGGTTGAGTCTTAGCATGCCTGGTTCTTTGTGTGTTCCTCTTCCCCTGGCCTCCTCTTCCCAGTAGGGACCAAGGAATTTGGGGTGAACTTACTATGCTTTTGGGTTGCTCTGTAGAGATCTGCAGGGACCAGCCCGGTGAAAACAAAAAGCTTCCCCTATTCCCTCCCCAGCAGCCCTCTCTGTGGCCTGGAGGGTTTCTCTGGAAGAGGGCAGTGCCTGGAGGGGAGCCTCTGGATAGTGATGTGGAAATATTAACAGCAGAGTCAAAGTGGGTATTTTGGGGGAGTCAGGGAGATAACTGTGACCTCTCCCCACAACGATGTAAAATCTTTATCAATGATGGAAACTGTTGTGTCTCATTAAAAGGATTTTGAGGTGGAAAAGCAGCTGCCGCTGGATCTTAATAATAATATCAAACTGCTAACCTCATGCTGCTTGTCTGGGTGGTTATTTGATGCTGCTCTGGGATATGTAAGGGGTAGGGGTAGGGGGTGGAGAAACTGAAGGAGGCTGGGATGGGGAGAGGCTGGTGGGGGCAGCAGGTCTTGGATGAGGACTCCAGGGCAGAATGGAACTGGCTAGGGGCTTCAGGGATGTGGGGGCTTTTAGAATTAGGAACATCTACCCTGGTGCCTTTGTCCTCAGCCTTCCCCTTCGGGGTTCAGAAGAAATTGTGACAGCGGCTGTAGGCCCCCACCTCAAGCTTGGCTGTTTCTGCTTCCTCCACCCCCAAGACTCCAGGAAAAGGTCTGTGTGGGGGTGGGGACTGGGAAGAGGAGTGAGCTGAGCTGGGGATAAAAACAAATCTGAGGCTCATATGCAGTCTCTCACTCCTCAAAACACCCTAGCAAGGGAAGTCTGATTGCTGTTTCTCCATGAGGCAGCGGGGTTCAGAGAGGTTAAGTGAATTGCCCATGGTCACACAGCCAGGAAATGGCAGAGCTGGGATTTGACCCTAGGTCTGGCCAACCTCCAGCCCACACTACTCCTGTCTCTTCTCAGTGTGGAGGAAATGGGGCACGATGGGAAGAATCCTGCTCAAAAAATGACTTGCTGGTGGGCGCTTTTCCAAAGTAGTCACATTCATATTCATACAAATATGCACACGTGTTCCCCGCATGGCAAACTCAGAGGCTTAGAGAGGCCCCCAGCCTCCCACCTGGTGGGCCACCAGCCTTTGGCCACAGGGAATGGTGGTGAGAGGGGTTCAATCACAGGAGAAGGCATCCCTCAGCTCCAGGCGCTTGTCCAAGAGCCGGCCAAGGGTAGCTCTGCAATCACTGTGGGTTCCCAGGCTCCACCCTTCCACGGCATAACGCTGCCCTTGAACCCCATGGTACCTGTTCTTTTCCCCATCCCGCCCTCTTCTCTCTTCCTCTCCTCTAACCCTGCCCTACCTAAACCTCACCCACTTTCCAAACATCTTTCACTCCTATCTCCACCCTACTCCCCATCTGCCACAGACTGGTGCCCCATGGCCTATTTTCTCTTCCCTTGGGCCAGTTGAGCAGCCCGTGGAGTGGGGCTGGCAACAGCAGTGCAATGAGGGCATCAGACACCAGGTGGCGGCACAGGGCACCCTCACCTGGTGCCACCTGGTGCCCCTCCTGCAAAGGGACCAAGCCAGGGAGAGGGCACCAACACCAATGGACACCTTCTAGGGACAGGTGCCCTGTATAACCTCAGAAGGAGGAAGCAGGCCTGCAAGGCCCAGTGAAGGACTTTGTGTATGGAGAAGCCCAAACAGGAATCCCCGCCATCTGAGTGCTGAGCCCACGGTGTTCAATAAACCCTGGCTAAAGCTAGGAGACTCAGGGCTAATCCAGGACAATGGTTGCCAGGAGGGAAATGAACTCTCAAAGCAAGTTGAGTTGTGGCCTGGAGTCCCACTCCAGGGCACAGCAAGGCAGGTCAAGGAGGCAGCTGCTCCAGCTAAGCCCCAAAAGGGAATTCTGCTAAGAACTTTGAAACTGTGTGCCTTAGCCTTGGTTCCAGGTGTGGGATCTGCTGACTGTGCCCACAGAGCTAATTAATTCTTGCTTTGAAAACTCCAGAATCGGGCACAGCAGCCAGCACTCTCCCCTAAATGCCAAATCAGATCAAGTGCAGGTTGGCGGCAGAGGGGCAGCCTCACTGAGGGCCATGAGTGGGGCCAGTGGGGCCACCATCAGGCTGTGGTCTGGAGGAAGCAGACCCCACTTCAGGGGAGAGGACAAGGGGGAAGCTGGGACGTGGGAGCTGCAGCCTGGTTTGGGGGTGCTCCAGGCCTCCAAGGAGCCACAAGGGGCTAAAAGGAATCAGGCAGTGCTTGGAGGGGAAGCTTTGCTATTCCACACCCTGCCCTTCTGTCTTGTCAGTTCCAACCTGCCTCTCCCCTTTCGAAGCATTTCCTGTGCCTGGGTCTCCCCATTGCCCCCATTCTGCTTTCTTCTCTCTGCTGTCATGCTTGCTCTGAGCTGTACCTTGCAATTATTTTATCTTTCCATCTCCTTGCCAGGAAATCCCTGATGCCGGGTTCCCCTGGGACACTCACTGTGGGGGAGGCACCGCACATGCTCCATCCGTCCTGCCTGGAGCAGCAGTCAGTTGGGGAGGAAGGATGGGGCTTGGGCCATGAAGGCTGGGGGAGGTTTGGTCCATTTCTCTGCTGCAGCCCAACCCACAAGGCCGTTACTGCTTCTCGGGAGCCCTTCAAGCAAGAACCATCTTGGTTCTGAACACTCAAAAGCAAAGTGGGCAGTGCCCACTGCTGGGACTGTACTTAATGCCGCAGTGGCCTTGTTACCTATGACTCCTTCTTAGGAAATGAGGTGTTTGCTTAATCAGCCAACAACACTTCCTGAGGACCAGCTTCTCCAGGCACTGTCCTGGGTGCTGAGGATACAGTGATAAACAAACCTCAGTCCCTACCCTCAAGGTGTCCACAGTCCTCTGGGGGAGGTAAGCAAGACGTCAGTGATTACAAGTGGGGGAAGCCTCCTAGCCCGGGACTGGGCTGGGGGAGGTCCAAAGAAGGCTTTGACGGGGAGGGGGGCTTGAGCGAACTCTTGAAGAAGTTTGCCACTTGCAGAAAGGGAGGTAGGGTGTAGGTAGGAGAGTGCACCAAGCAGCCTTGAAGACGGATACAGGAAGTGCATCCCGCTCAAGGAGACTGCGCAGAAACAGTCTCCTTGGCAGACGGCAGATGTGGGGCGCCTGCTGCATGTGCCGGGATAAGCTCTGTGGCCCTAAGCAAGCTGTAGGGTGTCTCAGGGCCTCAGATTTCTTGCTCTGGTGAGAACAACCAAAACAATAACATCCTAGAAATATTGTGGTTATTATTCAAGGGCTCTGTGAAAGGGGACACACTTCTGAGTGGCCTGGAGGGGTAAAGCCCCAATGCCTCAAGAGAGATGGGGGAAGGTGAGGATCGCCAAGGACCCCCACCACGCCCTCAGAGTGCCCAACCCAGTGCTAAAGCCTTGGGAAGGCAATAGCGATAGAAAAGCCTGGGGCTACAAGGGATGGTGCTTCAGCTCCGATGCTGAAGCCAGAACCTAAGGGTCCTGGCCCAAAACTAGAGCTCTAGCCAGTGTACCGCCTGGCCAACTGTGGGGCTGGAAAGTCCCGGATGGAAGCTCAGGCTAGTTCTGGGCTCTCCATCTCAGAAAGGGGGTCTGATTGGGGAGCTCACCTCCCAAAGGGCCCTAAAGGAAAGTCCCCAGGTCTCCTCAAGCCCAGAGCGATCTGGTGCCTATGACTCCACAAGCCCTAGAAAAGGAATGGGAGAGGAGGGAGAGTTGCAGGAAGCCGGTGGGTAGACAAGGTCAAAACACAGGGGCAGTGGGTGCTGATGAAGCCATGACCAGGGTCATGGAAGGGATGGAGGAAGGTTCCCAGCTGCCTAGGCCGTAGAAACCTGGCCCACCTGGGATGGAAGAGAGCTTAGATATCACCCAGTCCACGTTTCTCAAGAAACAAGGTCCCAGAGACATCAAGGAGCTTATTGAGATCACACAGTGTATAAAAGGTATGGAGGGGGATTGGAGGGGGATTGGAGGGGACTGAGTTAGTCCCTGCCCTTGGGGACCTCTCAGATTAGCAGGGAAGACAGACTCTTCATAACTAAATATAAACCAAGGCACGCTGTAACAAGGTGTAAAGCTCTGTAAAGTATTTTGCCCAGAGATGAAGATGGGGGGACAGGAGAGGGAGGGTATGTGTGGATGAGTGGAAAGGAAGAGGGCAGACAAAGAAGGGGCCGAAAGAACTTGCCCAGTGGAGGGGTAGAAGTCCCTGGTCTGACTGCCTGGGAAAGGGGAATCTTCCCCACTCCCACCCCATCCCATGCCCAGCCAGATCTTGGTTCTGATAGCCTATAGCCAAGAAGACTTCCCTTCTAGTGACCTCCTGGCTGCCCAGAGAGATAGGAGGTGGCTTGCCGCCTCTGCGCTCTTACTGGCTCCCACCCACACCTGCTGCTGAGCAGCCAAGGAAGGAAACACCTTCTCTTGAGAACAACGGCCAGAAAAGAGGTCACCAGGGTGAAACTGGACAGACCTGTGGGCAAAGGCAGGGAAGAGAAGGGCCAGGGAAAGATTTGCCAGGGAGAGTTCCTTCTGAGCCCCAACAAGGGGTGCGGAGTTGGTGTCTGGGATTGTGTTAAGGAAGACACGGCAACAGCGGGATTGAGAGATGGAGGGATCCCCGCATCTGAGGGGATACCGGGAGAAGGAGAGCTGAGGCAAGCAGAAGGAGAGCACGGACAAGCCCATTTTACAGATCAGGAATGTAGAGTTTCAGCCTTAGGAGAAGGACGAGGACACTCACGTGGGGCTCCTCCTGGGGCTTCACCTGTCCTTCCCCCCACCCTGATCAGGCTGAAGCAGAGGGAATTCACACATGTTGGGTGCCCACTAAGTGTGCCAGGCAATACACTTTGCATACCTTTTCCATTCAATCCTCAGAGAACCCTGGGAGGAAGAGTCTTCTATGATTGTCTCTATTTTACGGATGTGAAAGTAGAGGCCCAGAGAGGTGCCCAAGTGATGTGGCAAGGTCAGGGGGCCACAGAGCCTAAGAGGGCAACAGTTTAAGAGGACATAGGAGGCCCCCGCTGGACGATGCTGCGGCCCCCACCCCCGCCTCACGGGTACACACCCGCGGAGCACACCCCGCGTGCTCCCCGTGTGGCGCCTGCCAGTGGTCTCTGGAACCTGATGGGGAAGAGGTCAGCTTCCGGATTGAGCACAGAAGCCCTTCCCATTTTACAGATGAGGACACTGACCTCCGGAGAGGAACGTGACCTTCTCAAAGATTCCTTTTTTACTAGGAAGGATTGTTAAATCCCTCTCCCTACGTCCCCTACTGAATGACTCATCGGCCCCACGGAGTTGTTCGGGGGTGGGAGCGCCTGTGTATCCCAGTTCCCCCTTGGAAATAGACTCTACTCCGGGACTGTTAGCCTCGGTATTTAGAGAGACATCCCCCTGGCATGGCCCAGGGGCCGCTCGCGGGGGCTGTCGCCGTGCCAAAGGCCCCCCCCCCACCTCTGCCCCAAAGTCCCTCCCAGGGAGGCGCTGTCGCAACCCGCGGGACGGGGGCAGGGAGACCGGACCCAGAGGCACTGGGGTAGGGCTCGGCGGGGCGGGTCCGGGCGGAGCGCGGGGTGCGGAGGGCGGAGGGCGGAGGCAGCTCCGGCGCCCGCTCTGCCCGCCGCTGGGTCCGACCGCGCTCGCCTTCCTCGCCGCCGCGCCTCGGCCCCATGGACGCCCTGTGCGGTTCCGGGGAGCTCGGCTCCAAGTTCTGGGTAAGGCGCGGGGCTCCGGGGTCACTGCGCGGGGGCCGGGGTCGGCCGGCTTCGCCCGGTCCCCGCCGCCTGCCTTCCCGCAGGGCCGGCAGGTATCCCGGGACGGAGCCCCTGAGACGGCCTGGGCGCCCGGGAGGGGGCGATGGGCTCGGGAGGGAGGTTGGCGGCGCCGCCCGGAGCCGGGTCCCAAGCGGTGTCCGGGACCTGCCCTGCTCTGCCCTTCCCACCTGCAGCACTGGGGAGCCCGGGAAAGTGAGGAACAGTGCGCGGCTGGGGCGCCAAGGCACAGTGCGTGGCTGGGTGAGCTGTCTCCATCCCAGCCCGTCTGTCGGGTGCGGAAGGGGAGTTTCGCAATCAGCCACGGGTTGGTGATGGAGGGTCTTCCCTCAGCATCTGCCCTAGATTAGGACTCGGTTGCCCACCTGGGCATGGATTGCCCCCAGGGCATCCAGAGCACCTGCTCAACCAGGTGTTTTGGGAGGCCGGCTGTGCAGTGGTACACCCTTCTTAGGAAGGTTTCCTGCCACCTTCTTTTCTCTAGGTAAGACTGAGGTCTGAGAGCAGGCCATCCCCACCACCCAGGACTCAGAAGGGAGAAGCAGACCCCAGTCTGGAGACAGATGCAGGGTGTCAGGATTCCTGTAGTCCAACTCCCTTCTCACAGATGGAGAAAGGGAGGCCCAGAGAGAGGAAGGGACTTGCCCCCAAAGTTACCCAGTTCAATGAAGGCAGAGCTGGGATAGAAAAACAGGCTATAGGCCAGGTGCAGTGGTTCACGCCTGTAATCCCACCCTTTGGGAGGCAGAGGTGGGAGGATCATTTCAGCTCAGGAGTTTCAGATTGCTGTGAGCTGTGATGGCACCACTGCACTGTGGCCTGGGCGAAAGAGACCCTGTCTCTAAAAAAATAAATAAATAAGAAAAGAAAATCAGGCCTTTTGTGACTCTCACTCCAAATCCCTTTCTAAGACAGGCTGCTCTTCAGCCTACTGACTCCAGCCTCCAGCACAGTTCAGGTGAGTTAAGTGCATACAGCCCAGGAGCTTTCTTACCAGCTTGCAAAACCTACTTGCCTCTATGAGGCAAGTGATTATGTGGTCTCCGTTTTACAGAGGGAGCTCAGATTAAAGGGGCTTCTCTGTGGTCATTCAAGTGTGTCCAGGGCCTATGAATCCCAATCTCTAAGTCTTTTTCCTATTTTGAGTATTTGTACATAGATGCCCTGTGTGTGTGTACGCACACACGCAGGGACGTGGGGTGTTACCCAAGAATTCGTGCTGTGCACGTGTGTGCACAGATGTATAAGTCTGGAGCTATGTTCTTGGGCTGTGTTTAGGATGGACTGAAGGCGTTATATGGATTTTTTGAAACTTGGGGCAATGGAGGTAAAAAAAACTGTAAAAAGGCATATTTGGGACTCTCTCTTTTTCTGTGGGTGACCCAAAGGTTAATCTGAGATGGTGCAACTTCTCTGCCACTGCCCTTCTTTCCAAGTCCCACAGGAACTTCATGTATTATTCAGTATGGACAGGCCACTTGCCACCAGGGTCCAGAGGTTGTACCTTTGCCTCATGAGCACACTTCCTTTCAGTGCCCATGGGGCCAGGCTGGTATGACCATGGCAGGTTTGTGGTGCCTGGGATGCCAAGCAGAAAATCAAGAGAGTAGTTGTGCCCAAGCTTTAGGCACAAGGGCTCATTGTTCCTGGGTAGCCTCCTGAACCCTGAGAGCTTAGGACTCTACAGAGGCAGGTCTCCTGGACCCCAGAGTTGGGAAATTCAGGACTCCCTTTTTGTCCCATGTTTGGACATCCTCTGGCTCTACCTTAACATGGGATTGTGGAATCCAAGAAAGTGGGAGCTTGGGAGTTTGAAGCAGCAAGTCCAACCCCTCAGTGTAGAGCTGGGGAAACTGAGGCCAAGGGAGTGAAGGTCACAGGACAATCAAAGACAGAGTGCTGGGCTGGGAAACCTGACCCCGGGGCTGTGGTTACAGCCTTGCCATTGCCTGGCTGTGAGCCTTTAAGCCTCTGGGCCCTCTGGCCCCCGCACTTCTCCTTGATGCTCGTGAGCTATATGCACCTCCTCTGAGGATGCAGGCTCAGTGGGAGTCAGCTCATCTACATTATGAAGCCCTCGTGAGATCTCTGCTTGGATACCTTAAATGGCAAACTGACCACCCCCCTTCCCACTCCAATCTCTAAACATCTTTCACATTGTCTTCTGGCTCCTGAAAGCTGTTCCAGGTCACACCTAGTGTGGCTGGTGACTGGGGGAGGAGCGTGGAGCGAGAAAGGAGGCTCCCAGCTCATCCTCTGAGGGAATGACAGGGTTTGTACAGCCGAAAGGAGAGACAGTCTACACTGGAAGCTGGAGCCTCTGCCACAGCCTAGTTACAAAAAAGGCCTGGAGTTCTGGGCTGTTCATTTGTGATGTGCTGTGTTGCATCTCATTTGCATGGCGTATTGTTCAGGCACAACTCCCCCTGAACCTTTACCTTAGGGGCCTGTGGGTGACCCACTTTGTGGGAAGTGGTTCAGGGCAGCCCGGAAGTACCTGAACTAGGAGTGAAAATGCAAGGAGGGGGTGGGGTGTTCAGGCCCCTCTGGGCCGCTCGTTTAATCTACCAAGATGCTCAGTAGCTCATCCTTATAGCTTTGGTTTCTCCACCAGTGGAATGGGAAATAACCCACCCCCTACCCACCTCACAAGATTTTTCTGATCAAATGAAATAGGGAATGTGGAATGATTTTAAGAACTAAGAAGCTTTCTATGGGCGGCAAGTTCTGACATTCCCCGGAAGAGGGAGGAGAAAGAAAAATGGGGTTAGAAGAAAATGTCAGACGTGGGAAGACCTGCAGGGAAAGAGCTGGCAGGGCTGTTGGGCCAGTGGCTCCCATTTCAGCTGTTTTCTGGGGAGCTGGGGGCTGTTCCTGGCTCAGTCTGAGGGT
The DNA here is from genome assembly GCF_028885625.2 of Pongo pygmaeus. Classification (NCBI taxonomy): domain Eukaryota; kingdom Metazoa; phylum Chordata; class Mammalia; order Primates; family Hominidae; genus Pongo; species Pongo pygmaeus. The sequence continues at coordinate 68,225,649 of NC_072392.2, read as the reverse complement.
AGGAGACTGGAGAGGACCATGCCCCTTGGGACATATGTACACACATCTGTGTACTCACACACCACCTGCCAGGTGAATGATTTGTATGAATCCCTCTCTCTCTCACCTATATCGACTTTGAAGCGGGTTACCAACTTCCCTGAATGTGCCTTGGGAGTTTTTGTGGAAATAAATTCCAAAAGAGTGAACCGTGTAATTAAACCACCTCACTACTCAGGAGGCCAGAGGTGCCTCAGAACACGGGAGGAGGTGGGGTCCCTTTGCTCTGCTGTGCTGGCCTCTGTCTGCAGGACTCCTCTCTGTTCTGAACCACAGAGGTTGGGAGCACCTGGGTGGTGAAGGGAGTATGTGGAGGAAGGGCCTGGAGCTATTTACCCCCCGCCAGGTAAACATCCATTGGCAGAATTAGCCTTGATCTGACAGCCCCAAGAAGCTTAGAAATCTGAAGATCCTGACCATGAAAGCCATCCGAAGATGGCAAGGACTGCCTGAGAAGTAGTGAGCTCCCTGTCACTGGGGGGGGTATGTAAGGACATGGTTAGTGACTGCTTGGCAGAGATGCTGGAGAGAGGATTCAAGCCAGGAAAGAAGGTGGGGTCCTGAGATTCTGTGACTGGGAAGAGGGAAGATGCGGCCAGTGGGGATTCATTAGTTCCTCCTCTGAGATTTCTGGACTCCTCCTTTCCTGGCTGTCTCCCTGCTCTACATATGGAGTTTGCCTAGAAGCAGCTCTTGGTAGAGGCCTATGGGTCTCCCCTTGGTTAGGCCCACATGGGAAAGGTGACCTCATTGTTCCCTTAGCTGTTTACCCATCCTAGGGAGGGGAAGATCCCTGGTCCCTTGAAGGCTTAGCTCCCTGGGTCTCCTGCTCTGTTATAGCTAGCCCCAATTCTGCTATTCACCAGCTGTGTGACTTTGGGCAAATGACTCACCTTCTCTGGGCTCCAGCAGGGCTGAGGTGGGCTCTGGGGCCTGCTTCAGGTCTGGAGTTGCCCAATTTTGGAAGGATGAGCCTTGGGCTTGGGGGCCAAGGCCATGCATGATTAGGGCCCTTCAAAATTTAGAGCTCCTGGGTATCAGGGTCTCCTCTGCCTTCTTAGTAGGCAGCCACAAAAATGTATGAGTAATGGGCAAGGCTCCTATGCCAATGTAATTTTGACTCTCGAATGAAGAGTGACCTGCACATCCATGGGGAAGCTGGGTGGGAGGTAGACACTCCTCCACTTAGCAGACACCATAGCTCACCCTCCCCTCAGGAACCCAGTCCTCCCTGTAAGGCCAGAGCCCCTGGGGCTCCTTTCCTCCATCTCAGCTGCTGCAAGCGAACCCAGTGCTGGGTGGCTTTGACCTCTGAGCTCTTGGCTTCTGGCTACGGCATTTCATTGCTTGTGGCCTCAGGCTGGCTTCTCCTCAATCCTGCTGTTCCCCCACGTCACCTGGGCCTGGGTCTCTGAGGGCCAGAGAGATACGGGGAAGGAAGTGAGTCAGGGAAGTGGCATTCAGGAGGGAGCTTTGCCAGGCCCGCCTGTAGCCCCCAGACAGGGAAATGGTCTTGAAACACTGGGCAGGCTTCCAGGGAGGAAGGTCTTGGCAGGGACGACCAGCTGAGCCACCCCAGAGGGTAGGGTCAGAGCACCCGGACTGTGTTCAGTCCTCCCCATTGGGGCAGGATCCCTGCGGAGTTGGGGGTGAAATGAGACCTGGTGTGCCATTGGTGGGGTGGCTGGGTCCCTCCCCTCCCCGATCTGAAGTTGTTTCTGTTTCTGGTACTGGGGTGCAGTGGTTGGGGCTGGCAGGGGGCAGGGTGAGAGAGTGAATGAGAGCCTAACTCTAGGCTTGGATTTCTCTTTTTTTTTTTTTTGAGACGGAGTCTTGCTCTGTCACCCATGCTGAAGTGCAGTAGCACAATCTCAACTCACTGCAACCTTCACCTCCCAGGTGGCCTCCCAAGTAGCTGGGATTACAGGTGCACACCACCATGCCCGGCTAATTTTTGTATTTTTAGTAGAGACAGGGTTTCACCATGATGGCCAGGCTGGTCTCGAATTCCTAACCTCAAGTCATCCGCCCACCTCAGCCTCCTAAAGTGCTGGGATTACAGGCGGGAGCCACCGCGTTCAGCCAGATTTCTCCTAACTGGATATTCAGGTTTCTAGTCAGGGGCTCTCAGAACCCCAGCTAGGCCACTACCTAGGTGTTAGCCGCTCTGCCCCCTCAGCTCTGTGAGAAGAATTGCAAAAAGCAGGTGATATGAGAATGGGCTGCATGGCTGAAAGGTGATCTGGGTGCAAGTGCTCTATCCCCAGGGAGGGACGTCATGCCAGAGTCCTACCAGGTGTACAGGAAACACTGTAATCCCGTGGGAAGGAGCTGGGCCCTGAAACAAGACTCCCTGGGTCTAATCCCAGCATCAGCCTTGAGTGTCAGCTCTCACGAGCGTGAAATGATCATCCTGGCCCACAGCAGGAGCTCAGTGAACCAAAGCCCCTTCCAGAAGCACATTGGCCAGTTAAGCCTGTGAGCCATCCCTGCAAGGGGCCAGCAGGCGCAGCACAACCAGTTTTGTTTGTTTGTTTGTTTGTTGTGTTGTGTTTTTGAGAAGGAGTCTCGCTCTGTCACCCTGGCTGGAGTGCAGTGGTGTGATCTCAGCTCACTGCAACCTCTGCCTCCCAGGTTCAAGCAATTATCCTGCCTCAGCCTCCTGAGTAGCTGGGATTACAGGCATGCGCCACCATGCCCAGATAATTTTTTTTTATATTTTTAGTAGAGACAGCGTTTCGCCATGTTGGCCAGGCTGGTCTCAAACTCCTGACCTCAGGGGACCCACCCTCCTCAGCCTCCCAAAGTGCTGGGATTACAGCACAACCAGTTTTTGACCTCTGCCCCCAGGCCTTCTAAAGGCTGAGGGAGGGTGAGTGGGGATCAGCACGTGTCCTTGCTCTCTCCACGCCTTCATTGCTGCTGAGTCAATGGTCTTGTCTGTCCATCCCTTCCGTGTCTGAGACTTCAGGAGCTGCCCTGCAGTGGTGGCTTCCTTCTCCACTACCACACAGGAATAAGGAAGTAACGACTGTTCTCATGACAGAGCCTGTCAACAGGCCTGGGGCCCCCAAGGCTTGGGAAGTCCCTGGCAAAGCTGGGGCAGAGGGCTCCGGGGTCCTCACCCCCACCTACGGCCTGTATGAGTCTGCATTGATTTCAGCTTCAGTGACCATGAAGTCTGCCATGAGGGGGCCTCTGCCACGTGGTCCATTCTGGATGTGGGACCTTTCCCCTTATCAGCCCCATCCAGCTGTTTAATCGCATTATTAAGGAAGCTGTTGTTGCTGTGGAAACTGTGTGGGTGATGGTGGGGGAGGGGGCTGTGGGCTCAGCTCTCACCTCCCAGCAGGGCTCTTCAGAGCGGGAATGAGAGGAGAGCCTTGAATAGGGATCGTCCATCCTGCCCTGCAGGGATTCAGGGAGTGTTACAGGGTCCAGGGAATAACCTTCACTGGCCCTGTCCTCACCTTCATTTTACACATAACTTTGAGTTGGAGACCCTTCTGGGTGCCAAGAACTGTGGCCTTGGTACCAGGGAGAGAACACTGTGTTCCTGGGCATGAAGCTGCAGAGGCTGGGGCTGGAGTTGGCACCCTCCATTTATCTATTCATTTGTTTATTCATTCTTTTGTTCAATAGATGGTTATTGAGTACCTTCTCTGTGCCAGGCCCTGCTCTAAGCAACAGGAAATACCATCAACTGCAGAATACAGAGCTAAAGAATCTGTCTTCGTGGAGCATATACTCTAGTGGGAAGAGGCAGTAAAACAAGAATCATAAAGGCCAGGTGCAGTGGCTCATGCCTGTAATCCCAGCACTTTGGGAGGCCAAGGCAGGAGGATCACTTAACCCCAGGAGTTCCAGACCAGCCTGGGCAACAAAGTGAGACCCCATCTCTACAAAACAATTTTAAAAATTATAAAATAAATGACTCACATATATAGTATCGTAGAAGGTGTTAAGGGCTATGGGGAAAATAGAACAGGCTAAAAGGAATGGGGAGCAGAGACAGGTCAGGAGTTGGGTAGTGAGTTACAGTTTTAATTAGTAAGGTCAAGGTGGACCTCCACAAGGTGAGATCTGTGCAAAAACTCACAGGTGATAAGGGCATGAGGCATGTGGATATCCAGGGATAGGGCTGCTGCCCCAGGGAGGAGTAGGCCTGGAGGGTTTGAGAACCTGCATGGCAGCCAGTGGTGCTGGGGTTGCCAGAGAGGAGAGGTGGGGAGATGTGGTCGATTCTGGATCTATCAGGGTGCACCAGGTGATGTTGCCTTTTTATGGATAATAACAGTTGAAGGTCAAGTGCAGTGGCTCATGCCTGTAATCCCAGCACTTTGGGAGGCCGAAGCAGGAGGATCACTTGAGCCCAGAAGTTCGAGACCAGTCTGGGCAACATAGTGGGACCCCATCTCTACAAAAAAATTTAAAAATTAGCTGGGTGTGGTGGCACATGCCTGTAGTCCCAGCTACTCAGGAGGCTGAGGCAGGAGGATCACTTGAGCCCAAGAGGTCAAAGCTACAGTGGGAAAAAAAAAAGAACAGTTGAATGTGGCACTGTCATGCCGTTCAACCTGTAATTTGAAGGTAGAGTGGACAGGGTTTGCTGAGAGACCGGATGTGGGATGTGAGAAAAAGAGAAGAATCAGGGGCAACTCCAAGGACTCTGGCCTGGGAAGAGAGACAGGGGGAAGGAACTGCCATCCCCGGGCCAGGCAGGCTAGAGAAGCAGGGATGGCCAAGAGCTCAGTTCTGGATGTGTTTTGTATGACATGTGCCATAGATGGTGTCCTGGCTCAGGGTCTGGAGTGAACCAAATAGGGAGTTAGGGGTGAGGGCCTGTGTGGGCGGGTGCCCCTTCCTCCTAGAGAGGGCTCTGCCCAGCTGGGACATGCTTATCTCAAAGAAAGGAGCCCAGGCTGAATGCCCTGGAGGGTCAAAGCAGCCACCCAGTTCTCACAGCCCCAAGGTCCCCTGGTTGTTGCCACAGAGCAGGTGTCTGCGAAACCGAAACACAGGCCTGACAGCTGGAGGCTCCATCACCCGCTTCCCTGAGTGTTGTCCCATTGCCATCGAGGTGCTTTGCTGTTCATTCTCCCCCACCTTCTCCCCGCTGTGGGGAGGTGACTGGATGCTGTCATTACTCCCGTTACTCACAGGTGGAGACTGAGCTTCAAGGGCACGAAGGGGCTCACCAACAGTTGCATGGCTCAAAAGTGGCAGAAGCCATCTTGGATTCTCCGCATCGGGGTTGGGTTCTTCCTGTGGCCACTCCCCACCCGCCTTACAGAGCCATGCCACCAGCCTGCAAGTGCACGCAGCGATTCCCACCATGTCCCCGCGCCTGGGCTCCTGTCCTCAATATGCACACTCCCTTGTGAGTCAATGGCCCCGTGTGGCATCACAAAGCCTGGGTGCCTGTCCCAGCCACACACTGCTGGGTGTCCTTGAACCTGTTGCTGAAGTGGGTGTAGTTTCTCTTTTGTACACTGGGCCTAACGGTGCCCCTCCTATACACCTCTGGAAGTTGTTCTGAGACAACATCCAGATAACAACTAGGTAAGTGCAGTAATAAAATGCCAGAGAAACATTAGGGGCCTTTATTTTCCTCACTTAACTGGCTGCCAGGGAAAAGCAAGGAAAGGTCAGAGGCTGGGGTGCCCCAGAGAGGCCTCATGTAGGTGAGGCTCTGGCTGGGCCCAGAGAAATGGGATGTACACTCCAGGCCCAGAGACCTGAAGATCTGGGTTCAGGGCAGCTTTGGGACAGGCTATCTGGATGGCAACTAACTGGAGTACCTGACCAGGCCTAGAGGTGTGTCCTGTGACCCAGTGTCCAGGCCTGGGCCAGCATGTCAGAGACTCAGCAAGAGTATGTGAGTCCTTGGCTCACATCGTTTGAGCAACTACTGAATACTGAATAGGACTCTATAATACAAGATGTACATGGTACAACTTCTGCCCACCTGGGCCTTCAATGAAATGCCCCCAGGCAGCATATCCCTGACTGCATGCTCCACAGAGCAGAGATAGGCCTGCCCAACGTGCCACTGTATCTGCAGAACCCAGCCCACTTCCTGACTCACCAATGCCCTCACCAAACATTGTCAAGGGCAAGAGTGATGCTCCAGGGAAGGGGATCTCTCTAGGAGGAAGGGTGCTCAAGATGAAGAAGGTGGGTTTTCAGCCAGGCCTGCCACCCCTCCCTAGAGTGGTTAGGTTAGGATTTTGACAAGTGGTAAAAAGAGGGACTAGGCTGAGCACTGCACTCCAGCCTGGGTGACAGAGTGAGACTCTGTCTCAAAAAAAAAAAAAAAAAAGGGGTAGGAGCAAGAATCTCAGAGCAGATTTAGGATGAAGTGAGTTGGCTGTGGGGGAAGGGAGCAATGGGAAAAGAGGTGGGAGGAGATGCCTTGGAGGGGTCTTGAGGACCAGGTTGGGTGCTAGGATGTAGCTTCATGAGCAGCAGGAGTCACTGCGTTTGTGGGCATAAGGCAAGAGGCACAAAGCTGTATTTTGGAAAGAGCCATCTCGCAGGTGGGCAGGGGCACTGGAGGGCAGAGGGCTGCCCCGGATGGGATTAAGAAGGGAAGGCAGGCCGGGCGCAGTGGCTCATGCCTGTAATCCCAGCACTTTGGGAGGCTGAGGCGGGCAGATCACAAGGTCAGGAGTTCGAGACCAGCCTGACCAACACGGTGAAACCCTGTCTCTACTAAAAATACAAAAATTAGCTGGGCGTGGTGACGCACGCTTGTAATCCCAGCTACTCAAGAGGCTGAGGCAGGAGAATCACTTGAACCCGGGAGGTGGAGGTTGCAGTGAGCCGAGATCGCACCACTGCACTCCAGCCTGGGTGACAGAGCGAGACTCCGTCTCAAAAGAAAAAAAAAAACAAACAAAGAAGAAGAAGGGAAGGCAGGTTGGGGAGGTTGGAGAAAGGAAGCAGGGAATGCAGATCACTGCCCTTCCATGAGTTGTTTTCTTAAGATGCTAGAACTTGACCAGGCATGGTGGCTCACCCCTGTAATCCCAGCACTTTGGGAGGCTGAGACTGGCAGATCACTTGAGGTCAGGAGTTCCAGACCAGCCTGGCCAACATGGTGAAACCCCGTCTCTACTAATAATACAAAATTTAGCTGGGTGTGGTGGCGTGCACCTGTGGTCCTAGCTATTTGGGAAGCTGAGACAGGAGAATCACTTGAACCCTGGAGGCAGAGGGTGCAGAGAGCCAAGATCATGCCACTGCACTCCAGCCGAGGTGACAGAGTGAGACTCCGTCTCAAAATCAAAACAAAACAAAAACCAAAGCCGGGTGCAGTGGCTCATGCCTGTAATCCCAGCACTTTGGGAGGCCGAGGTGGGCAGATCACAAGGTCAGGAGATCGAGAGCATCCTCGCTAACACAGTGAAACCCCGTCTCTACTAAAAATACAAAAAATTAGACGGGCGTGGTGGCAGACGCCTGTAGTCCCAGCCAATCAGGAGGCTGAGGCAGGAGAACGGCGTGAACCCGGGAGGCGGAGCTTGCAGTGAGCCGAGATCACGCCACTGCACTCCAGCCTGGGCGACAGAGCGAGACTCCGTCTCGAAAACAAACAAACAAAAAAAAAAAACGAAAAATTAGCCTGGCGTAGTGGCATGTGCCTGTAATTCCAGCTACCCAGGAGGCTGAGGTGGGAGAATCGCTTGAACCCTGGAGGCAGAGGTTGCAGTGAGCCAAGGTCGCACCACTGCACTCCAGCCCAGGTGACAGAGCGAGACTTGGCCTTAAAAAAAAAAAAAAAAATTAACCAGGCGTGGTGGTGCACGCCCGTAATCCCAGCTACTCAGGAGGCTGAGGCACGAGAATCACTTGAACACGGGAGGCAGAGGTTGCAGTAAGCCGAGATCGTGCCACTGCCCTCCAGCCTGGGCGACAGAGCAAGACTCCATGAAAAAAAAAAAAAAAAAAAAAGATGGGAGAACTCAGAACTCAAGCATATAGATTATTCAACCCTTCACATAGCCAGATAGTTCAAGGCCAGCTGTGGGCTTTGAATGCCATAGTAAAATGTTTGAACTTTGCCTTCTAGGCAGTAGGGAGCTACTGAAAGTTTAAAGGGATGGTATACTATTATTCTTTCTTTCATTCATTTATTCAATAAACGTGTGTGTGTGTGTGTGTGTGTGTGTGTGTGTGTGTATTTTTTTTTTTTTTTTTAAGAGTCCAGGTCTTGCTCTGTTGCTCAGGCTGGAGTAGAGTGGCATAATCATGGCTCACTGCAGCAACAAACTCCTGGGCTCAAGAGATCCTCCCGCCTTAGCCTCCATGTAACTGGGACTACAGGTGCCTGTCACCAGACCAGGCTAATGTTTTAAATTTTTGTAGAGACAGGGTCTTGCTATGTTGCCCAGGCTGGTCTCAAACTCCTGGCCTCAAGCAATGCTCCTGCCTTGGCCTCTCAAAGCACTGGGCAATGTCCCTGGTCTTCAATAAATATTTGATTTATTTAAGCAAATCTTTTTTCTGAGCACCTACTATGTGCTAGGCACCATTCTAAGTACTTAGGATACATAGATAAATAAAATGAAGGTTCTTCCCTTCAAAGAGCTTACATGTCAGCAAGTAAAGGAAAAGATGAGAGAAAATATAATAAATTAGTAAATTATATATCATGTCAAAAGTTGATAGGTGCTATAGAGAAAAGAAAAAGTGGAGAAGGGTGGGACAATTGGGAATACAGGGGTGGGACACAGGTGGCAGTATTAAACAGGATGGTGAGGGTAGGCTTCATTGAGAAAGAAAGACTTCAGGATGTCTGGGGGAGGAGTGTTCCAGGAAGAGAGAAAAGCAAATGCAAAGGCCCTGAGACAGGAGCAGCAAGTGCATTCAGAAACAGCAAGGAGGCCAGTGGCTGGAGTGAAGCAGGAAAGGCAGGGAGAGGGTCATGGGTTGAGGGAAGGGACATTGTGCAGGTCCTTGCAGGCTACTGTAGGGTGTATGGAGTGAAGATGTCAAGTCAGCAGTTAGATATGGAGCTGGAGATTTGGGGAGCAACGAGCTGGAGAGATAGACTTGGAAGTCGTTGGCATATAGATGGTACATCATATGAGACCGCTTGGGATTGCCAAGAGGGTGAGTGCAGATAGGAAGGAGGCAGAGAAGAGGAAAGGACTGAGCTCCGGGACCCTCTCGCACCAGGCAGGGGAATCAGCAAAGAGACTGTGATGGCATGGCCAGAAAGGAAGGGGAAAACCACACAGGATCTGGGCCCCCAGGGAATCGGAAGGGAAGAGACCAGAAGTCTATGGCAACTGCTCATGAAGAGATGAGGGTCTGGCCAAGGGGCCAGGTGGGAGGAACCAGGTAAGAGATATTATCATCCCAATGTTATCCTTAAAGAAACCAAGGCCCAGAGAGGGGAGAGGTTAAGCACTTGGGTCAAAATCACACAGCTTAAGTGTGACTTCTTTTTTTTTTTTTTTTGAGATGGAGTCTCCCTCTGTCATCAGGCTGGAGTGCAGTGGCGCAATCTCGGCTCACTGCAACCTCCGCCTCCCGGGTTCGAACAATTCTCCTGCCTCAGCCTCCCAAGTAGCTGGGATTACAGGTGCCCACCACCACACCCAGCTAATTTTTGTATTTTTAGTAGAGACAGGATTTCACCATATTGGCCAGGCTGGTCTCGAAC